>NC_060186.1:83521359-83546359 GCF_021184085.1 Oncorhynchus gorbuscha | reverse complement strand
TGTCTCTCTATATACCTGTCTCTCTCTATAACGGTCTATCTCTGTAACTATCTATCTATAACTGTCTATCTATCTCTGTAACTATCTGTCTCTATAACTGTCTATCTCTGTAACTGTCTATCTCTATAACTGTCTATCTATCTCTATAACTGTCTATCTATCTCTATAACTGTCTATCTATCTCTATAACTGTCTATCTATCTCTATAACTGTCTATCTATCTCTATAAATGTCTATCTATCTCTGTAACTATCTGTCTATCTCTATAACTGTCTATCTCTGTAACTATCTATCTATCTCTATATACCTGTCTCTCTCTATAACTGTCTATCTATCTCTATATACCTGTCTCTCTCTATAACGGTCTATCTCTGTAACTATCTATCTATAACTGTCTATCTATCTCTATAACTGTCTCTCTCTATAACTGTCTATCTATCTCTATAACTGTCTATCTATCTCTATAACTATCTCTCTCTATAACTGTCTATCTATCTCTGTAACTGTCTATCTATCTCTGTAACTGTCTATCTATAACTGTCTATCTATCTCTATAACTGTCTATCTATCTCTATAACTGTCTATCTCTGTAACTGTCTCTCTATCTATAACTGTCTATCTATCTCTATAACTGTCTATCTATCTCTGTAACTGTCTATCTATCTCTGTAACTGTCTATCTATCTCTGTAACTGTCCATCTATCTCTATAAATGTCTATCTATCTCTATAACTGTCTATCTATCTCTGTAACTGTCTCTCTCTATAACTGTATATCTCTGTAACTATCTGTCTATCTCTATAACTGTCTATCTATCTCTATAACTGTCTATCTCTGTAACTGTCTATCTATCTCTATAACTGTCTCTCTCTATAACTGTCTATCTATCTCTGTAACTGTCTATCTATCTCTGTAACTGTCTATCTATAAATGTCTATCTATCTCTATAACTGTCTATCTATCTCTATAACTGTCTATCTATCTCTATAACTGTCTATCTATCTCTGTAACTGTCTATCTCTGTAACTGTCTCTCTATCTATAACTGTCTATCTATCTCTATAACTGTCTATCTATCTCTGTAACTGTCTATCTCTATAACTGTCTATCTATCTCTATAACTGTCTCTCTCTATAACTGTCTATCTATCTCTGTAACTATCTCTATCTCTATAACTGTCTATCTATCTCTATAACTGTCCATCTATCTCTATAACTGTCCATCTATCTCTGTAACTATCTGTCTATCTCTATAACTGTCTATCTATCTCTGTAACTATCTATCTCTATAACTGTCTATCTATCTCTATATACCTCTCTCTCTCTATAACTGTCTATCTATATCTGTAACTATCTGTCTATCTCTATAACTGTCTATCTATCTCTATAACTGTCTATCTATCTCTGTAACTGTCTCTCTATCTCTGTAACTGTCTATCTATCTCTATAACTGTCTATCTATCTCTATAACTGTCTCTCTCTATAACTGTCTATTTATCTCTATAACTGTATATCTATCTCTGTAACTGTCTATCTATCTCTGTAACTGTGTCTCTATCTCTGTAACTGTCTATCTATCTTTATAACTGTCTATCTATCTCTATAACTGTCTCTATCTATAACTGTCTATATATCTCTATAACTGTCTATCTATCTCTGTAACTCTATCTATAACTGTCTATCTATCTCTATAACTGTCTATCTCTATAACTGTCTATCTATCTCTGTAACTATCTATCTATAACTGTCTATCTATCTCTATAACTGTCTATCTATATCTGTAACTATCTGTCTATCTCTATAACTGTCTATCTCTGTAACTATCTATCTCTATAACTGTCTATCTATCTCTATATACCTCTCTCTCTCTATAACTGTCTATCTATATCTGTAACTATCTGTCTATCTCTATAACTGTCTATCTATCTCTATAACTGTCTATCTATCTCTGTAACTGTCTCTCTATCTCTGTAACTGTCTATCTATCTCTATAACTGTCTATCTATCTCTATAACTGTCTCTCTCTATAACTGTCTATCTATCTCTATAACTGTATATCTATCTCTGTAACTGTCTATCTATCTCTGTAACTGTGTCTCTATCTCTGTAACTGTCTATCTATCTTTATAACTGTCTATCTGTCTCTATAACTGTCTCTATCTATAACTGTCTATATATCTCTATAACTGTCTATCTATCTCTGTAACTATCTATAACTGTCTATCTATCTCTATAACTGTCTATCTATCTCTGTAACTGTCTATCTCTGTAACTGTCTCTCTATCTATAACTGTCTATCTATCTCTATAACTGTCTATCTATCTCTGTAACTGTCTATCTCTATAACTGTCTATCTATCTCTATAACTGTCTCTCTCTATAACTGTCTATCTATCTCTGTAACTATCTCGCTATCTCTATAACTGTCTATCTATCTCTATAACTGTCCATCTATCTCTATAACTGTCCATCTATCTCTGTAACTATCTGTCTATCTCTATAACTGTCTATCTATCTCTGTAACTATCTATCTCTATAACTGTCTATCTATCTCTATATACCTCTCTCTCTCTATAACTGTCTATCTATATCTGTAACTATCTGTCTATCTCTATAACTGTCTATCTATCTCTATAACTGTCTATCTATCTCTGTAACTGTCTCTCTATCTCTGTAACTGTCTATCTATCTCTATAACTGTCTATCTATCTCTATAACTGTCTCTCTCTATAACTGTCTATTTATCTCTATAACTGTATATCTATCTCTGTAACTGTCTATCTATCTCTGTAACTGTGTCTCTATCTCTGTAACTGTCTATCTATCTTTATAACTGTCTATCTATCTCTATAACTGTCTCTATCTATAACTGTCTATATATCTCTATAACTGTCTATCTATCTCTGTAACTATCTATAACTGTCTATCTATCTCTATAACTGTCTATCTCTATAACTGTCTATCTATCTCTGTAACTATCTATCTATAACTGTCTATCTATCTCTATAACTGTCTATCTATATCTGTAACTATCTGTCTATCTCTATAACTGTCTATCTCTGTAACTATCTATCTCTATAACTGTCTATCTATCTCTATATACTCTCTCTCTCTATAACTGTCTATCTATATCTGTAACTATCTGTCTATCTCTATAACTGTCTATCTATCTCTATAACTGTCTATCTATCTCTGTAACTGTCTCTCTATCTCTGTAACTGTCTATCTATCTCTATAACTGTCTATCTATCTCTATAACTGTCTCTCTCTATAACTGTCTATCTATCTCTATAACTGTATATCTATCTCTGTAACTGTCTATCTATCTCTGTAACTGTGTCTCTATCTCTGTAACTGTCTATCTATCTTTATAACTGTCTATCTGTCTCTATAACTGTCTCTATCTATAACTGTCTATATATCTCTATAACTGTCTATCTATCTCTGTAACTATCTATAACTGTCTATCTATCTCTATAACTGTCTATCTCTGTAACTATCTGTCTATCTCTATAACTGTCTATCTCTGTAACTATCTATCTCTATAACTGTCTATCTATCTCCATATACCTGTCTCTCTCTATAACTGTCTATCTCTATAACTGTCCATCTATCTCTATAACTGTCTCTCTCTATAACTGTCTCTCTCCATAACTGTCTAGCTCTATAACTGTCTATCTTTCTCTATAACTGTCTCTCTCTATAACTGTCTATCTATCTCTGTATCTCTATAACTGTCTATCTATCTCTGTAACTGTGTCTCTATCTCTGTAACTGTCCTTCTATCTCTATAACTGTCTATCTATCTCTATAACTGTCTATCTATCTCTATAACTGTCTCTCTCTATAACTGTCTATCTATCTCTGTAACTGTCTATCTCTATAACTGTCTATCTATATAACTGTCTATCTCTATAACTGTCTATCTATCTCTATAACTATCTCTCTATCTCTATAACTGTCTATCTCTATAACTGTCTATCTATCTCTGTAACTGTCTATCTATCTCTATAACTATCTCTCTATCTCTGTAACTGTCTATCTCTATAACTGTCTATCTCTATAACTGTCTATCTATCTCTATAACTGTCTATCTATCTCTATAACTATCTCTCTATCTCTATAACTGTCTATCTCTATAACTGTCTATCTCTATAACTGTCTATCTCTATAACTATCTCTCTATCTCTATAACTGTCTATCTCTATAACTGTATATCTCTATAACTGTCTATCTATCTCTGTAACTGTCTATCTATCTCTATAACTGTCTCTCTATCTCTGTAACTGTCTATCTATCTCTATAACTGTCTATCTCTGTAACTGTCTATCTATCTCCATAACGGTCTATCTATCTCTGTAACTGTCTATCTATCTCTATAACTGTCTATCTATCTCTATAACTGTCTCTCTCTATAACTGTCTATCTATCTCTATAACTGTCCATCTATCTCTATAACTGTATATCTATCTCTATAACTGTCTGTCTCTCTCTATAACTGTCTCTCTCTATAACTGTCTATCTATCTCTGTAACTGTCTATCTATCTCTATAACTGTATATCTATCTCTATAACTGTCTGTCTCTCTCTATAACTGTCTATCTATCTCTATAACTGTCCATCTATCTCTATAACTGTCTATCTATCTCTGTAACTATCTGTCTCTCTCTATAACTGTCTATCTCTGTAACTATCTGTCTCTCTCTATAACTGTCTATCTATCTCTATAACTGTCCATCTATCTCTATAACTGTCCATCTATCTCTATAACTGTCCCTCTAACTCTATAACTGTCTATCTCTGTAACTATCTGTCTATCTCTGTAACTATCTATCTATCTCTATAACTGTCCATCTATCTCTATAACTGTATATCTATCTCTATAACGGTCTATCTCTGTAACTATCTATCTATCTATCTATCTCTATCTATCTCTATAACTATCTATCTCTGTAACTGTCTATCTATCTCTATAACTGTCTATCTATCTCTTTAACTGTGTATCTCTAGGGGCATATCATGTCAGCAGTCATTATCAACTAGGGGCATATCATGTCAGCAGTCATTATCAACCAGGGATATATCATGTCAGCAGTCATTATCAACCAGGGATATATCATGTCAGCAGTCATTATCAACTAGGGACATATCATGTCAGCAGTCATTATCAACCAGGGATATATCATGTCAGCAGTCATTATCAACCAGGGATATATCATGTCAGCAGTCATTATCAACCAGGGATATATCATGTCAGCAGTCATTATCAACCAGGGATATATCATGTCAGCAGTCATTATCAACCAGGGATATATCATGTCAGCAGTCATTATCAACCAGGGACATATCATGTTGCATTTTGACTTCTTTGGAGTCCAGAGCAAGTTGGACCTTGGGGCTCCCGAGTGAGGCAGCAGTCTAAGGCACTGCATCTCAATGCAAGAGGCGTCACTACATTCCCTGGTGATTGTGGGTCCCATAGTGCGGCGCACAATTGGCCCAACGTCGTCCGGTTTAGTGTTTGGCCGTTGTAGGCCGTCATCGTAAATAAGAATTTGTTCTTAACTGACTCTAAATACTCATTATTTTTCCAAGTCAGTCCATGAGACGATGTCCCCTGAAATTCACCAATGCTATTATGCTATAGAGCCCTCTGATTATTCACTGTTAAGGGTTTATATGAGATGGCAGGGTAGCCTAATGGTTAGAGCTTTGGGCTAGGAACCGAAAGTTTGCAAGTTCAAACCCCCAAGCTGACAAGGCACACATGTTTTATTCTGCCCCCTGAACAGGCAGTTAACCCACTGTTCCCCTGAACAGGCAGTTAACCCACTGTTCCCCTGAACAAGGCAGTTAACCCACTGTTCCCATGAACAAGGCAGTTAACCCACTGTTCCCCTGAACAAGGCAGTTAACCCACTGTTCCCCTGAACAGGCAGTTAACCCACTGTTCCCCTGAACAAGGCAGTTAACCCACTGTTCCCCTGAACAGGCAGTTAACCCACTGTTCCCCTGAACAGGCAGTTAACCCACTGTTCCCCTGAACAGGCGGTTAACCCACTGTTCCCATGAACAGGCAGTTAACCCACTGTTCCCCTGAACAAGGCAGTTAACCCACTGTTCCCCTGAACAAGGCAGTTAACCCACTGTTCCCCTGAACAAGGCAGTTAACCCACTGTTCCCCTGAACAGGCAGTTAACCCACTGTTCCCCTGAACAAGGCAGTTAACCCACTGTTCCCCTGAACAGGCAGTTAACCCACTGTTCCCCTGAACAGGCAGTTAACCCACTGTTCCCCTGAACAAGGCAGTTAACCCACTGTTCCCCTGAACAGGCAGTTAACCCACTGTTCCCCTGAACAGGCAGTTAACCCACTGTTCCCCTGAACAAGGCAGTTAACCCACTGTTCCTAGGATGTCATTGAAAATAAGAATTTGTTCTTAACTGACTTGCCTCGTTAAATAATGGTTAAAAAATACAAATTTTCATGACTATTTTTATAGCCTACATGAAAAAGTAAACATTATTGACACTGGAAATCTGTAGTGTCTGATTCCAATGTAGACCTACCATCACCTGTCATTGTGCCCTTGATCAAGGCACTTAACACCCCACAAAGTAGAACTGGACTGTTAGTCACATGTTGTCGACATGTGGTCAACCCTCCATCTTTAGAGCTCCCGGCTGTGCAAGCTTGGCTTTTGATCCAACCCTGAAACACCCAAGGTCCTGTTGAGCAGATTATGTTTAGGCTACAATGTGATTAGACCAGGGCTTGAACAAAAGCCTGCACACCCAGTAACTATCCTGAAGAATGGTTGGCCACCCAGTAACTATCCTGGAGAATGATTGGCCACCCAGTAACTATCCTGGAGAATGGTTGGCCACCCAGTAACTATCCTGGAGAATGGTTGGCCACCCAGTTACTATCCTGGAGGATGGTTGGCCACCCAGTAACTATCCTGGAGAATGGTTGGCCACCCAGTAACTATCCTGGAGAATGGTTGGCCATCCAGTAACTATCCTGGAGAATGGTTGGCCATCCAGTAACTAACCTGGAGAATGATTAGCCACCCAGTAACTATCCTGGAGAATGGTTGGCCACCCAGTAACTATCCTGGAGAATGGTTGGCCACACAGTAACTATCCTGGAGAATGGTTGGCCATCGAGTAACTATCCTGGAGAATGGTTGGCCACCCAGTAACTATCCTGGAGAATGGTTGGCCACCCAGTTACTATCCTGGAGGATGGTTGGCCACCCAGTAACTATCCTGGAGAATGATTGGCCACCCAGTAACTATCCTGGAGAATGGTTGGCCACCCAGTAACTATCCTGGAGAAGGTTGGCCACCCAGTTACTATCCTGGAGGATGGTTGGCCACCCAGTAACTATCCTGGAGAATGGTTGGCCACCCAGTAACTATCCTGGAGAATGGTTGGCCATCCAGTAACTATCCTGGAGAATGGTTGGCCATCCAGTAACTAACCTGGAGAATGATTAGCCACCCAGTAACTATCCTGGAGAATGGTTGGCCACCCAGTAACTATCCTGGAGAATGGTTGGCCACCCAGTTACTATCCTGGAGGATGGTTGGCCACCCAGTAACTATCCTGGAGAATGGTTGGCCACCCAGTAACTATCCTGGAGAATGGTTGGCCATCCAGTAACTATCCTGGAGAATGGTTGGCCATCCAGTAACTAACCTGGAGAATGATTAGCCACCCAGTAACTATCCTGGAGAATGGTTGGCCACCCAGTAACTATCCTGGAGAATGGTTGGCCACACAGTAACTATCCTGGAGAATGGTTGGCCATCGAGTAACTATCCTGGAGAATGGTTGGCCACCCAGTTACTATCCTGGAGAATGGTTGGCCACCCAGTAACAATCCTGGAGAATGGTTGGCCACCCAGTAACTATCCTGGAGAATGGTTGGCCATCCAGTTACTAACTATCCTGGAGAATGGTTGGCCACCCAGTAACTATCCTGGAGAATGGTTGGCCACCCAGTAACTATCCTGGAGAATGGTTGGCCATCCAGTTACTAACTATCCTGGAGAATGGTTGGCCACCCAGTTACTATCCTGAAGAATGGTTGGCCATCCTTGATATATATTGCAACATTACAACTAAATACATTTTTTATTTTTTATAAAAAGGTAACAAGACATGTTTATGTATAAGGCTAAAATCAATGGCCCACTCCCAACGGCCCACTCCCAATGGCCCACTCCCAATGGCCCACTCCCAATGGCCCACTCCCAAAGGCCCACTCCCAATGGCCCACTCCCAATGGCCCACTCCCAACGGCCCACTCCCAATGGCCCACTCCCAACGGCCCACTCCCAATGGCCCACTACCAATGGCCCACTACCAACGGCCCACTCCCAACGGCCCACTCCCAACGGCCCACTCCCAATGGCCCACTACCAATGGCCCACTACCAACAGCCCACTCCCAACGGCCCACTACCAATGGCCCACTACTAATGGCCCACTACCAATGGCCCACTACTAATGGCCCACTACCAACGGCCCACTACCAATGACCCACTACCAATGGCCCACTACCAATGGCCCACTCCCAATGGCCCACTACCAATGGCCCACTCCCACTGACACTTACCCAGCACACACAGACATGCACTGAAGGGTCATTCCTATAATTGCTGATATATCATTTAATTGGTTGATAGTATTTTAAAGTGTGCCTTTATGAATTACAATAATCCTAATTTGACAACTTTGAACAACACATCATGTGACTCAGGCTAACGCATTTTCATATCTGCGCAATCTCGAACAGCCTTCTGTCATGCACAGATTCACAGACTAGTAGCAAATCAATTTGAACAAAGCGGAAGAAGGAAATTAATGACCACTCCTGCTATTCAATGCAGATCCTGCCTTCATTCCTATTTGATCAACCTTTTTGTGCCTCGGTGTGTGAATATGGGCCAGCGATAGGCTAATTTGTCACCGTTTCTAACCCCGGAGGCGCAACATCGTCACACTTCCGGGGAACTTTTCCGGGGAACTTTTGCATAGCGAAACAGTCCAAAAAGACCATGCAGGGGTTCGGGGGTTTACAGAAGAACAAGCAGACCAGGCCGGGGTTCGGTGTTTACAGAAGACAAACCAGACCAGGCCGGGGTTCGGTGTTTACAGAAGACCAACCAGACCAGGCCGGGGTTCGGGGTTTACAGAAGAAAAACCAGACCAGGCCGGGGTTCGGTGTTTACAGAAGACCAACCAGACCAGGCCGGGGTTCGGGGTTTACAGAAGACCAACCAGACCAGGCCGGGGTTCGGGGTTTACAGAAGACTAACCAGACCAGGCCGGGGTTTGGGATTTACAGAAGACCAACCAGACCAGGCCGGGGTTCGGGGTTTACAGAAGACCAACCAGACCAGGCCGGGGTTCGGGGTTTACAGAAGACAAACCAGACCAGGCCGGGGTTCGGGGTTTACAGAAGACCAACCAGACCAGGCCGGGGTTCGGGGTTTACAGAAGACCAACCAGACCAGGCCGGGGTTCGGGGTTTACAGAAGACAAACCAGACCAGGCCGGGGTTCGGGGTTTACAGAAGACCAACCAGACCAGGCCGGGGTTCGGGGTTTACAGAAGACCAACCAGACCAGGCCGGGGTTCGGAGTTTACAGAAGACTAACCAGACCAGGCCGGGGTTTGGGATTTACAGAAGACCAACCAGACCAGGCCGGGGTTCGGGGTTTACAGAAGACCAACCAGACCAGGCCGGGGTTCGGGGTTTACAGAAGACTAACCAGACCAGGCCGGGGTTTGGGATTTACAGAAGAACAAGCAGACCAGGCCGGGGTTCGGGGTTTACAGAAGACCAACCATACCAGGCCGGGTTTCAGGGTTTACAGAAGAACAACCAGACCAGGCCGGGGTTCGGGGTTTACAGAACACCAACCAGACCAGGCCGGAGTTTGGGGTTTACAGAAGAACAAGTAGACCAGGCCGGGGTTCGGTGTTTACAGAAGACCAAACAGACCAGGTTTGGGGTTTGGGGTTTGAGAAGTCAACGAAGAAGCAAAAAATGATTCCTTAGTTGTTCATTTTCTTGTCTTCTAAAGGCACAAACTAGATTGGATCCCAATGTCTTAAGTAGTTGAAGATGTTATTACTGCAACCTTGTGAATGTGACAAACTGACACGTTTTAATTTTCGTAAAAAAACGACTTTATATTGAAGGAGTACCTTTGATCTGACACGTGTAGTTCGGTGCGAGACGAATGTTAGACCCGATGACGATGACCCAACTACACATATTCAAGATCCCACAAACACCAAAGGGAAATGGCTACCTAAATATGATCCCCAATCAGAGACAACGATAAACAGCTGCCTCTGACTGGGAACCATATTAGGCCACCATATACAAATGACCTAGACCTACAAAAACTCTAGACATACAAAAACCCTAGACAATGCAAAAAATAGCATACCCACCCTAGTCACACCCTGACCTAACCAAAATATAAAGAAAACAGAGATATCTCAGGTCAGGGCGTGATAATTTATGACATCGCCTACAAGTGTGATCTAGGTTTTTGAATGGAGAAGCCATTTCTGACTATCTTTGTACTGTACTTTCTTTGACTTTGTTTTTTGATAGAGGACCCTGTAAACTTGGAGTGATGTTATAGGCGCTCTGGACAGCTCCGGCACAAGTCAAGCACTGACATACGTGTAGGCAGAGTGTAGGCAGAGTGTAGGCAGAGTGTAGGCAGAGTGTATGCAGAGTGTAGGCAGAGTGTATGCAGAGTGTATTCAGAGTGTATTCAGCGTGTGTACGCAGAGTGTAGGCAGAGTGTATTCAGCGTGTAGGCAGAGTGTAGGCAGAGTGTAGGCAGAGTGTAGGCAGAGTGTATTCAGAGTGTATTCAGAGTGTATTCAGAGTGTATTCATTGTGTATGCAGAGTGTATTCAGAGTGTATGCAGAGTGTATTCAGAGTGTAGGCAGAGTGTATTCAGAGTGTATGCAGAGTGTATTCAGAGTGTAGGCAGAGTGTATTCAGAGTGTATTCATTGTGTATGCAGAGTGTATTCAGAGTGTATGCAGAGTGTAGGCAGAGTGTAGGCAGAGTGTATTCAGAGTGTAGGCAGAGTGTATGCAGAGTGTATGCAGAGTGTAGGCAGAGTGTAGGCAGAGTGTAGGCAGAGTGTATTCAGAGTGTAGGCAGAGTGTATTAAGAGTGTAGGCAGAGTGTATTCAGAGTGTAGGCAGAGTGTAGGCAGAGTGTAGGCAGAGTGTATTCAGAGTGTATTCAGAGTGTAGGCAGAGTGTAGGCAGGGTGTATTCAGAGTGTAGGCAGAGTGTAGGCAGAGTGTATGCAGAGTGTATTCAGAGTGTACGCAGAGTGTATTCAGAGTGTAGGCAGAGTGTATGCAGAGTGTATTCAGAGTGTAGGCAGAGTGTATTCAGAGTGTGGGCAGAGTGTAGGTAGAGTGTAGGCAGAGTGTATTCAGAGTGTAGGCAGAGTGTATGCAGAGTGTATTCAGAGTGTAGGCAGAGTGTATTCAGAGTGTAGGCAGAGTGTAGGTAGAGTGTAGGCAGAGTGTATTCAGAGTGTAGGCAGAGTGTATTCAGAGTGTAGGCAGAGTGTATTCAGAGTGTAGGCAGAGTGTAGGCAGAGTGTATTCAGAGTGTATTCAGAGTGTAGGCAGAGTGTATTCAGAGTGTAGGCAGAGTGTAGGCAGAGTGTAGGCAGAGTGTATTCAGCGTGTGTACGCAGAGTGTAGGCAGAGTGTATTCAGCGTGTAGGCAGAGTGTATTCAGAGTGTAGGCAGAGTGTATTCAGAGTGTAGGCAGAGTGTATTCAGAGTGTAGGCAGAGTGTATTCAGAGTGTATTCAGAGTGTAGGCAGAGTGTAGGCAGAGTGTAGGCAGAGTGTAGGCAGAGTGTATTCAGAGTGTAGGCAGAGTGTATTCAGAGTGTAGGCAGAGTGTATTCAGAGTGTAGGCAGAGTGTAGGCAGAGTGTAGGCAGAGTGTATTCAGAGTGTAGGCAGAGTGTATTCAGAGTGTAGGCAGAGTGTATTCAGAGTGTAGGCAGAGTGTATTCAGAGTGTAGGCAGAGTGTATTCAGAGTGTAGGCAGAGTGTATTCAGAGTGTATTCAGAGTGTAGGCAGAGTGTATTCAGAGTGTATGCAGAGTGTAGGCAGAGTGTATTCAGCGTGTATTCAGCGTGTAGGCAGAGTGTATTCAGCGTGTAGGCAGAGTGTATTCAGCGTGTGTACGCAGAGTGTAGGCAGAGTGTATTCAGCGTGTATTAAGAGTGTAGGCAGAGTGTATTCAGAGTGTAGGCAGAGTGTAGGCAGAGTGTATTCAGAGTGTAGGCAGAGTGTATGCAGAGTGTATGCAGAGTGTAGGCAGAGTGTAGGCAGAGTGTAGGCAGAGTGTATTCAGAGTGTAGGCAGAGTGTATTAAGAGTGTAGGCAGAGTGTATTCAGAGTGTAGGCAGAGTGTAGGCAGAGTGTAGGCAGAGTGTATTCAGAGTGTATTCAGAGTGTAGGCAGAGTGTAGGCAGGGTGTATTCAGAGTGTAGGCAGAGTGTAGGCAGAGTGTATGCAGAGTGTATTCAGAGTGTACGCAGAGTGTATTCAGAGTGTAGGCAGAGTGTAGGCAGAGTGTATGCAGAGTGTATTCAGAGTGTAGGCAGAGTGTATTCAGAGTGTAGGCAGAGTGTAGGTAGAGTGTAGGCAGAGTGTATTCAGAGTGTAGGCAGAGTGTATTCAGAGTGTAGGCAGAGTGTATTCAGAGTGTAGGCAGAGTGTAGGCAGAGTGTATTCAGAGTGTATTCAGAGTGTAGGCAGAGTGTATTCAGAGTGTAGGCAGAGTGTAGGCAGAGTGTAGGCAGAGTGTATTCAGCGTGTGTACGCAGAGTGTAGGCAGAGTGTATTCAGCGTGTAGGCAGAGTGTATTCAGAGTGTAGGCAGAGTGTATTCAGAGTGTAGGCAGAGTGTATTCAGAGTGTAGGCAGAGTGTATTCAGAGTGTATTCAGAGTGTAGGCAGAGTGTAGGCAGAGTGTAGGCAGAGTGTAGGCAGAGTGTATTCAGAGTGTAGGCAGAGTGTATTCAGAGTGTAGGCAGAGTGTATTCAGAGTGTAGGCAGAGTGTAGGCAGAGTGTAGGCAGAGTGTATTCAGAGTGTAGGCAGAGTGTATTCAGAGTGTAGGCAGAGTGTATTCAGAGTGTAGGCAGAGTGTATTCAGAGTGTAGGCAGAGTGTATTCAGAGTGTAGGCAGAGTGTATTCAGAGTGTATTCAGAGTGTAGGCAGAGTGTATTCAGAGTGTATGCAGAGTGTAGGCAGAGTGTATTCAGCGTGTATGCAGAGTGTATTCAGCGTGTATTCAGCGTGTAGGCAGAGTGTATTCAGCGTGTAGGCAGAGTGTATTCAGCGTGTGTACGCAGAGTGTAGGCAGAGTGTATTCAGCGTGTATGCAGAGTGTATGCAGAGTGTAGGCAGAGTGTAGGCAGAGTGTATTCAGCGTGTGTACGCAGAGTGTAGGCAGAGTGTATTCAGCGTGTAGGCAGAGTGTAGGCAGATGGGGTGTGCAGAGTGTAGGCAGAGTGTAGGCAGAGTGTAGGCAGAGTGTATTCAGAGTGTAGGCAGAGTGTATTCAGAGTGTAGGCAGAGTGTATGCAGAGTGTAGGCAGAGTGTATTCAGAGTGTAGGCAGAGTGTATGCAGAGTGTAGGCAGAGTGTATTCAGAGTGTAGGCAGAGTGTAGGCAGAGTGTAGGCAGAGTGTATTCAGAGTGTAGGCAGAGTGTATTCAGAGTGTAGGCAGAGTGTATTCAGAGTGTAGGCAGAGTGTATTCAGAGTGTAGGCAGAGTGTATGCAGAGTGTAGGCAGAGTGTATTCAGAGTGTATGCAGAGTGTAGGCAGAGTGTATTCAGCGTGTATGCAGAGTGTATTCAGCGTGTATTCAGCGTGTAGGCAGAGTGTATTCAGCGTGTGTACGCAGAGTGTAGGCAGAGTGTATTCAGCGTGTGTACGCAGAGTGTAGGCAGAGTGTATTCAGCGTGTGTACGCAGAGTGTAGGCAGAGTGTATTCAGCGTGTGTACGCAGAGTGTAGGCAGAGTGTATTCAGCGTGTAGGCAGAGTGTAGGCAGATGGTGTGTGCAGAGTGTAGTCAGAGTGTAGGCAGAGTGTAGGCAGATGGTGTGTGCAGAGTGTAGTCAGAGTGTAGGCAGAGTGTAGGCAGAGTGTAGGCAGAGTGTAGTCAGCGGAGGTTGCAGGATCAGATGGAAATCATGATCTGTCTGTAGCCCTTTTCATCCTCGAAACATCTCGTTCCAAAATCATGGGCATTAATATGGAGTTGGTTCCCTCCTTTGCTGCTATAAAAGCCTCCGCTCTTCTGGGAAGGCTTTCCACTAGATGTTGAAACATTGCTGCCGGGACTTGCTTCCATTCAGCCACAAGAGTATTAGTGAGGTCGGAAATTGACGTTGGACGATTAGGCCTGGCTTGCAGTCGGCGTTCCAATTCATCCCAAAGGTGTTCGATGGGGTTGAGATCAGGGCTCTGTGTTGGTCAGTCAAGTTCTTCCATGCTGATCTCGACAAACCATTTCTGTATGGACCTCGATTTGTGCACAGTGGCATAATCTTGCTGAAACAGGAAAGGGCCTTCCCCAAACTGTTGCCACAAAGCGTAGAATTGTCTAGAATGTCAATCTATGCTGTAGCGTTAATATTTCCCTTCACTGGAACTAAGGGGCCTAGCCCAAACCATGAAAAGCAGCCCCAGACTATTATTCGTCCTCCACCAAACTTTACAGTTGGCACTATATACTGGGGCAGGCAACGTTCTCCTGGCATCCGCCAAACCATGATTTGTCCTTTGAACTGCCAGATGGTGAAGCGTGATTCATCACTCCAGAGAACACGTTTCCATTGCTCCAAAGTCCAATAGCGGCTAGCTTTACACCACTCCAGCCAACGCTTGGCATTGAGCATGGTGATCTTAGTCTTGCGTGTGGCTGCTCAGCCATGGAAACCTATTTCATGAAGCTCCAAATGAACAGTTCTTGTGCACGCTGCTTCCAGAGGCAGTTTGGAATTAGGTAGTGAGTGTTGCGCTACGCGGCTGAGCCGTTGTTGCTCCTAGACATTTCCACTTCACAATAACAGCACTTACAGTTGACCGGGGCAGCACTAGCAGGGCAGAAATTTGACTAACTGACGTGTTGGAAAGGTGGCATCCTATGACTGTGCCACGCTAAGTCACTTAGCTCTTCATTAAGGCTATTCTATTGCCAATATTTGTCTATGGTGATTGCATGGCTGTGTTCTCGATTTTATACACCTTTCTGCAAAGTGTGTGGCTGAAAAAGCCAAATCCACTCATTTGAAGGGGTGTCCACATACATTTCTATATAAACTCATCAAAAAAGGAGACGTCCTCTCACTGTCAACTGCAATTATTTTCACCAAACTTAACGTGTAAATATTTGTATGAACATAACAAGATTCAACAACTGAGACATAAACTGAACAAGAGTGTAACGATGTACGCTGAAAGTCGGGAAGCAAGTTCAGAGAATAAACACATTTAAAAAATAAAAGAACAAAACAAGAAGCACGAACAGCAGAACACTGACATTCCAGCAGAACACTGACATTCCTACAGAACACTGACATTCCTACAGAACACTGACATTCCAGCAGAACACTGACATTCCAGCAGAACACTGACATTCCTACAGAACACAGACATTCCTACAGAACACTGACATTCCTACAGAACACTGACATTCCTACAGAACACTGACATTCCAGCAGAACACTAACATTCCAGCAGAACACTAACATTCCTACAGAACACTGACATTCCAGCAGAACACTGACATTCCAGCAGAACACTGACATTCCAGCAGAACACTGACATTCCTGCAGAACACTGACATTCCTGCAGAACACTGACATTCCTACAGAACACTGACATTCCAGCAGAACACTGACATTCCAGCAGAACACTGACATTCCAGCAGAACACTGACATTCCTACAGAACACTGACATTCCAGCAGGACACTGACATTCCTACAGAACACTAACATTCCTGCAGAACACTGACATTCCTGCAGAACACTGACATTCCTGCAGAACACTGACATTCCTGCAGAACACTGACATTCCAGCAGAACACTAACATTCCTACAGAACACTGACATTCCAGCAGGACACTGACATTCCTACAGAACACTAACATTCCTGCAGAACACTGACATTCCTGCAGAACACTGACATTCCTGCAGAACACTGACATTTCAGCAGAACACTGACATTCCTGCAGAACACTGACATTCCTGCAGAACACTGACATTCCAGCAGAACACTGACATTCCTGCAGAACACTGACATTCCTGCAGAACACTGACATTCCTACAGAACACAGACATTCCTACAGAACACTGACATTCCTACAGAACACTGACATTCCTACAGAACACTGACATTCCAGCAGAACACTAACATTCCAGCAGAACACTAACATTCCTACAGAACACTGACATTCCAGCAGAACACTGACATTCCAGCAGAACACTGACATTCCAGCAGAACACTGACATTCCAGCAGAACACTGACATTCCTGCAGAACACTGACATTCCTGCAGAACACTGACATTCCTACAGAACACTGACATTCCTACAGAACACTGACATTCCAGCAGAACACTGACATTCCAGCAGAACACTGACATTCCTACAGAACACAGACATCGCCCCAGACAATCCTACAGAACACTGACATTCCTACAGAACACTGACATTCCTACAGAACACTGACATTCCAGCAGAACACTAACATTCCAGCAGAACACTAACATTCCTACAGAACACTGACATTCCAGCAGAACACTGACATTCCAGCAGAACACTGACATTCCAGCAGAACACTGACATTCCAGCAGAACACTGACATTCCTGCAGAACACTGACATTCCTGCAGAACACTGACATTCCTACAGAACACTGACATTCCAGCAGAACACTGACATTCCAGCAGAACACTGACATTCCAGCAGAACACTGACATTCCTACAGAACACTGACATTCCAGCAGGACACTGACATTCCTACAGAACACTAACATTCCTGCAGAACACTGACATTCCTGCAGAACACTGACATTCCTGCAGAACACTGACATTCCTGCAGAACACTGACATTCCAGCAGAACACTAACATTCCTACAGAACACTGACATTCCAGCAGGACACTGACATTCCTACAGAACACTAACATTCCTGCAGAACACTGACATTCCTGCAGAACACTGACATTCCTGCAGAACACTGACATTTCAGCAGAACACTGACATTCCTGCAGAACACTGACATTCCTGCAGAACACTGACATTCCAGCAGAACACTAACATTCCTACAGAACACTGACATTCCTGCAGAACACTGACATTCCTGCAGGACACTGACATTCCTGCAGAACACTGACATTCCAGCAGAACACTGACATTCCTACAGAACACTGACATTCCTACAGAACACTGACATTCCTACAGAACACTGACATTCCTACAGAACACTGACATTCCTGCAGGAAATCACGCACAGAACGAGCAGTACGGCTGGTGGCATTGTCATGCTTGAAGGTCATGTCAGGATGAGCCTCCACATGAGGGAGGAGGATGTCTTCCCTGTAACGCAGTTTTGAGATTGCCTGCAATGACAACAAGCTCAGTCCGATGATGCTGTGACACATCGCCCCAGACAATGACGGGACCCTCCACCTCCAAATCGATCCTGCTCCAGAGTACAAGCCTCGGTGTAATGTTCATTCCTTCGACGATAAACACGAATCCGACCATCACCCCTGGTGAGACAAACCGTGACTCGTCAGTGAAGAGCACTTTTTGCCAGTCCTGTCTGGTCCAGTGACGGTGGGTTTGTGCCCATAGGTGACGTTGTTGCCGGTGATGCATGTTGAGGTCCAGCCTTATAACAGGCCTACAAGCACTCAGTCCAGCCTCTCTCAGCCTATTGCGGACAGTCTGAGCACTGATGGAGGGAGTGTGCGTTCCTGGTGTAACTCGGGCAGTTGTTGTTGCCATCCTGTACCTGTCCCGCAGGTGTGATGTTCGGATGTACCAATACTGTGCAGGTGTTGTTACATGTGGTCTGCCACTGCGAGGACGATCAGCTGCCTGTCTTGTCTCCCTGTATCACTGTCTTAGGCGTCTCACAGTATGGACATTGTAATTTATTGCCCTGGCCACATCTACAGTCCTCATGATTCCTTGCAGCATGCCTAAGGCACATTCACACAGATGAGCAGGGACCCTGGGCATCTTTCTTTTGGTGTTTTTCAGAGTCAGTAGAAAAGCATCTTTAGTGTTCTAAGTTTTCATAACTGTGACCTTAATTGCCTACCGTCTGTTAGCTGTTAGTGTCTTAAGAGAGAGAGAGAGACAGAGACAGAGAGAGAGAGAGAGAGAGAGAGAGAGAGAGAGAGAGAGAGAGAGAGAGAGAGAGAGAGAGAGAGAGAGAGAGAGAGAGAGAGAGAGAGAGAGAGACAGAGAGAGAGACAGAGACAGAGACAGAGAGAGAGAGAGAGAGAGAGAGAGAGAGAGAGAGAGAGAGAGAGAGAGAGAGAGAGAGAGAGAGAGAGAGAGACAGAGAGAGAGACAGAGACAGAGAGAGAGAGAGAGAGAGAGAGAGAGAGAGAGAGAGAGAGAGAGAGAGAGAGATAAACCCACACACAGAGATTGTTCTGGAACAGCTAGGCTATGTCCTTATCCTGTAATGGTTACTATCCATTACAGTACGTTCACTGAGAACACTGCTGCCAAGCTAAACAGATACATCCCATGCATTCAACCCTCCAAGACACAATATTAGCATTCAGGACATTACTGAGCATAACAGTAGCAGAGCCATACTATAGATTCACTGTGTAACTCAAGGCTCAGTAACTGTCCATAATTGTAGTCTCAGTTAAAATATACAGTTACTTTACATTGAGAAAGCGGCCTAACCACTGAATGTATTGGGGGTACATTAGTGAGAGTAGGATTCATCTTCTATGTCTGCAAATGGTGTTAGGGTTAGGAGTTAGGGATTAGGATGTGTATGGGTTAGGAGTTATGGGTTAGGATGTGGATGGGTTAGGAGTTAGGGGTTAGGATGTGTATGGGTTAGGAGTTAGGGATTAGGATGTGTATGGGTTAGGAGTTAGGGATTAGGATGTGTATGGGTTAGGATTTATGGGTTAGGATGTGGATGGGTTAGGAGTTAGGGGTTAGGATGTGGATGGGTTAGGAGTTAGGGATTAGGATGTGTATGGGTTAGGAGTTATGGGTTAGGATGTGGATGGGTTAGGAGTTAGGGGTTAGGATGTGGATGGGTTAGGAGTTAGGGGTTAGGATGTGTATGGGTTAGGAGTTAGGGATGATGATGTGTATGGGTTAGGAGTTAGGGGTTAGGATGTGTATGGGTTAGGAGTTATGGGTTAGGAATTAGGGATTAGGATGTGTATGGATTAGGGGTTAGGATGTGTATGGGTTAGGAGTTAGGGATTAGGATGTGTATGGATTAGGGGTTAGGATGTGTATGGGTTAGGAGTTATGGGTTATGAGTTAGGATGTGTATGGGTTAGGAGTTAGGGCTTAGGATGTGTAGGGGTTAGGAGTTAGGGCTTAGGATGTGTATGGGTTAGAGTTAGGGGTTAGGGTGTGTATGTGTTAGAGTTAGGGTTAGGATGTGTATGGGTTAGAGTTAGGGGTTAGGATGTGTATGGGTTAGGATTTAGGGATTAGGATGTGTGTGGGTTAGAGTTAGGGTTAGGGTGTGTATGGGTTAAGGTTAGGGGTTAGGGTGTGTATGGGTTAAGGTTAGGGGTTAGGGTGTGTATGGGTTAAGGTTAGGGGTTAGGGTGTGTATGGGTTAGAGTTAGGGGTTAGGGTGTGTTTGGGTTAAGGTTAGGGGTTAGGGTGTGTATGGGTTAAGGTTAGGGGTTAGGATGTGTATGGGTTAGGGGTTAGGATGTGTATGGATTAAGGTTAGGGATTAGGATGTGTATGGCTTAGAGTTAGGGGTAGGGTGTGTATGGGTTAAGGTTAGGGGTTAGGGTGTGTATGGGTTAAGGTTAGGGGTTAGGATGTGTATGGGTTAGAATTAGAGGTTAGGGTGTGTATGGGTTAGTTAGGATTGGGATGTGTATGGGTTAGAGTTAGGGGTTAGGGTGTGTATGGGTTAGGGGTTAGGGTGTTATGGGTTAGGAGTTAGGGTGTGTATGGGTTGGGAGTTAGGGGTTAGGGTGTGTATGGGTTAGGAGTTAGGGGTTAGGGTGTGTATGGGTTAGGAGTTAGGGTGTGTATGGGTTATAGTTAGTGGTTAGGGTGTGTATGGGTTAGAGTTAGGGGTTAGGGTGTGTATGGGTTAGATTTAGGGGTTAGGGTGTATATGGGTTGAGAGTTAGGGGTTATGATGTGTATGGGTTAGTATTAGGGGTTAGGGTGTGTATGGGTTAGGAGTTGGGTGTGTATGGGTTAGAGTTAGGGGTTAGGGTGTGTATGGGTTAGATTTAGGGGTTAGGGTGTGTATGGGTTAGAGTTAGGGGTTATGATGTGTATGGGTTAGTATTAGGGGTTAGGGTGTGTATGGGTTAGGAGTTGGGTGTGTATGAGTTAGGAGTTAGGGTGTTTATGGGTTAGAGTTAGGGGATAGGGTGTGTATGGGTTAGAGTTAGGGGTTAGGGTGTGTATGGGTTAGAGTTAGGGGCTAGGGTGTGTATGGGTTAGAGTTAAGGGGTAGGGTGTGTATGGGTTAGGAGTTAGGGGTTAGGGTGTGTATGGGTTAGGAGTTAGGGTGTGTATGGGTTAGAGTTGGGGGTTATGGGTGTGTATGGGTTAGAGTTAGGGGTTTGGGTGTGTATGGGTTAGGAGTTAGGGTGTGTATGGATTAGGAGTTTGGGTGTGTATGGGTTAGAGTTAGGGGATAGGGTGTGTATGGGTTATATTTAGGGGCTAGGGTGTGTATGGGTTGGGAGTTAGGGTGTGTATGGGTTAGGAGTTAGGGGTTAGGGTGTGTATGGGTTAGGGGTTAGGATGTGTATGGATTAAGGTTAGGGGTTAGGATGTGTATGGCTTAGAGTTAGGGGTTAGGTTGTGTATGGGTTAGAGTTAAGGGTTAGGATGTGTATGGGTTAGAGTTAGGGGTAGGGTGTGTATGGGTTAAGGTTAGGGGTTAGGATGTGTATGGGTTAAGGTTAGGGTGTGTATGGGTTAGAATTAGAGGTTAGGGTGTGTATGCGTTAGTTAGGATTGGGATGTGTATGGGTTAGAGTTAGGGGTTAGGGTGTGTATGGGTTAGGGGTTAGGGTGTGTATGGGTTAGAGTTAGGGGTTAGGGTGTGTATGGGTTGAGAGTTAGGGGTTAGGGTGTGTATGGGTTAAGGTTAGGGGTTAGGGTGTGTATGGGTTAGAGTTAGGGGTTTATTTATTTCACCTTTATTTAACCAGGTAGGCTAGTTGAGAACAGGTTCTCATTTGCAACTGCGACCTGGCCAAGATAAAGCATAGCAGTGTGAACAGACAACACAGAGTTACACATGGAGTAAACAATTAACAAGTCAATAACACAGAGAAAAAAAGGGGAGTCTATATACAATGTGTGCAAAAGGCATGAGGAGGTAGGCGAATAATTACAATATTGCAGATTAACACTGGAGTGATAAATGATCATGTACAGGTAGAGATATTGGTGTGCAAAAGAGCAGAAAAGTAAATAAATAAAAACTGTGGGGATGAGGTAGGTGAAAATGGGTGTGCTATTTACCAATAGATTATGTACAGCTGCAGCGATCGGTTAGCTGCTCAGCTAGCTGATGTTTGAAGTTTGTGAGGGAGATAAAAGTCTCCAACTTCAGCGATTTTTGCAATTCGTTCCAGTCACAGGCAGCAGAGTACTGGAACGAAAGGCGGCCAAATGATGTGTTGGCTTTAGGGATGATCAGTGAGATACACCTGCTGAAGCGCGTGCTACGGATGGGTGTTGCCATCGTGACCAGTGAACTGAGATAAGGCGGAGCTTTACCTAGCATGGACTTGTAGATGACCTGGAGCCAGTGGGTCTGGCGATGAATATGTAGTGAGGGCCAGCCGACTAGAGCATACAAGTCGCAGTGGTGGGTGGTATAAGGTGCTTTAGTGACAAAACAGATGGCACTGTGATAGACTGCATCCAGTTTGCTGAGTAGAGTGTTGGAAGCCATTTTGTAGATGACATCGCCGAAGTCGAGGATCGGTAGGATAGTCAGTTTTACTAGGGTAAGCTTGGCAGCGTGAGTGAAGGAGGCTTTGTTGCGGAATAGAAAGCCGACTCTTGATTTGATTTTCGATTGGAGATGTTTGATGTGGGTCTGGAAGGAGAGTTTGCAGTCTAGCCAGACACCTAGGTACTTATAGATGTCCACATATTCAAGGTCGGAACCATCCAGGGTGGTGATGCTAGTCGGGCATGCGGGTGCAGGCAGCGATCGGTTGAAAAGCATGCATTTGGTTTTACTCGCGTTTAAGAGCAGTTGGAGGCCACGGAAGGAGTGCTGTATGGCATTGAAGCTCGTTTGGAGGTTAGATAGCACAGTGTCCAATGACGGGCCGAAAGTATATAGAATGGTGTCGTCTGCGTAGAGGTGGATCAGGGAATCGCCCGCAGCAAGAGCAACATCATTGATATACACAGAGAAAAGAGTCTGCCCGAGAATTGAACCCTGTGGCACCCCCATAGAGACTGCCAGAGGACCGGACAGCATGCCCTCCGATTTGACACACTGAACTCTGTCTGCAAAGTCATTGGTGAACCAGGCAAGGCAGTCATCCGCAGTCATCCGTGTATGGGTTAGAGTTAGGGGTTAGGGTGTGTATGGGTTGGGAGTTAGGGGTTAGGGTGTGTATGGGTTAGATTTAGGGGTTAGGGTGTGTATGGGTTGGGAGTTAGGGGTTAGGGTGTGTATGGGTTAGAGTTAGGGGTTAGGGTGTGTATGGGTTAGAGTTAGGAGTTAGGGTGTGTATGGGTTAGAGTTAGGCTATGTATGGGTTAGGAGTTAGGGGTTAGGGTGTTTATGGGTTGGAGTTAGGGGTTAGGGTGTGTATGGGTTAGAGTTAGGGGTTAGGATGTGTATGGGTTAGAGTTAGGGGTTAGGATGTGTATGGTTTAAGGTTAGGGGTTAGGGTGTGTATGGGTTAAGGTTAGGGGTTAGGATGTGTATGGGTTAGAGTTAGGGGTTAGGATGTGTATGGTTTAAGGTTAGGGGTTAGGGTGTGTATGGGTTAAGGTTAGGGGTTAGGGTGTGTATGGGTTAGAGTTAGGGGTTAGGATGTGTATGGTTTAAGGTTAGGGGTTAGGGTGTGTATGGGTTAAGGTTAGGGGTTAGGATGTGTATGGGTTAGAGTTAGGGGTTAGGATGTGTATGGTTTAAGGTTAGGGGTTAGGGTGTGTATGGGTTAAGGTTAGGGGTTAGGATGTGTATGGGTTAGAGTTAGGGGTTAGGGTGTGTATGGTTTAAGGTTAGGGGTTAGGGTGTGTATGGGTTAAGGTTAGGGGTTAGGATGTGTATGGGTTAGAGTTAGGGGTTAGGGTGTGTATGGGTTAAGGTTAGGGGTTAGGATGTGTATGGGTTAGAGTTAGGGGTTAGGATGTGTATGGGTTAGAGTTAGGCTATGTATGGGTTAGGAGTTAGGGGTTAGGGTGTTTATGGGTTGGGAGTTAGGGGTTAGGGTGTGTATGGGTTAGAGTTAGGGGTTAGGGTGTGTATGGGTTAGAGTTAGGGGTTAGGATGTGTATGGGTTAGAGTTAGGGGTTAGGATGTGTATGGGTTAGAGTTAGGGGTTAGGATGTGTATGGGTTAGAGTTAGGGGTTAGGATGTGTATGGTTTAAGGTTAGGGGTTAGGGTGTGTATGGGTTAGAGTTAGGGGTTAGGATGTGTATGGGTTAGAGTTAGGGGTTAGGATGTCCACTATCCTCTCATGTCTCTTCGTTGAGCAGAGCTGTTGCTATGGATACTCATCGACTCCGAGCTCCATGAACCAAGCGCATACGTTCAGTTGGCTGACATGTTGTGTTTATATGTTTACTTACTCTGTTACCATGGGCACCGGTGGCCATTTGTCTCAGTGACACCCACAACACACAACACTGTAGAGTTTACACAAATATTAACATCTCAGCTCTTATTGTAGGACACTGAAACCACTTTGAAATGAGACACATTAAATCTGAATCAATCAACCAATCAAATGTATTTATAAAGCCCTTCTTACATCAGCTGATATCTCAAAGTGCTGTACAGAAACCCAGCCTAAAGCCCCAAACAGCAAGCAATGCAGGTGTAGAAGCATGGTGGCTAGGACAAACTCCCTAGAAAGGCCGGAACCTAGGAAGAAACCTAGAGAGGAACCAGGCTATGTGGGGTGGCCAGTCCTCTTCTGGCTGTGCCGGGTGGAGATTATAACAGAACATGGCCAAGATGTTCAAATGTTCATAAATGACCAGCATGGTCAAATAATAATAATCACAATGTTCAATACACAAAGTAGGATGACTGGTGAGCTAATGTGTCAACAATACTTTAGAGATAATATCCTGAACAGAGGAACGGGAGGTCTACAATACTTTAGAGATAATATCCTGAACAGAGGAACGGGAGGTCTACAATACTTTAGAGATAATATCCTGAACAGAGGAACGGGAGGTCTACAATACTTTAGAGATAATATCCTGAACAGAGGAACGGGAGGTCTACAATACTTTAGAGATAATATCCTGAACAGAGGAACGGGAGGTCTACAATACTTTAGAGATAATATCCTGAACAGAGGAACGGGAGGTCTACAATACTTTGGAGATAATATCCTGAACAGAGGAACAGGAGGTCAACAATACTTTAGAGATAATATCCTGAACAGAGGAACGGGAGGTCTACAATACTTTAGAGATAATATCCTGAACA
>NC_060186.1:83506359-83516359 GCF_021184085.1 Oncorhynchus gorbuscha | reverse complement strand
CTGTCTTCTCTTGAGAGTCATGTCTGCCTACGGCAATCCTTTCTCAATAGCAAGGCTATGCTCACTGAGTCTGTACATAGTCAAAGCTTTCCTTAAGTTTGGGTCAGTCACAGTGGTCAGGTATTCTGCCGCTGTGTACTCTCTGTGTAGGGCCAAATAGCATTCTAGTTTGCTCTGTTTTTTGTAATTTCTTGCAATGTGTCAAGTACGAATTGTGTGACTGGAACGAATTGCAAAAATCGCTGAAGTTGGAGACTTTTATCTCCCTCACCAACTTCAAACATCTGCTATCTGAGCAGCTAACTGATCGCTGCAGCTGTACATAGTCTATCGGTAAATAGCCCACCCAATTGTACCTACCTCATCCCCATACTGTTTTTATTTATTTACTTTTCTGCTCTTTTGCACACAAATACCTCTACCTGTACATGACCATCTGATCATTTATCACTCCAGTGTTAATCTGCAATATTGTAATTATTCGCCTACCTCCTCCTGCCTTTTGCACACATTGTATATAGACTACCCTTTTTTTCTCTGTGTTATTGACTTGTTAATTGTTTACTCCATGTGTAACTCTGTGTTGTCTGTTCACACTGCTATGCTTTATCTTGGCCAGGTCGCAGTTGCAAATGAGAACTTGTTCTCAACTAGCCTACCTGGTTAAATAAAGGTGAAATAAAAAATAAAAAAATTAAGTAATTATCTTTTTGTGTTCTCATGATTTGCTTGGGTCGAATTGTGTGGCTCTCCTGGGGCTCTGAGGGGCCTGTTTGTGTTTGTGAACAGAGCCCCAGGACCAGCTTGCTTAGAGGACTCTTCTCCAGGTTCATCTCTCTGTAGGTGATGGCTTTGTTATGGAAGGTTTGTGAATCGTTTCCTTTTAGGTGGTTGTAGAATTCAAGGGCTCTTTTCTGGATTTTGATCATTAGTGGGTATCGGCCTGATTCTGCTCTGACTGCATTTTTCTTTTGGTGCTTTACGTTGTACACAGAGGATATTTTTGCAGAACTCTGCATGCAGAGTCTCAATTTGGTTTTTGTCCCATTTTGTGAAGTCTTGGTTGGTGAGCGGACCCCAGACCTCACAACCATGAAGGGCAATGGGTTCTATAACTGATTCAGGTATTTTTAGCCAGATCCTAGTTGGTATGTTGAATTTTATGTTCCTTTTGATGGCATAGAAGGCCCTTCTTGCCTTGTCTCTCAGATCGTTCACAGCTTTGTGGAAGTTACCTGTGGCGCTGATGTTTAGGCCAAGGTATGTATAGTTTTTTGTGTGCTCTAGGGCAACAGTGTCTAGATGGAATTTGTATTTGTGGTCCTGGTGACTGGACCTTTTTTGGAACACCATTATTTTGGTCTTACTGAGATTTACTGTCAGGGCCCAGGTCTGACAGAATCTGTGCAGAAGATCTAGGTGCTGCTGTAGGCCCTCCTAGGTGAGGCTTAAGCTGCATCCCTGTCTCACCCCACGGCCCTGTGGGACGAAATGTGTGTTTTGCCTATTTTAACACTGATTGTTTGTGTACATGGATTATATAATGTTGTATGTTTTCCCCCCAACACCATTTTCCATCAGTTTGTATAGCAGACCCTGATGCCAAATTGAGTCAAAAGCTTTTTTGAAATCAACAAAGCATAAGAAGACTTTGCCTTTGTTTTTGGTTTGTTTGTTTGTCTATTAGGGTGTGCAGGGTGTCTGTCATACAGTAATTGGTTGTGTTTTTTAAAGCCCATTTGAGATTTGCTCAGTACAATGTTTTCATTGAGGAAATGTGCAATTTTGCTGTTAATGTATTGTCTGTGGATTTCCCCAAGGTTTCTGTTGACGCTTCTCCCACAGTAGTTATTGAGGTCCAATTTGTCTCCACTTTTTGTGGATTGAGGTGCTCAGTCATTGGATCCAAATATGGGGGAAGATGGCAGAACCGAGGATGATGTTAAAGAGTTTAAGTAGAGCCAATTGGAATATGTGGTCTGTCTATTTTATCATGTCATTTAGGATACCATGATCCCCACCGTCCTTTTTGGGTTGGAGGGTTTGTGTTTTGTCCTGTAGTCCATTCAATGTGATTGGAGAATCTGGTAGTCTAGTTGATTCTGATTGGAGAATCTGGTAGTCTAGTTGATTCTGATTGGAGAATCTGGTAGTCTAGTTGATTCTGATTGGAGAATCTGGTAGTCTAGTTGTTTCTGATTGGAGTAATCCAGTGTGTTCTATTCCGTTAGCCAGCACCTCATCTCAACAGGTGTTCTACTCCGTTAGCCAGCACCTCGTCTAAACAGGTGTTCTACTCTGCTAGCCAGCACCTCGTCTAAACAGGTGTTCTACTCTGCTAGCCAGCACCTCGTCTAAACAGTTGTTCTACTCTGCTAGCCAGCACCTCATCTAAACAGGTGTTCTACTCCGTTAGCCAGCACCTCGTCTAAACAAGTGTTCTACTCTACTAGCCAGCACCTCTCCTAACCAGGTGTTCTACTCCGTTAGCCAGCACCTCGTCGAAACAGGTGTTCTACTCTGCTAGCCAGCACCTCTCCTAAACAGGTGTTCTACTCTGTTAGCCAGCACCTCGTCTAAACAGGTGTTCTACTCCATTAGCCAGCACCTCTCCTAAACAGGTGTTCTACTCTACTAGCCAGCACCTCGTCTAAACAGGTGTTCTACTCCGTTAGCCAGCACCTCGTCTAAACAGGTGTTCTACTCCGTTAGCCAGCACCTCGTCTAAACAGGTGTTCTACTCTACTAGCCAGCACCTCGTCTAAACAGGTGTTCTACTCCGTTAGCCAGCACCTCGTCTAAACAGGTGTGCGTTTCTTGCGCCTCCAGATTGTCCTATCAGTGTGATGATGAAGAACACATCACTAGAGAGTGGGCCAGACATTATAATAGAAACAGAACACATCACTAGAGAGTGGGCCAGACATTATAATAGAAACAGAACACATCACTATAGACTTGGGAAACACTGGTCTAGGGGGTACTGGAGGACTGGAGTTGGGAAACACTGGTCTAGGGGGTACTGGAGGACTGGACTTGGGAAAGACTGGTCTAGGGGGTACTGGAGGACTGGACCTGGGAAACACTGGTCTAGGGGGTACTGGAGGACTGGACTTGGGAAACACTGGTCTAGGGGTACTGGAGGACTGGAGTTGGGAAACACTGGTCTTGGGGGTACTGGAGGACTGGACTTGGGAAACACTGGTCTAGGGGTACTGGAGGACTGGAGTTGGGAAACACTGGTCTAGGGGGTACTGGAGGACTGGAGTTGGGAAACACTGGTCTAGGGGCTACTGGAGGACTGGACTTGGGAAACACTGGTCTAGGGGGTACTGGAGGACTGGAGTTGGAAAACACTGGTCTAGGGGGTACTGGAGGACTGGAGTTGGGAAACACTGGTCTAGGGGGTACTGGAGGACTGGACTTGGGAAACACTGGTCTAGGGGGTACTGGAGGACTGGAGTTGGGAAACACTGGTCTAGGGGGTACTGGAGGACTGGAGTTGGGAAACACTGGTCTAGGGGTACTGGAGGACGGGAGTTGGGAAACACTGGTCTAGGGGTACTGGAGGCCGGAAGTTGGGAAACACTGGTCTAGGGGGTACTGGAGGACTGGAGTTGGGAAACACTGGTCTTGGGGGTACTGGAGGACTGGACTTGGGAAACACTGGTCTAGGGGTACTGGAGGACTGGAGTTGGGAAACACTGGTCTAGGGGTACTGGAGGACTGGAGTTGGGAAACACTGGTCTAGGGGTGGAGGACTGGAGTTGGGAAACACTGGGTACTGGAGGACTGGAGTTGGGAAACACTGGTCTAGGGGTACTGGAGGACGGGAGTTGGGAAACACTGGTCTAGGGGACTGGACTGGAGGAAACACTGGTCTAGGGGTACTTGGGAAACACTGGTCTAGGGGGTACTGGAGGACTGGAGTTGGGAAACACTGGTCTAGGGGTACTGGAGGTGGACTTGGGAAACACTGGTCTAGGGGTATTTTCTGGAGGACTGGAGTTGGGAAACACTGGTCTAGGGGGAGGACTGGAGTTGGGAAACACTGGTCTAAGGGGTACTGGAGGACTGGACTTGGGAAACACTGGTCTAGGGGGTACTGGAGGACTGGAGTTGGAAAACACTGGTCTAGGGGGTACTGGAGGACGGGAGTTGGGAAACACTGGTCTAGGGGGTACTGGAGGACTGGACTTGGGAAACACTGGTCTAGGGGGTACTGGAGGACTGGAGATGGGAAACACTGGTCTAGGGGGTACTGGAGGACTGGACTTGGGAAACACTCAAAGGTAGAAATAGGACTGCACTCTTTTTTTATAAGTATTTTCAAAAGGGTTATTCGGTTGTCCCCATAGGATAACCCTTTTTGGTTCCAGGTAGAACCAAAAAAGTCAGTTACACAATTTTAAAAACATTACAATATATTTACAATTTTCACAACACACTGTGTGCCCCCAGGCCCCTTCTCCACCACATATCTACAACACACTGTGTGCCCTCAGGCCCCTGCTCCACCACATATCTACAACACACTGTGTGCCCTCAGGCCCCTGCTCCACCACATATCTACAACACACTGTGTGCCCTCAGGCCCCTGCTCCACCACATATCTACAACACACTGTGTGCCCTCAGGCCCCTGCTCCACCACATATCTACAACACACTGTGTGCCCTCAGGCCCCTGCTCCACCACATATCTACAACACACTGTGTGCCCTCAGGCCTCTACTCCACCATCACCACATATCTACAGTACTAAATCCATGTGTGTATAGTGTGTGTGTTTTCGTGTGTGTGTATGCATATGTTTGTGCCAATGTTTGTGTTGCTTCACAGACCCGACTGTTACCTTAGGTGTATTTTTATCTGGTTTCTACTGCTTGCCCTAGTTACCGTATGTAGAATAGAGTTCCATGTAGTCATGGCTGCATCAGTTACCGTATGTAGAATAGAGTTCCATGTAGTCATGGCTCTATGTAGTACTGTGGAATAGAGTTCCATGTAGTCATGGCTCTATGTAGTACTGTGGAATAGAGTTCCATGTAGTCATGGCTCTATGTAGTACTGTGGAATAGAGTTCCATGTAGTCATGGCTCTATGTAGTACTGTGGAATAGAGTTCCATGTAGTCATGGCTCTATGTAGTACTGTGGAATAGAGTTCCATGTAGTCATGGCTCTATGTAGTACTGTGGAATAGAGTTCCATGTAGTCATGGCTCTATGTAGTACTGTGGAATAGAGTTCCATGTAGTCATGGCTCTATGTAGTACTGTGGAATAGAGTTCCATGTAGTCATGGCTCTATGTGGTACTGTGGAATAGAGTTCCATGTAGTCATGGCTCTATGTAGTACTGTGGAATAGAGTTCCATGTAGTCATGGCTCTATGTAGTACTGTGGAATAGAGTTCCATGTAGTCATGGCTCTATGTGGTACTGTGGAATAGAGTTCCATGTAGTCATGGCTCTATGTAGTACTGTGGAATAGAGTTCCATGTAGTCATGGCTCTATGTAGTACTGTGGAATAGAGTTCCATGTAGTCATGGCTCTATGTAGTACTGTGGAATAGAGTTCCATGTAGTCATGGCTCTATGTAGTACTGTGGAATAGAGTTCCATGTAGTCATGTCTCTATGTAGTACTGTGGAATAGAGTTCCATGTAGTCATGGCTCTATGTAGTACTGTGGAATAGAGTTCCATGTAGTCATGGCTCTATGTGGTACTGTGGAATAGAGTTCCATGTAGTCATGGCTCTATGTAGTACTGTGGAATAGAGTTCCATGTAGTCATGGCTCTATGTAGTACTGTGGAATAGAGTTCCATGTAGTCATGGCTCTATGTGGTACTGTGGAATAGAGTTCCATGTAGTCATGGCTCTATGTAGTACTGTGGAATAGAGTTCCATGTAGTCATGGCTCTATGTAGTACTGTGGAATAGAGTTCCATGTAGTCATGGCTCTATGTAGTACTGTGGAATAGAGTTCCATGTAGTCATGGCTCTATGTAGTACTGTGGAATAGAGTTCCATGTAGTCATGGTTCTATGTAGTACTGTGGAATAGAGTTCCATGTAGTCATGGCTCTATGTAGTACTGTAGAATAGAGTTCCATGTTCCCAAGTCCCTCTTTGAGGCACCTGACCACACAACTGAGCAGTAGTACCGGTGTGACTAAACTAGGGCCTGTAGGACCTGTAGGACCTGTAGGACCTGCCTTGTTGATAGTGCTGTTAAGAAGGTAGAAACTAGGACCTGTAGGACCTGCCTTGTTGGTAGTGCTGTTAAGGTAGAAACTAGGGCCTGTAGGACCTGTAGGACCTGCCTTGTTGATAGTGCTGTTAAGAAGGTAGAAACTAGGGCCTGTAGGACCTGTAGGACCTGCCTTGTTGATAGTGCTGTTAAGAGGGTAGAAACTAGGACCTGTAGGACCTGCCTTGTTGATAGTGCTGTTAAGAAGGTAGAAACAAGGACCTGTAGGACCTGCCTTGTTGATAGTGCTGTTAAGAAGGTAGAAACTAGGGCCTGTAGGACCTGCCTTGTTGATAGTGCTGTTAAGAGGGTAGAAACTAGGACCTGTAGGACCTGCCTTGTTGATAGTGCTGTTAAGAAGGTAGAAACAAGGACCTGTAGGACCTGCCTTGTTGATAGTGCTGTTAAGAAGGTAGAAACTAGGGCCTGTAGGACCTGCCTTGTTGATAGTGCTGTTAAGAAGGTAGAAACTAGGACCTGCCTTGTTGATAGTGTTGTTAAGAAGGTAGAAACTAGGGCCTGTAGGACCTGCTTTGTTGATAGTGTTGTTAAGAAGGTAGAAACTAGGGCCTGTAGGACCTGCCTTGTTGATAGTGCTGTTAAGAAGGTAGAAACTAGGGTCTGTAGAACCTTTAGGACCTGCCTTGTTGATAGTGCTCTTAAGAAGGTAGAAACTAGGACCTATAGGACCTGCCTTGTTGATAGTGCTGTTAGGAAGGTAGAAACTAGGGCCTGTAGGACCTGTAGGACCTGCCTTGTTGATAGTGCTGTTAAGAAGGTAGAAACTAGGACCTATAGGACCTGCCTTGTTGAGAGTGCTGTTAGGAAGGTAGAAACTAGGGCCTGTAGGACCTGTAGGACCTGCCTTGTTGATAGTGCTGTTAAGAAGGTAGAAACTAGGGCCTATAGGACCTGTAGGACCTGCCTTGTTGATAGTGCTGTTAAGAAGGTAGAAACTAGGGCCTGTAGGACCTGTAGGACCTGCCTTGTTGATACTACTGTTAAGAAGGTAGAAACTAGGGCCTGTAGGACTTGCCTTGTTGATAGTGCTGTTAAGAAGGTGGAAACTAGGACCTGAAGGACCTGCCTTGTTGATAGTGCTGTTAAGAAGGTAGAAACTAGGGCATGTAGAACCTGCCTTGTTGATAGTGCTGTTAAGAAGGTAGAAACTAGGGCCTGTAGAACCTGCCTTGTTGATAGTGCTGTTAAGGTAGAAACTAGGACCTGCCTTGTTGATAGTGTTGTTAAGAAGGTAGAAACTAGGGCCTGTAGGACCTGTAGGATCTGCCTTGTTGATAGTGCTGTTAAGGTAGACACTAGGACCTGCCTTGTTGATAGTGCTGTTAAGAAGGTAGAAACTAGGGCCTGTAGGACCTGCCCTGTTGATGGTGCTGTTAAGGTAGATACTAGGACCTGTAGGACCTTCCTTGTTGATAGTGCTGTTAAGGTAGATACTAGGACCTGTAGGACCTACCTTGTTGATAGTGCTGTTAGGAAGGTAGAAACTAGGGCCTGTAGGACCTGTAGGATCTGCCTTGTTGATAGTGCTGTTAAGAAGGTAGAAACTAGGGCCTGTAGGACCTGTAGGACCTGCCTTGTTGATAGTGCTGTTAAGAAGGTAGAGACTAGGACCTGAAGGACCTGCCTTGTTGATAGTGCTGTTAAGAAGATAGAAACTAGGGCCTTTAGGACCTGTAGGACCTGCCTTGTTGATAGTGCTGTTAAGAAGGTAGAAACTAGGGCCTGTAGGACCTATAGGACCTGCCTTGTTGATAGTGCTGTTAAGAAGGTAGAAACTAGGACCTGAAGGACCTGCCTTGTTGATAGTGCTGTTAAGAAGGTAGAAACTAGGGCCTGTAGAACCTGCCTTGTTGATAGTGCTGTTAAGGTAGAAACTAGGACCTGCCTTGTTGATAGTGTTGTTATGAAGGTAGAAACTAGGGCCTGTAGGACCTGTAGGACCTGCCTTGTTGATAGTGCTGTTAAGAAGGTAGAAACTAGGGCCTGTAGAACCTGCCTTGTTGATAGTGCTGTTAAGGTAGAAACTAGGATCTGCCTTGTTGATAGTGTTGTTAAGAAGGTAGAAACTATGGCCTGTAGAACCTGCCTTGTTGATAGTGTTGTTAAGAAGGTAGAAACTAGGGCCTGTAGGACCTTCCTTGTTGATAGTGTTGTTAAGAAGGTAGAAACTCGGGCCTGTAAGACCTGCCTTGTTGATAGTGCTATTAAGAAGGCAGAGCAGTGCTTTATTATAGACAGACTTCTCCCCATCTTAGCTACTGTTGTATCAATATGTTTTGGCCAGGACAGTTTACAATCCAGGGTTACTCCAAGCAGTTTAGTCACCTCAACTTGCTCAATTTCCACGTTATTCATTATGAGATGTAGTTGAGGTTTAGGGTTTAGTGAATGATTTGTTCCAAATAGAATGCTTTTAGTTTTGGAAATATTTAGGACCAGCTTATTCCTTGCCACCCACTCTGAAACAGAGCGCCACTGACACGGCTACCAAAACCTGTGGACTCTCCTTCACTGCAGCCGACGTGAGTAAAACATTTAAACGTGTTAACCCTCGTAAGGCTGCAGGCCCAGACGGCATCCCAACCGCGTCCTCAGAGCATGCGCAGACCAGCTGGCCGGTGTGTTTACGGACATATTCAATCAATCCCTATACCAGTCTGCTGTTCCCACATGCTTCAAGAGGGCCACCATTGTTCCTGTTCCCAAGAAAGCTAAGGTAACTGAGCTAAACGACTACCGCCCCCGTAGCACTCACTTCCGTCATCATGAAGTGCTTTGAGAGTCAAGGACCATATCACCTCCACCCTACCTGACACCCTAGACCCACTCCAATTTGCTTACCGCCCAAATAGGTCCACAGACATTGCAAATCGCCTTCACACTGCACACTGCCCTAACCCATCTGGACAAGAGGAATACCTATGTGAGAATGCTGTTCATCGACTACAGCTCAGCATTTAACACCATAGTACCCTCCAAACTCGTCATCAAGCTCGAGACCCTTGGTCTCGACCCCGCCTTGTGCAACAGGGTACTGGACTTCCTGACGGGCCGCCCCCAGGTGGTGAGGGTAGGCAACAACATCTCCACCCCGCTGATCCTCAATACCGGGGCCCCACAAGGGTGTGTTCTGAGCCCTCTCCTGTACTCCCTGTTCACCCAAGACTGCGTGGCCATGCACGCCTCCAACTCAATCATCAAGTTTGCGGACGACACTACAGTGGTAGGCTTGATTACCAACCACGACGAGACGGCCTACAGGGAGGAGGTGAGGGCCCTCGGAGTGTGGTGTCAGGAAAATAACCTCACACTCCACGTCAACAAAACAAAGGAGATGATCGTGGACTTCAGGAAACAGCAGAGGTAGCACCCCCCAATCCACATAGATGATGTTTTAGCTGGCTAAAATAATCCTCAATCTGTGTTAGCTGGCTAAAATACTCCTCAATCTTTGTTAGCTGGCTAAAATACCCCTCAATCTGTGTTATCTGGCTAAAATACCCCTCAATCTGTGTTAGCTGGCTAAAATACCCCTCAATCTTTGTTAGCTGGCTAAAATACTCCTCAATCTGTGTTAGCTGGCTAAAATACCCCTCAATCTGTGTTAGCTGGCTAAAATACCCCTCAATCTGTGTTAGCTGGCTAAAATACCCCTCAATCTTTGTTAGCTGGCTAAAATACTCCTCAATCTGTATTAGCTGGCTAAAATACCCCTCAATCTTTGTTAGCT
>NC_060186.1:83428859-83501359 GCF_021184085.1 Oncorhynchus gorbuscha | reverse complement strand
GTAAGGTCCTGACAACAACAGTACACACTAAGGTCCTGACAACAACAGTAGACACTAAGGTCCTGACAACAACAGTACACACTAAGGTCCTGACAACAACACTAAGGTCCTGACAACAACAGTACACACTAAGGTCCTGACAACAACAGTACACACTAAGGTCCTGACAACAACAGTACACACTAAGGTCCTGACAACAACAGTACACACTAAGGTCCTGACAACAACAGTACACACTAAGGTCCTGACAACAACAGTATACACTAAGGTCCTGACAACAACAGTACACACTAAGGTCCTGACAACAACAGTATACACTAAGGTCCTGACAACAACAGTACACACTAAGGTCCTGACAACAACACTAAGGTCCTGACAACAACAGTATACACTAAGGTCCTGACAACAACACTAAGGTCCTGACAACAACAGTATACACTAAGGTCCTGACAACAACAGTACACACTAAGGTCCTGACAACAACACTAAGGTCCTGACAACAACACTAAGGTCCTGACAACAACAGTACACACTAAGGTCCTGACAACAACAGTAAGGTCCTGACAACAACACTAAGGTCCTGACAACAACACTAAGGTCCTGACAACAACACTAAGGTCCTGACAACAACAGTACACACTAAGGTCCTGACAACAACAGTACACACTAAGGTCCTGACAACAACAGTAAGGTCCTGACAACAACAGTATACACTAAGGTCCTGACAACAACAGTACACACTAAGGTCCTGACAACAACACTAAGGTCCTGACAACAACACTAAGATCCTGACAACAACAGTACACACTAAGGTCCTGACAACAACACTAAGGTCCTGACAACAACAGTACACACTAAGGTCCTGACAACAACACTAAGGTCCTGACAACAACACTAAGGTCCTGACAACAACAGTATACACTAAGGTCCTGACAACAACAGTATACACTAAGGTCCTGACAACAACACTAAGGTCCTGACAACAACAGTAAGGTCCTGACAACAACAGTACACACTAAGGTCCTGACAACAACACTAAGGTCCTGACAACAACACTAAGGTCCTGACAACAACAGTATACACTAAGGTCCTGACAACAACAGTACACACTAAGGTCCTGACAACAACACTAAGGTCCTGACAACAACACTAAGGTCCTGACAACAACACTAAGGTCCTGACAACAACAGTACACACTAAGGTCCTGACAACAACAGTATACACTAAGGTCCTGACAACAACAGTATACACTAAGGTCCTGACAACAACACTAAGGTCCTGACAACAACAGTACACACTAAGGTCCTGACAACAACAGTATACACTAAGGTCCTGACAACAACACTAAGGTCCTGACAACAACAGTAGACACACTAGGTCCTGACAACAACAGTAAGGTCCTGACAACAACACTAAGGTCCTGACAACAACAGTAAGGTCCTGACAACAACAGTATACACTAAGGTCCTGACAACAACACTAAGGTCCTGACAACAACAGTATACACTAAGGTCCTGACAACAACACTAAGGTCCTGACAACAACAGTAAGGTCCTGACAACAACAGTACACACTAAGGTCCTGACAACAACAGTATACACTAAGGTCCTGACAACAACAGTACACACTAAGGTCCTGACAACAACACTAAGGTCCTGACAACAACAACACTAAGGTCCTGACAACAACACTAAGGTCCTGACAACAACACTAAGGTCCTGACAACAACACTAAGGTCCTGACAACAACAGTACACACTAAGGTCCTGACAACAACAGTACACACTAAGGTCCTGACAACAACAGTACACACTAAGGTCCTGACAACAACAGTACACACTAAGGTCCTGACAACAACAGTATACACTAAGGTCCTGACAACAACAGTACACACTAAGGTCCTGACAACAACAGTATACACTAAGGTCCTGACAACAACAGTACACACTAAGGTCCTGACAACAACAGTACACACTAAGGTCCTGACAACAACAGTACACACTAAGGTCCTGACAACAACAGTACACACTAAGGTCCTGACAACAACAGTACACACTAAGGTCCTGACAACAACAGTACACACTAAGGTCCTGACAACAACAGTATACACTAAGGTCCTGACAACAACACTAAGGTCCTGACAACAACACTAAGGTCCTGACAACAACAGTAAGGTCCTGACAACAACAGTACACACTAAGGTCCTGACAACAACACTAAGGTCCTGACAACAACAGTAAGGTCCTGACAACAACAGTACACACTAAGGTCCTGACAACAACAGTAAGGTCCTGACAACAACAGTACACACTAAGGTCCTGACAACAACAGTACACACTAAGGTCCTGACAACAACAGTACACACTAAGGTCCTGACAACAACAGTACACACTAAGGTCCTGACAACAACAGTACACACTAAGGTCCTGACAACAACAGTACACACTAAGGTCCTGACAACAACAGTACACACTAAGGTCCTGACAACAACAGTATACACTAAGGTCCTGACAACAACAGTACACACTAAGGTCCTGACAACAACAGTACACACTAAGGTCCTGACAACAACAGTATACACTAAGGTCCTGACAACAACAGTATACACTAAGGTCCTGACAACAACAGTACACACTAAGGTCCTGACAACAACAGTATACACTAAGGTCCTGACAACAACAGTATACACTAAGGTCCTGACAACAACACTAAGGTCCTGACAACAACAGTATACACTAAGGTCCTGACAACAACACTAAGGTCCTGACAACAACACTAAGGTCCTGACAACAACACTAAGGTCCTGACAACAACACTAAGGTCCTGACAACAACACTAAGGTCCTGACAACAACAGTACACACTAAGGTCCTGACAACAACAGTACACACTAAGGTCCTGACAACAACAGTATACAGTAAGGTCCTGACAACAACAGTACACACTAAGGTCCTGACAACAACAGTAGACACTAAGGTCCTGACAACAACAGTACACACTAAGGTCCTGACAACAACACTAAGGTCCTGACAACAACAGTACACACTAAGGTCCTGACAACAACAGTACACACTAAGGTCCTGACAACAACAACACACTAAGGTCCTGACAACAACAGTACACACTAAGGTCCTGACAACAACAGTACACACTAAGGTCCTGACAACAACAGTATACACTAAGGTCCTGACAACAACAGTACACACTAAGGTCCTGACAACAACAGTATACACTAAGGTCCTGACAACAACAGTACACACTAAGGTCCTGACAACAACAGTAAGGTCCTGACAACAACAGTATACACTAAGGTCCTGACAACAACACTAAGGTCCTGACAACAACAGTATACACTAAGGTCCTGACAACAACAGTACACACTAAGGTCCTGACAACAACACTAAGGTCCTGACAACAACACTAAGGTCCTGACAACAACAGTACACACTAAGGTCCTGACAACAACAGTAAGGTCCTGACAACAACACTAAGGTCCTGACAACAACACTAAGGTCCTGACAACAACACTAAGGTCCTGACAACAACAGTACACACTAAGGTCCTGACAACAACAGTACACACTAAGGTCCTGACAACAACAGTAAGGTCCTGACAACAACAGTATACACTAAGGTCCTGACAACAACAGTACACACTAAGGTCCTGACAACAACACTAAGGTCCTGACAACAACACTAAGATCCTGACAACAACAGTACACACTAAGGTCCTGACAACAACACTAAGGTCCTGACAACAACAGTACACACTAAGGTCCTGACAACAACACTAAGGTCCTGACAACAACACTAAGGTCCTGACAACAACAGTATACACTAAGGTCCTGACAACAACAGTAAGGTCCTGACAACAACACTAAGGTCCTGACAACAACAGTAAGGTCCTGACAACAACAGTACACACTAAGGTCCTGACAACAACACTAAGGTCCTGACAACAACACTAAGGTCCTGACAACAACAGTATACACTAAGGTCCTGACAACAACAGTATACACTAAGGTCCTGACAACAACACTAAGGTCCTGACAACAACACTAAGGTCCTGACAACAACACTAAGGTCCTGACAACAACAGTACACACTAAGGTCCTGACAACAACAGTACAACACTAAGGTCCTGACAACAAACAGTCCTACAACACACTAAGGTCCTGACAACAACAGTATACACTAAGGTCCTGACAACAACAACACAACACTAAGGTCCTGACAACAACAGTACACACTAAGGTCCTGACAACAACAGTATACACTAAGGTCCTGACAACAACACTAAGGTCCTGACAACAACAGTAGACACACTAGGGTCCTGACAACAACAGTAAGGTCCTGACAACAACACTAAGGTCCTGACAACAACAGTAAGGTCCTGACAACAACAGTATACACTAAGGTCCTGACAACAACACTAAGGTCCTGACAACAACAGTATACACTAAGGTCCTGACAACAACACTAAGGTCCTGACAACAACAGTAAGGTCCTGACAACAACAGTACACACTAAGGTCCTGACAACAACAGTATACAGTAAGGTCCTGACAACAACAGTACACACTAAGGTCCTGACAACAACAGTAGACACTAAGGTCCTGACAACAACAGTACACACTAAGGTCCTGACAACAACACTAAGGTCCTGACAACAACAGTACACACTAAGGTCCTGACAACAACAGTACACACTAAGGTCCTGACAACAACAGTACACACTAAGGTCCTGACAACAACAGTACACACTAAGGTCCTGACAACAACAGTATACACTAAGGTCCTGACAACAACAGTACACACTAAGGTCCTGACAACAACAGTATACACTAAGGTCCTGACAACAACAGTACACACTAAGGTCCTGACAACAACAGTACACACTAAGGTCCTGACAACAACAGTACACACTAAGGTCCTGACAACAACAGTACACACTAAGGTCCTGACAACAACAGTACACACTAAGGTCCTGACAACAACAGTACACACTAAGGTCCTGACAACAACAGTATACACTAAGGTCCTGACAACAACACTAAGGTCCTGACAACAACACTAAGGTCCTGACAACAACAGTAAGGTCCTGACAACAACAGTACACACTAAGGTCCTGACAACAACACTAAGGTCCTGACAACAACAGTAAGGTCCTGACAACAACAGTACACACTAAGGTCCTGACAACAACAGTAAGGTCCTGACAACAACAGTACACACTAAGGTCCTGACAACAACAGTACACACTAAGGTCCTGACAACAACAGTACACACTAAGGTCCTGACAACAACAGTACACACTAAGGTCCTGACAACAACAGTACACACTAAGGTCCTGACAACAACAGTACACACTAAGGTCCTGACAACAACAGTACACACTAAGGTCCTGACAACAACAGTATACACTAAGGTCCTGACAACAACAGTACACACTAAGGTCCTGACAACAACAGTACACACTAAGGTCCTGACAACAACAGTATACACTAAGGTCCTGACAACAACAGTATACACTAAGGTCCTGACAACAACAGTACACACTAAGGTCCTGACAACAACAGTATACACTAAGGTCCTGACAACAACAGTATACACTAAGGTCCTGACAACAACACTAAGGTCCTGACAACAACAGTATACACTAAGGTCCTGACAACAACACTAAGGTCCTGACAACAACACTAAGGTCCTGACAACAACACTAAGGTCCTGACAACAACACTAAGGTCCTGACAACAACACTAAGGTCCTGACAACAACAGTACACACTAAGGTCCTGACAACAACAGTACACACTAAGGTCCTGACAACAACAGTATACAGTAAGGTCCTGACAACAACAGTACACACTAAGGTCCTGACAACAACAGTAGACACTAAGGTCCTGACAACAACAGTACACACTAAGGTCCTGACAACAACACTAAGGTCCTGACAACAACAGTACACACTAAGGTCCTGACAACAACAGTACACACTAAGGTCCTGACAACAACAGTACACACTAAGGTCCTGACAACAACAGTACACACTAAGGTCCTGACAACAACAGTACACACTAAGGTCCTGACAACAACAGTATACACTAAGGTCCTGACAACAACAGTACACACTAAGGTCCTGACAACAACAGTATACACTAAGGTCCTGACAACAACAGTACACACTAAGGTCCTGACAACAACACTAAGGTCCTGACAACAACAGTATACACTAAGGTCCTGACAACAACACTAAGGTCCTGACAACAACAGTATACACTAAGGTCCTGACAACAACAGTACACACTAAGGTCCTGACAACAACACTAAGGTCCTGACAACAACACTAAGGTCCTGACAACAACAGTACACACTAAGGTCCTGACAACAACAGTAAGGTCCTGACAACAACACTAAGGTCCTGACAACAACAACACTAAGGTCCTGACAACAACACTAAGGTCCTGACAACAACAGTACACACTAAGGTCCTGACAACAACAGTACACACTAAGGTCCTGACAACAACAGTAAGGTCCTGACAACAACAGTATACACTAAGGTCCTGACAACAACAGTACACACTAAGGTCCTGACAACAACACTAAGGTCCTGACAACAACACTAAGATCCTGACAACAACAGTACACACTAAGGTCCTGACAACAACACTAAGGTCCTGACAACAACAGTACACACTAAGGTCCTGACAACAACACTAAGGTCCTGACAACAACACTAAGGTCCTGACAACAACAGTATACACTAAGGTCCTGACAACAACAGTATACACTAAGGTCCTGACAACAACACTAAGGTCCTGACAACAACAGTAAGGTCCTGACAACAACAGTACACACTAAGGTCCTGACAACAACACTAAGGTCCTGACAACAACACTAAGGTCCTGACAACAACAGTATACACTAAGGTCCTGACAACAACAGTACACACTAAGGTCCTGACAACAACACTAAGGTCCTGACAACAACACTAAGGTCCTGACAACAACACTAAGGTCCTGACAACAACAGTACACACTAAGGTCCTGACAACAACAGTATACACTAAGGTCCTGACAACAACAGTATACACTAAGGTCCTGACAACAACACTAAGGTCCTGACAACAACAGTACACACTAAGGTCCTGACAACAACAGTATACACTAAGGTCCTGACAACAACACTAAGGTCCTGACAACAACAGTAGACACACTAGGTCCTGACAACAACAGTAAGGTCCTGACAACAACACTAAGGTCCTGACAACAACAGTAAGGTCCTGACAACAACAGTATACACTAAGGTCCTGACAACAACACTAAGGTCCTGACAACAACAGTATACACTAAGGTCCTGACAACAACACTAAGGTCCTGACAACAACAGTAAGGTCCTGACAACAACAGTACACACTAAGGTCCTGACAACAACAGTATACACTAAGGTCCTGACAACAACAGTACACACTAAGGTCCTGACAACAACACTAAGGTCCTGACAACAACACTAAGGTCCTGACAACAACACTAAGGTCCTGACAACAACACTAAGGTCCTGACAACAACACTAAGGTCCTGACAACAACAGTACACACTAAGGTCCTGACAACAACAGTACACACTAAGGTCCTGACAACAACAGTACACACTAAGGTCCTGACAACAACAGTACACACTAAGGTCCTGACAACAACAGTAGACACTAAGGTCCTGACAACAACAGTACACACTAAGGTCCTGACAACAACACTAAGGTCCTGACAACAACAGTACACACTAAGGTCCTGACAACAACAGTACACACTAAGGTCCTGACAACAACAGTACACACTAAGGTCCTGACAACAACAGTACACACTAAGGTCCTGACAACAACAGTACACACTAAGGTCCTGACAACAACAGTACACACTAAGGTCCTGACAACAACAGTATACACTAAGGTCCAACAACAACACTAAGGTCCTGACAACAACACTAAGGTCCTGACAACAACAGTAAGGTCCTGACAACAACAGTACACACTAAGGTCCTGACAACAACACTAAGGTCCTGACAACAACAGTAAGGTCCTGACAACAACAGTACACACTAAGGTCCTGACAACAACAGTAAGGTCCTGACAACAACAGTACACACTAAGGTCCTGACAACAACAGTACACACTAAGGTCCTGACAACAACAGTACACACTAAGGTCCTGACAACAACAGTACACACTAAGGTCCTGACAACAACAGTACACACTAAGGTCCTGACAACAACAGTACACACTAAGGTCCTGACAACAACAGTACACACTAAGGTCCTGACAACAACAGTATACACTAAGGTCCTGACAACAACAGTACACACTAAGGTCCTGACAACAACAGTACACACTAAGGTCCTGACAACAACAGTATACACTAAGGTCCTGACAACAACAGTATACACTAAGGTCCTGACAACAACAGTACACACTAAGGTCCTGACAACAACAGTATACACTAAGGTCCTGACAACAACAGTAAGGTCCTACACTAAGGTCCTGACAACAACACTAAGGTCCTGACAACAACAGTAAGGTCCTGACAACAACAGTACACACTAAGGTCCTGACAACAACAGTATACACTAAGGTCCTGACAACAACAGTACACACTAAGGTCCTGACAACAACACTAAGGTCCTGACAACAACACTAAGGTCCTGACAACAACACTAAGGTCCTGACAACAACACTAAGGTCCTGACAACAACACTAAGGTCCTGACAACAACAGTACACACTAAGGTCCTGACAACAACAGTACACACTAAGGTCCTGACAACAACAGTATACAGTAAGGTCCTGACAACAACAGTACACACTAAGGTCCTGACAACAACAGTAGACACTAAGGTCCTGACAACAACAGTACACACTAAGGTCCTGACAACAACACTAAGGTCCTGACAACAACAGTACACACTAAGGTCCTGACAACAACAGTACACACTAAGGTCCTGACAACAACAGTACACACTAAGGTCCTGACAACAACAGTACACACTAAGGTCCTGACAACAACAGTACACACTAAGGTCCTGACAACAACAGTACACACTAAGGTCCTGACAACAACAGTATACACTAAGGTCCTGACAACAACAGTACACACTAAGGTCCTGACAACAACAGTATACACTAAGGTCCTGACAACAACAGTACACACTAAGGTCCTGACAACAACACTAAGGTCCTGACAACAACAGTATACACTAAGGTCCTGACAACAACACTAAGGTCCTGACAACAACAGTATACACTAAGGTCCTGACAACAACAGTACACACTAAGGTCCTGACAACAACACTAAGGTCCTGACAACAACACTAAGGTCCTGACAACAACAGTACACACTAAGGTCCTGACAACAACAGTAAGGTCCTGACAACAACACTAAGGTCCTGACAACAACACTAAGGTCCTGACAACAACACTAAGGTCCTGACAACAACAGTACACACTAAGGTCCTGACAACAACAGTACACACTAAGGTCCTGACAACAACAGTAAGGTCCTGACAACAACAGTATACACTAAGGTCCTGACAACAACAGTACACACTAAGGTCCTGACAACAACACTAAGGTCCTGACAACAACACTAAGATCCTGACAACAACAGTACACACTAAGGTCCTGACAACAACAGTAAGGTCCTGACAACAACAGTACACACTAAGGTCCTGACAACAACACTAAGGTCCTGACAACAACACTAAGGTCCTGACAACAACAGTATGACAACACTAAGGTCCTGACAACAACAGTATACACTAAGGTCCTGACAACAACACTAAGGTCCTGACAACAACAGTAAGGTCCTGACAACAACAGTATACACTAAGGTCCTGACAACAACACTAAGGTCCTGACAACAACACTAAGGTCCTGACAACAACTAAGGTCCTGACAACAACACTAAGGTCCTGACAACAACAGTACACACTAAGGTCCTGACAACAACACTAAGGTCCTGACAACAACACTAAGGTCCTGACAACAACACTAAGGTCCTGACAACAACAGTACACACTAAGGTCCTGACAACAACAGTATACACTAAGGTCCTGACAACAACAGTAACACTAAGGTCCTGACAACAACAACACTAAGGTCCTGACAACAACAGTACACACTAAGGTCCTGACAACAACAGTAAGGTCCTGACAACAACAGTATACACTAAGGTCCTGACAACAACACTAAGGTCCTGACAACAACAGTATACACTAAGGTGACAACAACAGACACACTAAGGTCCTGACAACAACAGTAAGGTCCTGACAACAACAGTAAGGTCCTGACAACAACACTAAGGTCCTGACAACAACAGTACACACTAAGGTCCTGACAACAACACTACACTAAGGTCCTGACAACAACAGTACACACTAAGGTCCTGACAACAACAGTACACACTAAGGTCCTGACAACAACACTAAGGTCCTGACAACAACACTAAGGTCCTGACAACAACAGTACACACTAAGGTCCTGACAACAACAGTACACACTAAGGTCCTGACAACAACAGTATACAGTAAGGTCCTGACAACAACAACACTAAGGTCCTGACAACAACACTAAGGTCCTGACAACAACAACACTAAGGTCCTGACAACAACACTAAGGTCCTGACAACAACAGTACACACTAAGGTCCTGACAACAACAGTACACACTAAGGTCCTGACAACAACAGTACACACTAAGGTCCTGACAACAACAGTACACACTAAGGTCCTGACAACAACAGTACACACTAAGGTCCTGACAACAACAGTATACACTAAGGTCCTGACAACAACAGTACACACTAAGGTCCTGACAACAACAACACTAAGGTCCTGACAACAACAGTACACACTAAGGTCCTGACAACAACAGTACACACTAAGGTCCTGACAACAACAGTACACACTAAGGTCCTGACAACAACAGTACACACTAAGGTCCTGACAACAACAGTACACACTAAGGTCCTGACAACAACAGTACACACTAAGGTCCTGACAACAACAGTATACACTAAGGTCCTGACAACAACACTAAGGTCCTGACAACAACACTAAGGTCCTGACAACAACAGTAAGGTCCTGACAACAACAGTACACACTAAGGTCCTGACAACAACACTAAGGTCCTGACAACAACAGTAAGGTCCTGACAACAACAGTACACACTAAGGTCCTGACAACAACAGTACACACTAAGGTCCTGACAACAACAGTACACACTAAGGTCCTGACAACAACAGTACACACTAAGGTCCTGACAACAACAGTACACACTAAGGTCCTGACAACAACAGTACACACTAAGGTCCTGACAACAACAGTACACACTAAGGTCCTGACAACAACAGTACACACTAAGGTCCTGACAACAACAGTACACACTAAGGTCCTGACAACAACAGTACACACTAAGGTCCTGACAACAACAGTACACACTAAGGTCCTGACAACAACAGTACACACTAAGGTCCTGACAACAACAGTATACACTAAGGTCCTGACAACAACAGTATACACTAAGGTCCTGACAACAACAGTACACACTAAGGTCCTGACAACAACAGTATACACTAAGGTCCTGACAACAACAGTATACACTAAGGTCCTGACAACAACACTAAGGTCCTGACAACAACACTAAGGTCCTGACAACAACAGTAAGGTCCTGACAACAACAGTACACACTAAGGTCCTGACAACAACAGTATACACTAAGGTCCTGACAACAACAGTACACACTAAGGTCCTGACAACAACACTAAGGTCCTGACAACAACACTAAGGTCCTGACAACAACACTAAGGTCCTGACAACAACACTAAGGTCCTGACAACAACACTAAGGTCCTGACAACAACAGTACACACTAAGGTCCTGACAACAACAGTACACACTAAGGTCCTGACAACAACAGTATACAGTAAGGTCCTGACAACAACAGTACACACTAAGGTCCTGACAACAACAGTAGACACTAAGGTCCTGACAACAACAGTACACACTAAGGTCCTGACAACAACACTAAGGTCCTGACAACAACAGTACACACTAAGGTCCTGACAACAACAGTACACACTAAGGTCCTGACAACAACAGTACACACTAAGGTCCTGACAACAACAGTACACACTAAGGTCCTGACAACAACAGTACACACTAAGGTCCTGACAACAACAGTATACACTAAGGTCCTGACAACAACAGTACACACTAAGGTCCTGACAACAACAGTATACACTAAGGTCCTGACAACAACAGTACACACTAAGGTCCTGACAACAACAGTACACACTAAGGTCCTGACAACAACAGTACACACTAAGGTCCTGACAACAACAGTAACACTAAGGTCCTGACAACAACAGTAACACTAAGGTCCTGACAACAACACTAAGGTCCTGACAACAACAGTATACACTAAGGTCCTGACAACAACACTAAGGTCCTGACAACAACACTAAGGTCCTGACAACAACAGTAAGGTCCTGACAACAACAGTACACACTAAGGTCCTGACAACAACACTAAGGTCCTGACAACAACACTAAGGTCCTGACAACAACAGTAACACTAAGGTCCTGACAACAACACTAAGGTCCTGACAACAACAACACTAAGGTCCTGACAACAACAGTACACACTAAGGTCCTGACAACAACACTAAGGTCCTGACAACAACAGTACACACTAAGGTCCTGACAACAACAGTACACACTAAGGTCCTGACAACAACAGTACACACTAAGGTCCTGACAACAACAGTACACACTAAGGTCCTGACAACAACAGTACACACTAAGGTCCTGACAACAACAGTATACACTAAGGTCCTGACAACAACACTAAGGTCCTGACAACAACACTAAGGTCCTGACAACAACAGTACACACTAAGGTCCTGACAACAACACTAAGGTCCTGACAACAACAGTACACACTAAGGTCCTGACAACAACACTAAGGTCCTGACAACAACACTAAGGTCCTGACAACAACAGTATACACTAAGGTCCTGACAACAACAGTAAGGTCCTGACAACAACAGTACACACTAAGGTCCTGACAACAACACTAAGGTCCTGACAACAACACTAAGGTCCTGACAACAACAGTATACACTAAGGTCCTGACAACAACACTAAGGTCCTGACAACAACAGTACACACTAAGGTCCTGACAACAACAGTACACACTAAGGTCCTGACAACAACAGTATACAGTAAGGTCCTGACAACAACAGTACACACTAAGGTCCTGACAACAACAGTAGACACTAAGGTCCTGACAACAACAGTACACACTAAGGTCCTGACAACAACACTAAGGTCCTGACAACAACAGTACACACTAAGGTCCTGACAACAACAGTACACACTAAGGTCCTGACAACAACAGTACACACTAAGGTCCTGACAACAACAGTACACACTAAGGTCCTGACAACAACAGTACACACTAAGGTCCTGACAACAACAGTATACACTAAGGTCCTGACAACAACAGTATACACTAAGGTCCTGACAACAACAGTATACACTAAGGTCCTGACAACAACAGTATACACTAAGGTCCTGACAACAACAGTACACACTAAGGTCCTGACAACAACAGTACACACTAAGGTCCTGACAACAACAGTACACACTAAGGTCCTGACAACAACACACACTAAGGTCCTGACAACAACAGTACACACTAAGGTCCTGACAACAACAGTACACTAAGGTCCTGACAACAACACTAAGGTCCTGACAACAACACTAAGGTCCTGACAACAACACTAAGGTCCTGACAACAACAGTACACACTAAGGTCCTGACAACAACTAAGGTCCTGACAACAACAGTAAGGTCCTGACAACAACAGTACACACTAAGGTCCTGACAACAACAACACTAAGGTCCTGACAACAACAACACTAAGGTCCTGACAACAACAGTACACACTAAGGTCCTGACAACAACAGTACACACTAAGGTCCTGACAACAACAGTACACACTAAGGTCCTGACAACAACAGTACACACTAAGGTCCTGACAACAACAGTACACACTAAGGTCCTGACAACAACAGTATACACTAAGGTCCTGACAACAACAGTACACACTAAGGTCCTGACAACAACAGTACACACTAAGGTCCTGACAACAACAGTATACACTAAGGTCCTGACAACAACAGTATACACTAAGGTCCTGACAACAACAGTACACACTAAGGTCCTGACAACAACAGTATACACTAAGGTCCTGACAACAACAGTATACACTAAGGTCCTGACAACAACAGTACACACTAAGGTCCTGACAACAACACTAAGGTCCTGACAACAACACTAAGGTCCTGACAACAACAGTAAGGTCCTGACAACAACAGTACACACTAAGGTCCTGACAACAACAGTATACACTAAGGTCCTGACAACAACAGTACACACTAAGGTCCTGACAACAACACTAAGGTCCTGACAACAACACTAAGGTCCTGACAACAACACTAAGGTCCTGACAACAACACTAAGGTCCTGACAACAACACTAAGGTCCTGACAACAACAGTACACACTAAGGTCCTGACAACAACAGTACACACTAAGGTCCTGACAACAACAGTATACAGTAAGGTCCTGACAACAACAGTACACACTAAGGTCCTGACAACAACAGTAGACACTAAGGTCCTGACAACAACAGTACACACTAAGGTCCTGACAACAACACTAAGGTCCTGACAACAACAGTACACACTAAGGTCCTGACAACAACAGTACACACTAAGGTCCTGACAACAACAGTACACACTAAGGTCCTGACAACAACAGTACACACTAAGGTCCTGACAACAGTACACACTAAGGTCCTGACAACAACAGTATACACTAAGGTCCTGACAACAACAACACTAAGGTCCTGACAACAACAGTATACACTAAGGTCCTGACAACAACAGTATACACTAAGGTCCTGACAACAACAGTACACACTAAGGTCCTGACAACAACAGTACACACTAAGGTCCTGACAACAACAGTATACACTAAGGTCCTGACAACAACAGTACACACTAAGGTCCTGACAACAACAGTACACACTAAGGTCCTGACAACAACACTAAGGTCCTGACAACAACACTAAGGTCCTGACAACAACACTAAGGTCCTGACAACAACACTAAGGTCCTGACAACAACAGTACACACTAAGGTCCTGACAACACACTAAGGTCCTGACAACAACAGTAAGGTCCTGACAACAACAGTACACACTAAGGTCCTGACAACAACAGTAACAACAACAGTACACACTAAGGTCCTGACAACAACAGTAGACACTAAGGTCCTGACAACAACAGTACACACTAAGGTCCTGACAACAACACTAAGGTCCTGACAACAACAGTACACACTAAGGTCCTGACAACAACAGTACACACTAAGGTCCTGACAACAACAGTACACACTAAGGTCCTGACAACAACAGTACACACTAAGGTCCTGACAACAACAGTACACACTAAGGTCCTGACAACAACAGTATACACTAAGGTCCTGACAACAACAACACTAAGGTCCTGACAACAACAGGTCCTGACAACAACACTAAGGTCCTGACAACAACAGTACACACTAAGGTCCTGACAACAACAGTACACACTAAGGTCCTGACAACAACAGTACACACTAAGGTCCTGACAACAACAGTAAGGTCCTGACAACAACAGTACACACTAAGGTCCTGACAACAACAGTACACACTAAGGTCCTGACAACAACAGTACACACTAAGGTCCTGACAACAACAGTACACACTAAGGTCCTGACAACAACAGTACACACTAAGGTCCTGACAACAACACTAAGGTCCTGACAACAACAGTACACACTAAGGTCCTGACAACAACAGTACACACTAAGGTCCTGACAACAACAGTACACACTAAGGTCCTGACAACAACAGTACACACTAAGGTCCTGACAACAACAGTACACACTAAGGTCCTGACAACAACAGTATACACTAAGGTCCTGACAACAACAGTACACACTAAGGTCCTGACAACAACAGTATACACTAAGGTCCTGACAACAACAGTACACACTAAGGTCCTGACAACAACAGTACACACTAAGGTCCTGACAACACACTAAGGTCCTGACAACAACACTAAGGTCCTGACAACACTAAGGTCCTGACAACAACAGTACACACTAAGGTCCTGACAACAACAGTATACACTAAGGTCCTGACAACAACAGTACACACTAAGGTCCTGACAACAACAGTACACACTAAGGTCCTGACAACAACAGTCCTACAACACTAAGGTCCTGACAACAACAACAGTATACACTAAGGTCCTGACAACAACAGTACACACTAAGGTCCTGACAACAACAGTAAGGTCCTACAGTCCTGACAACAACACTAAGGTCCTGACAACAACAACACTAAGGTCCTGACAACAACACTAAGGTCCTGACAACAACACTAAGGTCCTGACAACAACACTAAGGTCCTGACAACAACACTAAGGTCCTGACAACAACAGTACACACTAAGGTCCTGACAACAACAGTACACACTAAGGTCCTGACAACAACAGTACACACTAAGGTCCTGACAACAACAGTACACACTAAGGTCCTGACAACAACAGTAGACACTAAGGTCCTGACAACAACAGTACACACTAAGGTCCTGACAACAACACTAAGGTCCTGACAACAACAGTACACACTAAGGTCCTGACAACAACAGTACACACTAAGGTCCTGACAACAACAGTACACACTAAGGTCCTGACAACAACAGTACACACTAAGGTCCTGACAACAACAGTACACACTAAGGTCCTGACAACAACAGTACACACTAAGGTCCTGACAACAACAGTATACACTAAGGTCCTGACAACAACAGTACACACTAAGGTCCTGACAACAACAGTATACACTAAGGTCCTGACAACAACAGTACACACTAAGGTCCTGACAACAACACTAAGGTCCTGACAACAACAGTACACACTAAGGTCCTGACAACAACACTAAGGTCCTGACAACAACAGTACACACTAAGGTCCTGACAACAACAGTACACACTAAGGTCCTGACAACAACAGGTCCTGACAACAACACTAAGGTCCTGACAACAACAGTACACACTAAGGTCCTGACAACAACAGTAAGGTCCTGACAACAACAGTACAACACTAAGGTCCTGACAACAACAGTACACACTAAGGTCCTGACAACACACTAAGGTCCTGACAACAACACTAAGGTCCTGACAACAACAGGTGACAACAACACTAAGGTCCTGACAACAACAGTACACACTAAGGTCCTGACAACAACAGTACACACTAAGGTCCTGACAACAACAGTACACACTAAGGTCCTGACAACAACAGTATACACTAAGGTCCTGACAACAACAGTAACACTAAGGTCCTGACAACAACACTAAGGTCCTGACAACAACACTAAGGTCCTGACAACAACAGTACACACTAAGGTCCTGACAACAACAGTAACACTAAGGTCCTGACAACAACAGTACACACTAAGGTCCTGACAACAACAGTACACACTAAGGTCCTGACAACACAGTACACACTAAGGTCCTGACAACAACAGTATACACTAAGGTCCTGACAACAACAGTACACACTAAGGTCCTGACAACAACAGTACACTAAGGTCCTGACAACAACAGTACACACTAAGGTCCTGACAACAACAGTACACACTAAGGTCCTGACAACAACAGTACACACTAAGGTCCTGACAACAACAGTACACACTAAGGTCCTGACAACAACAGTACACTAAGGTCCTGACAACAACAGTACACACTAAGGTCCTGACAACAACAGTATACACTAAGGTCCTGACAACAACACTAAGGTCCTGACAACAACACTAAGGTCCTGACAACAACAGTAAGGTCCTGACAACAACAGTACACACTAAGGTCCTGACAACAACACTAAGGTCCTGACAACAACAGTAAGGTCCTGACAACAACAGTACACACTAAGGTCCTGACAACAACAGTAAGGTCCTGACAACAACAGTACACACTAAGGTCCTGACAACAACAGTACACACTAAGGTCCTGACAACAACAGTACACACTAAGGTCCTGACAACAACAGTAAGGTCCTGACAACAACAGTACACACTAAGGTCCTGACAACAACAGTACACACTAAGGTCCTGACAACAACAGTACACACTAAGGTCCTGACAACAACAGTACACACTAAGGTCCTGACAACAACAGTACACACTAAGGTCCTGACAACAACAGTATACACTAAGGTCCTGACAACAACACTAAGGTCCTGACAACAACACTAAGGTCCTGACAACAACAGTAAGGTCCTGACAACAACAGTACACACTAAGGTCCTGACAACAACACTAAGGTCCTGACAACAACTAAGGTCCTGACAACAACAGTACACACTAAGGTCCTGACAACAACAGTAAGGTCCTGACAACAACAGTACACACTAAGGTCCTGACAACAACAGTACACACTAAGGTCCTGACAACAACAGTACACACTAAGGTCCTGACAACAACAGTACACACTAAGGTCCTGACAACAACAGTACACACTAAGGTCCTGACAACAACAGTACACACTAAGGTCCTGACAACAACAGTACACACTAAGGTCCTGACAACAACAGTACACACTAAGGTCCTGACAACAACAGTACACACTAAGGTCCTGACAACAACAGTACACACTAAGGTCCTGACAACAACAGTATACACTAAGGTCCTGACAACAACAGTATACACTAAGGTCCTGACAACAACAGTACACACTAAGGTCCTGACAACAACAGTATACACTAAGGTCCTGACAACAACAGTATACACTAAGGTCCTGACAACAACAGTACACACTAAGGTCCTGACAACATACACTAAGGTCCTGACAACAACACAGTGACAACACTAAGGTCCTGACAACAACAGTACACACTAAGGTCCTGACAACAACAGTACACACTAAGGTCCTGACAACAACAACACTAAGGTCCTGACAACAACAGGTCCTGACAACAACACTAAGGTCCTGACAACAAACAGTGACAACAACACTAAGGTCCTGACAACAACACTAAGGTCCTGACAACAACAGTACACACTAAGGTCCTGACAACAACAGTACACACTAAGGTCCTGACAACAACAGTACACACTAAGGTCCTGACAACAACAGTATACACTAAGGTCCTGACAACAACAGTAGACACTAAGGTCCTGACAACAACAGTACACACTAAGGTCCTGACAACAACACTAAGGTCCTGACAACAACAGTACACACTAAGGTCCTGACAACAACAGTACACACTAAGGTCCTGACAACAACAGTACACACTAAGGTCCTGACAACAACAGTACACACTAAGGTCCTGACAACAACAGTACACACTAAGGTCCTGACAACAACAGTACAAACTAAGGTCCTGACAACAACAGTATACACTAAGGTCCTGACAACAACAGTAACACTAAGGTCCTGACAACAACAGTATACACTAAGGTCCTGACAACAACAACACTAAGGTCCTGACAACAACACTAAGGTCCTGACAACAACAGTATACACTAAGGTCCTGACAACAACACTAAGGTCCTGACAACAACAGTATACACTAAGGTCCTGACAACAACAGTACACACTAAGGTCCTGACAACAACAGTAAGGTCCTGACAACAACACTAAGGTCCTGACAACAACAGTACACACTAAGGTCCTGACAACAACACTAAGGTCCTGACAACAACACTAAGGTCCTGACAACAACACTAAGGTCCTGACAACAACAGTACACACTAAGGTCCTGACAACAACAGTACACACTAAGGTCCTGACAACAACAGTAAGGTCCTGACAACAACAGTATACACTAAGGTCCTGACAACAACAGTACACACTAAGGTCCTGACAACAACACTAAGGTCCTGACAACAACACTAAGATCCTGACAACAACAGTACACACTAAGGTCCTGACAACAACACTAAGGTCCTGACAACAACAGTACACACTAAGGTCCTGACAACAACACTAAGGTCCTGACAACAACACTAAGGTCCTGACAACAACAGTATACACTAAGGTCCTGACAACAACAGTAAGGTCCTGACAACAACAGTACACACTAAGGTCCTGACAACAACACTAAGGTCCTGACAACAACACTAAGGTCCTGACAACAACACACTAAGGTCCTGACAACAACAGTATACACTAAGGTCCTGACAACAACACTAAGGTCCTGACAACAACACTAAGGTCCTGACAACAACACTAAGGTCCTGACAACAACAGTACACACTAAGGTCCTGACAACAACAGTATACACTAAGGTCCTGACAACAACACTAAGGTCCTGACAACAACAGTAGACACACTAGGGTCCTGACAACAACAGTAAGGTCCTGACAACAACACTAAGGTCCTGACAACAACAGTAAGGTCCTGACAACAACAGTATACACTAAGGTCCTGACAACAACACTAAGGTCCTGACAACAACAGTATACACTAAGGTCCTGACAACAACACTAAGGTCCTGACAACAACAGTAAGGTCCTGACAACAACAGTACACACTAAGGTCCTGACAACAACAGTATACACTAAGGTCCTGACAACAACAGTACACACTAAGGTCCTGACAACAACACTAAGGTCCTGACAACAACACTAAGGTCCTGACAACAACACTAAGGTCCTGACAACAACACTAAGGTCCTGACAACAACACTAAGGTCCTGACAACAACAGTACACACTAAGGTCCTGACAACAACAGTACACACTAAGGTCCTGACAACAACAGTATACAGTAAGGTCCTGACAACAACAGTACACACTAAGGTCCTGACAACAACAGTAGACACTAAGGTCCTGACAACAACAGTACACACTAAGGTCCTGACAACAACACTAAGGTCCTGACAACAACAGTACACACTAAGGTCCTGACAACAACAGTACACACTAAGGTCCTGACAACAACAGTACACACTAAGGTCCTGACAACAACAGTACACACTAAGGTCCTGACAACAACAGTACACACTAAGGTCCTGACAACAACAGTATACACTAAGGTCCTGACAACAACAGTACACACTAAGGTCCTGACAACAACAGTATACACTAAGGTCCTGACAACAACAGTACACACTAAGGTCCTGACAACAACAGTACACACTAAGGTCCTGACAACAACAGTACACACTAAGGTCCTGACAACAACAGTACACACTAAGGTCCTGACAACAACAGTACACACTAAGGTCCTGACAACAACAGTCCACACTAAGGTCCTGACAACAACAGTATACACTAAGGTCCTGACAACAACACTAAGGTCCTGACAACAACACTAAGGTCCTGACAACAACAGTAAGGTCCTGACAACAACAGTACACACTAAGGTCCTGACAACAACACTAAGGTCCTGACAACAACAGTAAGGTCCTGACAACAACAGTACACACTAAGGTCCTGACAACAACAGTAAGGTCCTGACAACAACAGTACACACTAAGGTCCTGACAACAACAGTACACACTAAGGTCCTGACAACAACAGTACACACTAAGGTCCTGACAACAACAGTACACACTAAGGTCCTGACAACAACAGTACACACTAAGGTCCTGACAACAACAGTACACACTAAGGTCCTGACAACAACAGTACACACTAAGGTCCTGACAACAACAGTATACACTAAGGTCCTGACAACAACAGTACACACTAAGGTCCTGACAACAACAGTACACACTAAGGTCCTGACAACAACAGTATACACTAAGGTCCTGACAACAACAGTATACACTAAGGTCCTGACAACAACAGTACACACTAAGGTCCTGACAACAACAGTATACACTAAGGTCCTGACAACAACAGTATACACTAAGGTCCTGACAACAACAGTACACACTAAGGTCCTGACAACAACACTAAGGTCCTGACAACAACACTAAGGTCCTGACAACAACAGTAAGGTCCTGACAACAACAGTACACACTAAGGTCCTGACAACAACAGTACACACTAAGGTCCTGACAACAACACTAAGGTCCTGACAACAACACTAAGGTCCTGACAACAACACTAAGGTCCTGACAACAACACTAAGGTCCTGACAACAACACTAAGGTCCTGACAACAACAGTACACACTAAGGTCCTGACAACAACAGTACACACTAAGGTCCTGACAACAACAGTATACAGTAAGGTCCTGACAACAACAGTACACACTAAGGTCCTGACAACAACAGTAGACACTAAGGTCCTGACAACAACAGTACACACTAAGGTCCTGACAACAACACTAAGGTCCTGACAACAACAGTACACACTAAGGTCCTGACAACAACAGTACACACTAAGGTCCTGACAACAACAGTACACACTAAGGTCCTGACAACAACAGTACACACTAAGGTCCTGACAACAACAGTACACACTAAGGTCCTGACAACAACAGTATACACTAAGGTCCTGACAACAACAGTACACACTAAGGTCCTGACAACAACAGTATACACTAAGGTCCTGACAACAACAGTACACACTAAGGTCCTGACAACAACAGTACACACTAAGGTCCTGACAACAACAGTACACACTAAGGTCCTGACAACAACAGTACACACTAAGGTCCTGACAACAACAGTACACACTAAGGTCCTGACAACAACAGTACACACTAAGGTCCTGACAACAACAGTATACACTAAGGTCCTGACAACAACACTAAGGTCCTGACAACAACACTAAGGTCCTGACAACAACAGTAAGGTCCTGACAACAACAGTACACACTAAGGTCCTGACAACAACACTAAGGTCCTGACAACAACAGTAAGGTCCTGACAACAACAGTACACACTAAGGTCCTGACAACAACAGTAAGGTCCTGACAACAACAGTACACACTAAGGTCCTGACAACAACAGTACACACTAAGGTCCTGACAACAACAGTACACACTAAGGTCCTGACAACAACAGTACACACTAAGGTCCTGACAACAACAGTACACACTAAGGTCCTGACAACAACAGTACACACTAAGGTCCTGACAACAACAGTACACACTAAGGTCCTGACAACAACAGTATACACTAAGGTCCTGACAACAACAGTACACACTAAGGTCCTGACAACAACAGTACACACTAAGGTCCTGACAACAACAGTATACACTAAGGTCCTGACAACAACAGTATACACTAAGGTCCTGACAACAACAGTACACACTAAGGTCCTGACAACAACAGTATACACTAAGGTCCTGACAACAACAGTATACACTAAGGTCCTGACAACAACAGTATACACTAAGGTCCTGACAACAACAGTACACACTAAGGTCCTGACAACAACAGTACACACTAAAATATATATAATATATTATAATATAAGTATATTAATAAGTCATATACAAGTGTTACTGTGCGTGAAGTTTAAAGTGTATTTTGTCAACACACAAAAACCCTATTTAAACACCCACGCCAGGAGAAATCCGCTTTTCTTTTGAGCTGAAAGACGATGGCCAAAGCTTACCCACGATGTTGCACAACGATGTAAAGTCAATAAGTCATCGTTTTCGGCAAATTATGATATATTTGGGTTTGAAGCGCCAAATCTTTGGAATTCTTTCATGAGTCTTACGTGTCTTTTTCAATGAGAGGAAGTGCCAGTTCTTTTCAGCCTGCGTTTCGTTTCAGGGCTGGTTTTATTTCTCGTGACCACCCACCAGCACGGCAGTTTATTGATCGGAAACACCTTCACCAGTTGTCTGAAAGCTAAACAGTTTTTCTCTGTAACTTTGGTTTCCACAAGATAAAAACAGCCACCAAATCAACATTGGCTATACTGTACAAATGTATTAAAATATAAATTATAATTTATGTCTTAATTTAAGGCTAAAGTTAGGCATTAGGGTTATCAGTGTGGTTAGGGTTAGGCATTAGGGTTATCAGTGTGGTTAGGGTTAGGCATTAGGGTTATCAGTGTGGTTAGGGTTATCAGTGTGGTTAGGGTTAGGGTTATCAGTGTGGTTAGGGTTAGGGTTATCAGTGTGGTTAGGGTTAGAGTTATCAGTGTGGTTAGGGTTAGGGCTATCCGTGTGGTTAGGGTTAGGCATTAGGGTTATCAGTGTGGTTAGGGTTATCAGTGTGGTTAGGGTTAGGCATTAGGGTTATCAGTGTGGTTAGGCATTAGGGTTATCAGTGTGGTTAGGGTTAGGCATTAGGGTTATCAGTGTGGTTAAGGTTAGGGTTAAGATAATGTTAGCAGTGTGGTTAAGGTTAGGGTTAGGCTAATGTTAGCAGTGTGGTTAAGGTTAGGGTTAGGCTAATGTTAGCAGTGTGGTTAAGGTTAGGGTTAGGCTAATGTTATCAGTGTGGTTAAGGTTGGGGTTAGGCTAATGTTAGCAGTGTGGTTAAGGTTGGGGTTAGGCTAATGTTAGCAGTGTGGTTAAGGTTGGGGTTAGGCTAATGTTAGCAGTGTGGTTAAGGTTGGGGTTAGGCTAATGTTAGCAGTGTGGTTAAGGTTGGGGTTAGGCTAATGTTAGCAGTGTGGTTAAGGTTGCGGTTAGGCTAATGTTAGCAGTGTGGTTAAGGTTAGGGTTAGGCTAATGTTAGCAGTGTGGTTAAGGTTGGGGTTAGGCTAATGTTAGCAGTGTGGTTAAGGTTGGGGTTAGGCTAATGTTAGCAGTGTGGTTAAGGTTAGGGTTAGGCTAATGTTAGCAGTGTGGTTAAGGTTAGGGTTAGGCTAATGTTAGCAGTGTGGTTAAGGTTGGGGTTAGGCTAATGTTAGCAGTGTGGTTAAGGTTGGGGTTAGGCTAATGTTAGCAGTGTGGTTAAGGTTGCGGTTAGGCTAATGTTAGCAGTGTGGTTAAGGTTAGGGTTAGGCTAATGTTAGCAGTGTGGTTAAGGTTGGGGTTAGGCTAATGTTAGCAGTGTGGTTAAGGTTGGGGTTAGGCTAATGTTAGCAGTGTGGTTAAGGTTAGGGTTAGGCTAATGTTAGCAGTGTGGTTAAGGTTAGGGTTAGGCTAATGTTAGCAGTGTGGTTAAGGTTGGGGTTAGGCTAATGTTAGCAGTGTGGTTAAGGTTGGGGTTAGGCTAATGTTAGCAGTGTGGTTAAGGTTGGGGTTAGGCTAATGTTAGCAGTGTGGTTAAGGTTGGGGTTAGGCTAATGTTAGCAGTGTGGTTAAGGTTGGGGTTAGGCTAATGTTAGCAGTGTGGTTAAGGTTGCGGTTAGGCTAATGTTAGCAGTGTGGTTAAGGTTGGGATTAGGCTAATGTTAGCAGTGTGGTTAAGGTTGGGGTTAGGCTAATGTTAGCAGTGTGGTTAAGGTTAGAGTTAGGCTAATGTTAGCAGTGTGGTTAAGGTTAGGGTTAGGCTAATGTTAGCAGTGTGGTTAAGGTTGGGTTAGAAGAGTATGTGGAAATTGCTCGGGTTTATGACTTTGTGGTTGTGGTAACTAGTGATGACCCATCACTTGGCAACCTTGCCATGGGGCAAATTAAAATAGGGATTGCTCATTTTTGACCATTCCATTGACCCTAAAGAGAATTCTCTACCAACCTGGGGCACAGGGCCATGCAAAATGAACTCGTCCATCTCTTCACTATACACTCCAAACAGTTCAATAGCTAGGCTATCATTTACATTTACATTTAAGTCATTTAGCAGACGCTATTACCAAACCATTCAATAGCTAGGCTATCCATATTACCAAACCGTTCAATAGCTAGGCTATCCATATTACCAAACCGTTCAATAGCTAGGCTATCCATATTACCAAAACATTCAATAGCTAGGCTATCCATATTACCAAACCGTTCAATAGCTAGGCTCGGGGCTCCCGACTGGGGCAGCGGTCTAAGGCACTGCATCACAGTGCTAGAGGCGTCACTACAGACCCTGATTTGACCCTAGTCTGTATCACAACCGTGATCAGAAGTACCATAGGCACAATTGGCCCAGCGACGTCCTGTTTAGGGTTTGGCCGGGTTATGAGGTCATTGTAAATAAAGACACTGTAGAAACATTGCTAAGGCAGGTGTGAATGAATCCCAGCGTCAGTTGACTACACAATGTTTAGGTTTTCCACTTCAGGATGTTTTTATACTGGAAATGACTTCAGTGGTTAAACATTGATGATATCAGGACTGAAGCTTAACCCCAACGTTCTGTCTAAATGAACCCCTAACTTTCTGTCTAAATTAACCCCAAAATTCTGTCTAAATTCACCCCAAAATTCTGTCTAAATTCACCCCCAAATTCTCTCTAAATTAACCCCAACATTCTTCCTAAATTAACCTCAACATTCTGTTTAAATTAACCCCTGACATTCTGTCTAAATGAACCCCAACATTCTGTCTAAATGAACCCCAACATTCTGTCTAAATGAACCCCAACATTCTGTCTAAATTAACCCATCTTTATGTCTAAATTCACCCCAATGTTGTCTAAATGAACCCTTATCTTTCTGTCTAAATTCACCACAACGTTCTGTCTAAATGAACCCCTAACTTTCTGTCTAAATTAACACCAAAATTCTGTCTAAATTAACCCCTGACATTCTGTCTACATGAACCCGTAACATTCTGCCTAAATTAACCTCAACATTCTGTCTAAATGAACCCCAACATTCTGTCTAAATTCACCCCAACATTCTGTCTAAATTAACCCATCTTTATGTCTAAATTCACCCCAATGTTGTCTAAATGAACCCTTATCTTTCTGTCTAAATTCACCACAACGTTCTGTCTAAATGAACCCCTAACTTTCTGTCTAAATTAACACCAAAATTCTGTCTAAATTAACCCCTGACATTCTGTCTACATGAACCCGTAACATTCTGCCTAAATTAACCTCAACATTCTGTCTAAATTAACCCCTGACATTCTGCCTAAATTAACCTCAACATTCTGTCTAAATTAACCCCTGACATTCTGTCTAAATGAACCCCAACGTTCTGTCTGAATTAACCCCAACATTCTGTCTAAATTAACCCCAACATTCTGCCTAAATTAACCTTAACATTCTGTCTAAATTAACCCCTGACATTCTGTCTAAATTAACCCCTGACATTCTGCCTAAATTAACCTCAACATTCTGTCTAAATTAACCCCTGACATTCTGTCTAAATTAGCCCCAACATTCTGCCTAAATTAACCTCAACATTATGTCTAAATTAACCCCTGACATTCTGTCTAAATTAACCCCAACGTTCTGTCTAAATTAACCCCAACATTCTGTCTAAATTAACCCTTATCTTTAAGTCTAAATTCACCCCAACGTTCTGTCTAAATGAACCCTTATCTTTCTGTCTAAATTCACCCCAACGTTCTGTCTAAATTCACCCCTAACTTTCTGTCTAAATTAACCCCAAAATTCTGTCTAAATTAACTCCAAAATTATGTCTAAATTAACCCCAAAATTCTCTCTAAATTAATGCCAACATTCTGTCTAAATTAACCCCAACATACTGCCTAAATTAACCTCAAAATTATGTCTAAATTAACCCCTGACATTCTGTCTAAATTAACCCCTAACATTCTATCTAAATTAACCCCTGACATTCTGTCTAAATGAATCCCAACTTTCTGTTTAAATTAACCCCAATATTCTGTCTAAATTAACCGCAAAATTGTCTCTAAATTAATGCCAACATTCTGTCTAAATTAACCCCTAACATTCTGATGAAATGAATCCCAATGTTCTGTCTAAATGAACCCCAACATTCTGTCTAAATTCACCCCAACGTTCTGTCTAAATGAACCCCTAACTTTCTGTCTAAATTCACCCCAAAATTCTGTCTACATTCACCCAAAAATTCTGTCTAAATTAACGCCAACATTCTGTCTAAATTAACGCCAACATTCTGTCTAAATTAACCTCAACATTCTGTCTATATTAACCCCTAACATTCTGTCTAAATTAACCCCTAACATTATGTCTATATTACCCCTTAACATTCTATCTAAATTAAACCCTAACATTATGTCTATATTACCCCTTAACATTCTATCTAAATTAAACCCTAACATTATGTCTATATTACCCCTTAACATTCTATCTAAATTAACCCCTAACATTATGTCTATATTACCCCTTAACATTCTATCTAAATTAACCCCTAACATTATGTCTCGGCCAGGCCTGTTTAGCACCATCAGAGTTTTACTGTCATTTTTTCCTGTTTATCAGTTCGTCGGTCCATAAGAAGCTGATCTTGGGGAATGTTGGACAAATCTGAACCATATTTGTGTTGCATGGGGCGCGGCGAGGTTCAGAGAGGGGAAGTATTAGTCTAGCAGTCTTTATTTCCTCTGTAACACAATGTGTCAGGGCTTTAAACTTTATATATCTCCCACATCCTCAACACACAGCCGCCACACACACAGGCATAAACCAGCACACATCACACACACGCACCACGCACTCGCACACATACCTCTCACAGAAATATCCAAATGTCCATTATCTACATAGATGCATGAATTGTAAAGTCAAGTTAGGGGGCTAACTGTGCTGGCCGGTTTAGTAAAGACCCAGAATATAAATGAACTGCAGTTAAACCTTTTTCAGAACACAGAGGGGCGTGGCAGTGTTTGGAGAGGAGAGGAGAGGAGAGGAGAGGAGAGGGTATAATGGGTAGAGAGGGTGTAGAGGGTAGAGAGGGTGTAGAGTGTATAGTGGGTATAGTGAGTGTAGAGGGTATAGTGGGTGTAGAGGGTAGAGAGGGTGTGGAGGGTAGAGAGGGTGTAGAGGGTAAAGAGGGTATAGTGGGTGTAGAGGGTGTAGAGGGTAGAGAGGGTGTAGAGGGTGTAGAGGGTAGAGAGGGTGTAGAGGGTAGAGAGGGTGTAGAGGGTAGAGAGGGTGTAGCGGGTAGAGAGGGTGTAGAGGGTATAGAGGGTGTAGCGGGTAGAGAGGGTAGAGAGGGTGTAGAGGGTAGAGAGGGTCTGGAGGGTAGAGAGGGTGTAGAGGGTAGAGAGGGTATAGTTGGTGTAGAGGGTATAGTGGGTGTAGAGGGTAGAGAGGGTGTGGAGGGTAGAGAGGGTGTAGCGGGTAGAGAGGGTGTAGCGGGTAGAGAGGGTAGAGAGAGTGTAGAGGGTAGAGAGGGTGTGGAGGGTAGAGAGGGTAGAGAGGGTGTAGAGTGTAGAGAGGGTGTGGAGGGTAGAGAGGGTAGAGATGCCCTCTACAGTAGAGAGGGCGTAGAGAGGGTAGAGATGCCCTCTACAGTAGAGAGGGTGTAGAGAGGGTAGAGATGCCCTCTACAGTAGACAGGGTGTAGAGAGGGTAGAGATGCCCTCTACAGTAGAGAGGGCGTAGAGAGGGTAGAGATGCCCTCTACAGTAGAGAGGGTGTAGAGAGGGTAGAGATGCCCTCTACAGTAGAGAGGGTGTAGAGAGGGTAGAGATGCCCTCTACAGTAGAGAGGGTGTAGAGAGGGTAGAGATGCCCTCTACAGTAGAGAGGGTGTAGAGAGGGTATAGATGCCCTCTACAGTAGAGAGGGTGTAGAGAGGGTAGAGATGCCCTCTACAGTAGAGAGGGTGTAGAGAGGGTAGAGATGCCCTCTACAGTAGAGAGGGCGTAGAGAGGGTAGAGATGCCCTCTACAGTAGAGAGGGTGTAGAGAGGGTAGAGATGCCCTCTACAGTAGAGAGGGTGTAGAGAGGGTAGAGATGCCCTCTACAGTAGAGAGGGTGTAGAGAGGGTAGAGATGCCCTCTACAGTAGAGAGGGTGTAGAGAGGGTAGAGATGCCCTCTACAGTAGAGAGGGCGTAGAGAGGGTAGAGATGCCCTCTACAGTAGAGAGGGTGTAGAGAGGGTAGAGATGCCCTCTACAGTAGAGAGGGCGTAGAGAGGGTAGAGATGCCCTCTACAGTAGACAGGGTGTAGAGAGGGTAGAGATGCCCTCTACAGTAGAGAGGGCGTAGAGAGGGTAGAGATGCCCTCTACAGTAGAGAGGGCGTAGAGAGGGTAGAGATGCCCTCTACAGTAGAGAGGGTGTAGAGAGGGTAGAGATGCCCTCTACAGTAGAGAGGGTGTAGAGAGGGTAGAGATGCCCTCTACAGTAGAGAGGGCGTAGAGAGGGTAGAGATGCCCTCTACAGTAGAGAGGGTGTAGAGAGGGTAGAGATGCCCTCTACAGTAGAGAGGGCGTAGAGAGGGTAGAGATGCCCTCTACAGTAGAGAGGGTGTAGAGAGGGTAGAGATGCCCTCTACAGTAGAGAGGGTGTAGAGAGGGTAGAGATGCCCTCTACAGTAGAGAGGGCGTAGAGAGGGTAGAGATGCCCTCTACAGTAGAGAGGGCGTAGAGAGGGTAGAGATGCCCTCTACAGTAGAGAGGGTGTAGAGAGGGTAGAGATGCCCTCTACACTAGAGAAAGGGTGGCAGGGAATATTGAGACATTTGCCATCCTGTCCTCACACCTAGATACGTTATGAATTACCTTCTTTTGAAACACTTAGAACATCAAAGTCTCGGACAGAGTTTCTAAACATTCTGGAAAAAGAGTTTAAAATGATTCATGAAACAGTCTTATTCTCATGGTAATAATAGTACAGTTATGCCCTCAGAAGTTTCCTCAGAAGTTTTGTCCGGCGTCAACCGATTTAAATATATCTGTTAGTTTCCTGTGCTGTCATCTGTGGGAAAACACATTGAGACAAAATGCCATGTTAACGTGAAAAACACAACAGGCCACCATGGCCAATCAGCACGGGGCTGGGCCAATCAGCACGGGGCTGGGCCAATCAGCACTCCATCCCGTCTTAGACTTGAGACTAAGTAGAAACAGTAGTGTGTGTGTGTGTGTGTGTGTGTGTGTGTGTGTGTGTATGTGTGTATGTGTGTGTGTGTGTGTGTGTGCGCGTGCGCGTGCGCGTGTAAAGGAGAGGTCACTTGGCCGTTTGCTCACCACAGAAGTGCATGACGTGTCTACGGAGGCAAAGTGTGCCTATTAATTCCAACAGTCATATATCCCGTCTCAGACCATGTTACAAACGTCTGTATTGTGAAGAAAAAAATACATTGTTTAATTAAGAAGTTTAACGTAGGAACAATGACGTGGCATGAGAGAGCGAACTGATGTTTCCATCAAGTTATCTTTACAATGTGAATGTATTAAATATTAAATTCTGAAAACCCTTTCAATGTTCCAATTTCACTTTCCCATTCAAATAAAATTCCCTTTACAGGATAAAATTACAGGATTTGCCTTTTTAAGTAAGGGGAAATAAACGAGGGGCTACGCGTTCAGTGGAACACAATGAACAACGTGGAAGTTGCATTCGAGCCCCAAGTTTATTCTCCCTTTTATACCCTGGCTATAATCTAACACGTCGTGTTCACCACCCAGCAATTATACGAATTATACTAGCAATTATACTAGAAATTATACAATTATACTAGAAATTATACTAGCTACAGTAGTTGTCGTGGTAACCAAACAAACAGACCTGCTAGTTTAGTTAACCAAACCGTCAGTCCTTTTTGCTTGCTATTATGAAAATCTAGTTCAACAACGCCAATAATGTTTTCGATTCAACTTCTGCTTTCAAAAGCAGCTCAAAACGTAGAACATGTAAAAACTGAAGCCATTGAATTCTACCGTGCTGATATACCGTGCATTATAAGGAAATAATGCACACTTTAGAATGCCCTTCAAGCCAATCAGAAACAAGTATTCAACAATGCCATGGTATAAGTGACAATAAATGTCTAAATTTGGCAACGGTTCTCTATAGTCTGCTGCAATGTAATTATTATTCAGCATAATGCGTAAAGGGGTGTAAATGTGTTGGTGCTAATTTTTTCCCTTTGTTGTCTTCATCGATTGTGTTAATTAACTAGCAAAATTAGCGATTCAAAATGTAGACTCATTAATTTGTCAAGTTATCTTTACAATGTGAATGTATTAAATTCTGAAAACCCTTTATTCCCGTTTGTTTGAGCGTCCTTCCTCCAGCCTGACGGTAGCCTACACTCTTAGGGGAAAAAAAAGGTTCCTTAAAGAACCATAAGGATTTCATTGCTTGCTTCGTACATGGAACCCCTAAAGGTTCTATATAGAACTCTTTGATCAGAACCCTAGAGGTTATTATTCACTGAATCAAACCAGTTCCATATTGAACCCTGCTTGGGCAATTTAGGAATTAATCCTACTACTATTAATAAATATGAATATTTTGAGGTAAGAATATAATTTAATGAAAATGGACAAAAGAATAGCAACGTGTTTTTTTTTAAATTATATAATGTCATTATGTTCTAACTGAAGAAGACTGTAAATGGAAGTTTCAATGATTTTACTGAGTTACAGTTCATATAAGGAAATCAGTCAATTGAAATAAATAAATTAGGCCCTAATCTATGGATTTCACATGAAGGGCAGCCAGGCCCAGCCATAGGTTGGCTCGGGAGGGCATGGGCCCACCCACAGCCAATCAGAATACCCCACAACAGGGCTTTATTACAGACAGAAATACTCCTCGCTTTCATCAGCTGTCTGGGTGGCTGGTATCAGACGATCACGCAGCTGAAGAAGCCGGCTGTGGAGGTCCTGTGCTGGAGTGGTTACGCGTGGTCTCTGAGGCCGGCTGCCAAATTCTCTAAAACAACTTTTGGAGGCGGCTTATGGTAGAGAAATGAACTTGAAATGCTCTGACAACAGTTCTGGTGGACATTCCTGCAGTCAGCATTCCAATTTCACGCTCCCTCAAACCTTGAGAAATCTGTGGCATTGTGTTTTGTGACAAAACTCCACATTTTAGAGAGTGGCCTTTTATTGTCCCCAGCACAAGGTGCACCTGTGTAATGAGCACGTTGTTTAATCAGCTTCTTGATATGTCACACTTGTCAAATGGATGGACTATTTTGGCAAAGGAGAAATGCTCACTGACAGGGATGTAAACAGAGAAATCAGCTTTTTGTGCATATGAAACATTTATGGGATCTTCTATTTCAGCTCAGGAAACATGGGACCAACACTTTACATGCTCTGTTTATATTTCTGTTCGGTGTAGTTTTGAAATATGCACTGGTGGTCAGGGAGGCATCTCTTTGTTTGATTGATGGCCCATGTCAAGTCTGGCTGACTTCTTTACAATACAATACCCTACACTACTCTACACTACACTACAATACAATAAGCTACAACACAATATACTACACTACAATATACTACACTACAATATACTACACTACAATATACTACACTACAATACCCTATACTACAATATACTACACTACAACACAATACAATACCCTACACTACAATATACTACACTACAATATACTACACTACACTACAATATACTACACTACACTACAATACAATATACTACACTACAATATACTACACTACACTACAATATACTACACTACACTACAATACCCTACACTACAATATACTACACTACAATATACTACACTACACTACAATATACCCTACACTACAATATACTACACTACAATATACTACACTACACTACAATATACTACACTACAATATACTACACTACACTACACTACAATATACTACACTACACTACAATACCCTACACTACAATATACTACACTACACTACAATATACTACACTACACTACAATACCCTACACTACAATATACTACACTACAATATACTACACTACACTACAATATACTACACTACACTACAATACAATATACTACACTACAATATACTACACTACACTACAATATACTACTACTACACACACTACAATACATATACTACACTACAATATACTACACTACAATATACTACACTACAATATACTACACTACAATATACTACACTACAATATACTACACTACAATATACTACTACACTACACTACAATATACTACACTACACTACAATATACTACACTACAATATACTACACTACACTACATATACTACACTACACTACAATATAACACTATACTACAATATACTACACTACAATACCACTACACTACAATATACTACACTACAATATACTACAATATACTACACTACAATATACTACACTACACTACAAATACCCTACACTACAATATACTACACTACAATATACTATATACTACACTACACTACAATATACTACACTACTACAATATACTACACTACTAATATACTACACTACACTACATACTACACTACACTACACTACAATATACTACACTACAATATACTACACTACAATATACTACACTACAATATACTACACTACAATATACTATACTACACTACAATATACTACACTACAATATACTACACTACACTACAATATACTACACTACACTACAATATACTACACTACAATATACTACACTACAATATACTACACTACAATATACTACACTACAATACTACACTACACTACATATATACAATATACTACACTACAATATACTACACTACACTACAATATACTACACTACACTACAATACAATACACTACAATATACTACACTACAATATACTACACTACAATACAATACACACTATACTACACTACACTACACTACACTACAATATACTACACTACACTACAATATACTACACTACAATATATACTACACTACAATATACTACACTACAATATACTACACTACAATATACTACACTACACTACAATACCCTACACTACAATATACTACACTACAATATACTACACTACACTACAATATACTACACTACACTACACTACAATATACTACACTACACTACAATATACTACACTACACTACAATATACTACACTACAATAAGCTACAACACAATACAATATACTACACTACAATACAATATACTACAATATACTACACTAATACAATACCTACTACACTACAATATACTACACTACAATATACTACAACTACAATATATACTACAATATACTACACTACACTACACTACACTACACTACACTACAATATACTACACTACATATACTACAATATACTACACTACAATATACTACACTACACTACAATATACTACACTACAATATACTACACTACAATATACTACACTACAATATATATACTACACTACACTACAATATACTACACTACTACACATACAATATACTACACTACACTACAATACAATATACTACACTACAATATACTACAATACAATATACTACACTACACTACATATACAATATACTACACTACACTATACTACACTACAACTATACTACAACTACACTACAATATACTACATACAATATACTACACTACACTATACTACACTACACTACAATATACTACACTACACTACAATATACTACATACTATATACTACACTACACTACAATATACTACACTACACTACAATATACTACACTACACACATACTACAATATACTACACTACACAATATATATATACACTACAATATACTACACTACAATACAATATACTACACTACACTACAATACAATATACTACACTACACTATACTACACTACAATATACTACACTACAATATACTACACTACAATACAATATACTACACTACAATATACTATACTACACTACAATATACTATACTACACTACAATATACTACACTACAATACTACACTACAATATACTACACTACACTACAATATACTACACTACAATACACTACACTACAATATACTACACTACACTACACTACAATATACTACACTACACTATATACTACACTACACTACAATATACTACACTACAATATCTACACTACACAATATACTACAATATACTACACTACAATATACTACACTACATACTATACTATACTACACTACAATATACTACACTACAATATACTACACTACAACTATACTACACTACAATATACTACACTACAATATACTACACTATACTACACTATACTACACTACAATATACTACACTACACTACAATATACTACACTACAATATACTACACTACAATATACTACACTACAATATACTACACTACACTACAATATACTACACTACACTACAATACCCTACACTACAATATACTACACTACACTACAATATACTACACTACACTACAATACCCTACACTACAATATACTACACTACAATATACTACACTACACTACAATACTACTACACTACAATACAATATACTACACTACACTACACTACAATATACTACACTACACTACAATATACTACACTACACTACAATATACTACAATACAATATACTACACTACACTACACTACAATATACTACACTACACTACAATACCCTACACTACAATATACTACACTACAATATACTACACTACACTACAATACCCTACACTACTAATATACTATATACTACAATATACTATACTACACTACAATATACTACACTACACTACAATACCCTACACTACAATATACTACACTACAATATACTACACTACACTACAATATACTACACTACACTACAATATACTACACTACAATATACTACACTACACTACAATATACTACACTACAATATACACTACAATATACTACACTACATATACTACACTACACTACACTACAATATACTACACTACAATATACTACACAATACAATACAATATACTACACTACACTACACTACAATATACTACACTACACTACAATATACTACACTACAATATACTACACTACAATATACTACACTACAATATACTACACTACACTACAATATACTACACTACACTACAATATACTACACTACAATATACTACACTACACTACAATATACTACACTACAATATACTACACTACAATATACTACACTACACTACAATATACTACACTACACTATACTACTACACTACAATATACTACACTACACTACACTACAATATACTACACTATACTACACTACAATATACTACAATATACAATATACTACACACTACAATACTACTACAATATACTACACTACAATATACTACACTACACTACAATACAATATACTACACTACTAATATACTACACTACAATAAGCTACAATACAATATACTACACTACACTACAATATACTACATACAATATACTACACTACAATATACTACACTACAATACAATATACTACACTACACTACAATATACTACACTACACTACAATACTACACTACTACACTACACTACACTACACTACAATATACTACACTACACTACAATATACACTACACTACACTACAATATACTACACTACACTACTACAATATACTACACTACACACAATATACTACAATATACTACACTACACTACACATACAATATACTACACTACTACAATACAATATATACTACACTACTACAATACAATATACTACACTACACTACACTACAATATACTACACTACACTACAATACAATATACTACACTACAATACAATATACTACTACACTACAATACAATACACTACAATATACTACACTACACTACAATATACCACTACACTACAATATACTACACTACAATATACTACACTACTACACTACACTACAATATACTACTACAATATACTACACTACAATATACTATACTACACTACAATATACTATACTACTACTACAATATACTACACTACACTACAATACAATATACTACACTACACTACACTACAATATACTACACTACACTACAATATACTACACTACACTACATACTACACTACAATATACTACACTACAATATACTACACTACACTACAATAATATACTACACTACAATATACTACACTACTACATATACTACTACACTACACTACAATATACTACACTACAATATACTACACTACAATATACTATACTACACTACAATATACTACACTACAATATACTACACTACAATATACTACACTACAATATACTACACAATATACTACACTACAATAATATACTACACTACACTACAATATACTACACTATACTACACTACAATATACTACACTACACTACTACATATACTACACTACAATATACTACACTACAATATACTACACTACACTACAATATACTACACACTACAATATACTACACACTACACTACAATATACTACACTACACTACAATACTACAATACATACTACACTACACTACACTACACTACAATATACTACACTACAATATACTACAATATACTACACTACACTACAATATACTACACTACACTACATATACTACAATATACTACACTACAATATACTACACTACACTACAATACTACTACACTACACTACAATACTACACTACACTACAATATACTACACTACAATATACTACAATATACTACACTACACACTACAATATACTACACTACAATATACTACACTACAATATACTACACTACACTACAATATACTACACTACACTACAATATACTACACTATACTACACAATATACTACACTACACTACTACACTACTACAATATACTACACTACAATATATACACTACACTACAATACAATATACTAATACACTACACTACACTACACTACAATATACTACACTACACTACAATACAATATACTACACAATATACACACTACACTACTATACTACACTACAATACAATATACTACACTACACTACAATACAATATACTACACTACACTACACTACATATATACTACACTACACTACTACATACAATATACTACACTACAATATACTATACTACACTACAATATACTACACTACACTACAATACAATAATATACTACACTACAATATACTACACACATACAATATACTACACTACAATATACTATACAATATACTACACACAATATACTACACTACAATATACACTACACTACACAATACACTACTACACTACACTACAATATACTACAATATATATACTACACTACAATATACTACACTACACTACACTACACTACAATATACTACACTACACTACAATATACTACACTACACTACAAATACTACTACACACTACAATATATACTACACTACACTACATATACTACACTACAATATACTACACTACAATATACTACACTACAATATACTACACTACAATATACTACACTACACTACAATATACTACACTACAATATACTACACTACAATATACTACACTACAATATACTACACTACAATATACTACACTACACTACAATATACTACACTACACTACAATACACTACACTACAATATACTACACTACAATATACTACACTACAATATACTACACTACAATATACTACACTACAATATACTACTACTACACTACAATATACTACACTACACTACAATATACTACACTACAATATACTACACACAATATACACTACACTACAATATACTACACTACAATATACTACATACAATATACTACTACACTACAATATATACTACTACAATATACTACACTACAATATACTACACTACACTACAATATACTACACTACACTACACTACAATATACTACACTACACTACAATATACTACACTACACTACAATATACTACACTACACTACAATACACTACACTACAATATACTACACTACAATATACTACACTACACTACAATATACTACACTACACTACACTACAATATACTACACTACACTACAATACAAATACTACACTACACTACAATATACTACACTACACTACAATATACTACACTACACTACACTACAATATACTACACTACACTACAATACAATATACTACACTACACTACACTACAATATACTACACTACACTACAATACAATATACTACACTACAATATACTATACTACACTACAATACAATATACTACACTACACTACAATACAATATACTACACTACACTACAATACAATATACTACACTACAATATACTACACTACACTACAATATACTACACTACAATATACTACACTACAATATACTACTACAATATACACTACACTACAATATACTACACTACACTACAAATATACTACACTACAATATATACACTACACAATATACTACACTACAATATACTACACTACAATATACTACACTACACATATATACTACACTACAATATACTACACTACAATAATATACTACACTACTACACTACAATATACTACACTACACTACATATACCCTACACTACAATATACTACTACACTACAATATACTACACTACACTACATATATACTACACTACATATACTACACTACAATATACTACACTACACTACAATACTACACTACACTACACTACAATATACTACACTACACTACAATATACAATATACTACACACTACATATACACTACATACTACAATATACTACACTACACTACAATATACTACAATATACTACACTACAATATACTACACTACACACAATATACTACATACAATATACACTACACTACACTACACTACAATATACTACACTACACTACTACACTAATATACTACTACAATATACACATACATACAATATACTACACTACACTACATACAATATACTACACTACAATATACTACACTACATACAATATAATATACTACACTACAATATACTACACTACAAATATACTACACTACACTACAATATACTACAATACAATATACTACACTACAATATACTATACTACACTACAATATACTACTATACTACACTACAATATACTACACTACACTACATACAATATACTACACTACACTACAATACATATACTACTACAATATACTACACTACACTACAATATACTACACTACAATATACTACACTACAATACTACAATATACTACACTACAATATACTACACTACACTACAATATACTACTACACTACAATACAATATACTACACTACACACTACAATATATACTACACTACAATATACTACACTACAATATACTACACTACAATATACTACTACAATATACTACACTACACTACAATATACTACACTACAATACAATATACTACACTACAATATACTACACTACAATATACTACACTACAATATACTACACTACAATATACTACACTACAATATACTACACTACACTACAATATACTACACTACAATATACTACACTACACTACAATATACTACACTACAATATACTACACTACAATATACTACACTACAATATACTACACTACACTACAATATACTACACTACACTACACTACAATATACTACACTACACTACACTACAATATACTACACTACACTACAATATACTACACTACAATATACTACACTACAATACTACTAATACTACTACACTACACAATATACTACACTACACTACAATATACTACACTACACTACACTACATACCCTACACTACAATATACAATATACTACACTACACTACAATATACTACACTACACTACAAATACCACTACACTACAATATACTACACTACAATATATACTACACTACACTACAATATACTACACTACACTACTACACTACAATATACTACACTACAATATACTACACTATACTACACTACACTACACTACAATATACTACACTACACTACAATATACTACACTACACTACAATATACTACACTACACTACAATATACTACACTACACTACAATATACTACACTACAATATACTACACTACAATATACTACACTACTACAATACTACACTACAATATACACTACACTACAATATACTACACTACACTACAATATACTACACTACAATATACTACACTACAATATACTACACTACAATATACTACACTACACTACAATATACTACACTACACTACCAATATACTACACTACAATATACTACACTACAATATACTACACTACACTACAATATACTACACTACACTACACTACAATATACTACACTACACTACAATACCCTACACTACAATATACTACACTACAATATACTACACTACACTACAATATACTACACTACAATATACTACACTACAATATACTACACTACAATATACTACTACAATATACACTACACTACAATATACTACACTACACTACAATATACTACACTACACTACTACACTACATACATACTACACTACAATATACTACACTACAATATACTACACTACAATATACTACACTACACTACAATACACTACACTACAATATACTACACTACAATATACTACACTACACTACAATATACTACACTACACTACAATACCCTACACTACAATATACTACACTACACTACAATATACTACACTACACTACAATACTACACTACACTACACTAATATACTACACTACACTACAATATACAATACACTACACTACAATATACTACACTACACTACAATATACTACTACACTACAATACTACACTACACTACACTACAATATACTACACTACACTACAATATACTACTACTACACTACACTACAATATATACACTACAATACAATACTACTACTACTACACTACAATATACTACACTACAATATACTACACTACAATAACTATACTACACTACATATATACTACACTACAATACTACACTACACTACAATATACTACAACACAATACAATATACTACACTACAATATACTACACTACAACAATATACACTACAATATACTACACTACAACACAATACAATATACTACACTACAATATACTACTACTACACTACACAATATACTACAATATACTACACTACACTACAATATACTACACTACACTACAATATACTACACAATATATACACTACACTACACTACAATAATATACTGTTATCATACTACACTACAATATACTACACTACAATATACTACACTACACTACAATATACTACACTACAATATACTACACTACACTACAACATAACACACTACAATATACTACACTACAATATACTACACTACAATATACTACACTACAATATTCTACACTACACTACAATATACTACACTACACTTTTCACACTACAATATACTACACTACTACACTACACTACACACACTACAATATACTACACTACAATATATACTACACTACAATATACACTACACTACAATATATACTACACTACACTACAATATACTACACTACACTACAAAATACCCTACACTACAATATACTACACTACACTACAATACAATACCCTACACTACAATATACTACACTACACTACACTACATATACTACACTACACTACAATATACTACACTACACCATATACAATACTACACTACACTACACTACACTACAATATACTACACTACACTACAAATATACCACACTACAATACAATATACAATATACTACACTACACTACAACACAATACCCTACACTACAATATACTACACTACACTACAATACAATACCCTACACTACAATATACTATACTACACTACACTACACTACAATATACTTTGTCCATTAGTTACAGTAACCAACAGAAATGTGTGTTTTGCTCCGGTCACAACACCCCCAAACAGTAGACCTCATACAGTAGACCTCATACATACAGCTGAGGCAAACACAGGTTCAAGCTTTATAACCCCCCAGGGTTATAAGGGCCTTGCTGTAAGGGCCTTGCTCAAGGGCCTGTCGGTAAGGGAATGTCAATTCCGCCTGCTCCCCCCACCCCCCTCCCCCAGCGCGGGATTTCGAACCAGCCACCTTTCGGCCACAGATCCAACTCCTTAACCACCTGATTTACTGGTTCCAAAGACGAAGACAAAAGGAGAACAAAATGGAGAACAAAATGAGTTTATCTTCAGAAATCAACATGAGTTGATCTGCCAAAAGACAAAATGCTTTGCAGAAATATAAGTATTATGATGTAGAAGAACAAATCTACATGCAGTTGTTATCAGCAGCGGCCGAAAGAGAGGTCCTCAAAAACATACCACTAACTCAGTCAGAAAGTCCTCTAATGACTTCATGAAACACAGGCTAGTCCCCTCAATTGACTCTAATGACTCCCCAGCTGTCTGTCTATCTGTCTGTTTTCCTACCTGACTTTTCCTACCTGACTCCCCAGCTGTCTGTCTATCTGTCTGTTTTCCTACCTGACTCCCCAGCTGTCTGTCTGTCTGTTCCCTACACGACTCCCCAGCTGTCTGTCTGTCTGTTTCCTACCCGACTCCCCAGCTGTCTGTCTATCTGTCTGTTTTCCTACCTGACTCCCCAGCTGTCTATCTGTCTGTTTCCTACCTGACTTCCCAGCTGTCTGCCTGTCTGTTTCCTACCTGACTCCCCAGCTGTCTGTCTGTCTGTTTCCTTACCGGACTCCCCAGCTGTCTGTCTGTCTATCTGTCTGTTTTCTACCTGACTCCCCAGCTGTCTGTCTGTCTGTTTCCTACCTGACTCCCCAGCTGTCTGCCTGTCTGTTTCCTACCTGACTCCCCAGCTGTCTGTCTGTCTGTTTCCTACCTGACTCCCCAGCTGTCTGTCTGTCTGTTTCCTACCTGACTGCCCAGCTGTCTGTCTGTCTGTCTGTCTGTCTGTCTGTCTGTCTGTCTGTTTCCTACCTGACTCCCCAGCTGTCTATCTGTCTGTGTCCTACCTGACTCCCCAGCTGTCTGTCTGTCTGTCTGTTTCCTACCTGACTCCCCAGCTGTCTGTCTGTCTGTTTCCTACCTGACTCCCCAGCTGTCTGTCTGTCTGTTTCCTTACCGGACTCCCCAGCTGTCTGTCTGTCTATCTGTCTGTTTCCTACCTGACTCCCCAGCTGTCTGTCTGTCTGTTTCCTACATGACTCCCCAGCTGTCTGTCTGTCTGTTTCCTACCTGACTCCCCAGCTGTCTGTCTGTCTCCTACATGACTCCCCAGCTGTCTATCTGTCTGTTTCCTACCTGACTCCCCAGCTGTCTATCTGTCTGTTCCCCTACCTGACTCCCCAGCTGTCTGTCTGTTTCCTACCTGACTCCCCAGCTGTCTGTCTGTCTGTCTGTTTTCCTACCTGACTCCCCAGCTGTCTATCTGTCTGTTCCCCTACCTGACTCCCCAGCTGTCTGTCTGTTTCCTACCTGACTCCCCAGCCCTCTGTCTGTCTGTCTGTTTCCTACCTGACTCCCCAGCTGTCTATCTGTCTGTTTCCTTACCTGACTCCCTAACTGTCTGTCTGTCTGTCTGTCTGTCTGTCTGTCTGTCTGTCTGTCTGTTTCCTACCTGACTCCCCAGCTGTCTGTCTGTTTCCTACCTGACTCCCCAGCTGTCTGTCTGTCTGTCTGTTTCCAACCTGACTCCCCAGCTGTCTGTCTGTCTGTCTGTCTGTCTGTCTGTCTGTCTGTCTGTCTGTCTGTCTGTCTGTCTGTCTGTGTTTCCTACCTGACTCCCCAGCTGTCTATCTGTCTGTTTCCTACCTGACTCCCCAGCTGTCTATCTGTCTGTTTCCTACCTGACTCCCCAGCTGACTGTCTGACTGTTTCCTACCTGACTCCCCAGCTGTCTGTCTGTCTCCTACCTGACTCCCCAGCTGTCTGCCTGTCTGTTTCCTACCTGACTCCCCAGCTGTCTGCCTGTCTGTTTCCTACCTGACTCCCCAGCTGTCTGTCTGTCTGTTTTCCTACCTGACTCCCCAGCTGTCTGTCTGTCTGTTTCCTACCTGACTCCCCAACTGTCTGTCTGTCTGTCTGTTTCCTACCTGACTCCCCAGCTGTCTGTCTGTCTGTTTCCTACATGACTCCCCAGCTGTCTGTCTGTCTGTTTCCTACCTGACTCCCCAGCTGTCTATCTGTCTGTTCCCCTACCTGACTCCCCAGCTGTCTGTCTGTTTCCTACCTGACTCCCCAGCTGTCTGTCTGTCTGTCTGTTTCCTACCTGACTCCCCAGCTGTCTATCTGTCTGTTCCCCTACCTGACTCCCCAGCTGTCTGTCTGTTTCCTACCTGACTCCCCAGCTGTCTGTCTGTCTGTTTCCTACCTGACTCCCCAGCTGTCTGTCTGTCTGTCTGTCTGTCTGTCTGTCTGTCTGTCTGTCTGTCTGTCTGTCTGTCTGTCTGTCTGTCTGTCTGTCTGTCTGTCTGTCTGTCTCATACCTGACTCCCTAACTGTCTGTCTGTCTGTCTGTCTGTCTGTCTGTCTGTCTGTCTGTCTGTCTGTCTGTCTGTCTGTCTGTCTGTCTGTCTGTCTGTCTGTCTGTCTGTCTGTCTGTTTCCTTACCTGACTCCCCAGCTGTCTATCTGCCTGTTTCCTTACCTGACTCCCCAGCTGTCTGTCTGTCTGTTTCCTACCTGACTCCCCAGCTGTCTGTCTGTCTGTCTGTCTGTCTGTCTGTCTGTCTGTCTGTCTGTCTGTCTGTCTGTCTGTCTGTCTGTCTGTCTGTCTGTCTGTCTGTCTGTCTGTTTCCTACCTGACTCCCCAGCTGTCTGTCTGTCTGTCTGTTTCCTACCTGACTCCCCAGCTGTCTGTCTGTCTGTTTCCCTACCTGAATCCCCAGCTGTCTGTCTGTTTCCTACCTGACTTCCCAGCTGTCTGTCTGTCTGTTTCCTACCTGACTCCCCAGCTGTCTGTCTGTCTGTTTCCTACCTGACTTCCCAGCTGTCTGTCTGTCTGTCTGTTTCCTACCTGACTCCCCAGCTGTCTGTCTGTTTCCTACCTGACTCCCCCTCCCCCCCCCCCTCCCCCCTCACCTCCCACCCCCCTCCCTCCCCTCCCCTCCCCCCCCTCCCTCCCTCCCTCCCTCCCTCCCTCCCTCCCTCCCTCCCTCCCTCCCTCCCTCCCTCCCTCCCTCCCTCCCTCCCTCCCTCCCCTCCCTCCCTCCCTCCCTCCCTCCCTCCCTCCCTCCCCTCCCCTCCCCCCTCCCTCCCTCCCCCTCCCCTCCCTCCCTCCCCTCCTCCCTCCCTCCCCTCCCCTCCCCTCCCTCCCTCCCTCCCCTCCCCTCCCTCCCCTCCCCTCCCCCCCCTCCCCTCCCCTCCCCTCCCTCCCCTCCCCCTCCCTCCCTCCCTCCCTCCCTCCCCTCCCTCCCTCCCTCCCTCCCTCCATCCCTCCTCCCTCTCCCCTCCCCTCCCTCCCCTCCCCTCCCCTCCCCCACCCTCCCCTCCCCTGCCACAATGTTCATTTGTAAAGTTAAAAAGTCCTGGCCTGTATGGCGGATGGATGGCATCTCGGTAGGTATTTATTTAGAGCATGTAGTGCCTCTATTGGGGGTTTCCTGCTTGTAGGCACTGTTATATGACGCTTTTAATCATACAACGATATTCATAAAACTGTTAAACTGGTTACACGTGTAGGCTATAATATGTATTTAATATTAACCCCGTCATCAGAGCGGCATGTCCTCTGTAGCATTAGTAACCTAACCGGTAACATATTGGTCATTGGTAGATGGTGAAGGGCACCAATAGGTCCCGGAGGCACCACGTGGTGTGTCATCAGCACGTTAAGCGCCGGGCACCGGATAGATACCCTATATAAACCACAAACCGTCAGCAAGAGGCACCGGGAAGCCCGGCCTCCTTTCCGCAGCACAGTATCATAGCTACTATAAACCTAAACACGACTTTCCCCTTTATCTCACCGACTCACAGCTTGTATCTAATTCAACCACCGTTTAACCCTGTCATATAGGCTACATTAATGCATTAAAGATTGTGTTACATGGGCTAGGTTGGGAATACATTTGGCTGATGTACATTTTGTTGAGATATATATACTACTGGCAATAAACAACATTGTAGAAGATTGTTCAAAGCCGTTTTCGCACGTTTATTCTCGTGCCTTTGAACGTGTTCTGTACATGTAATCGCCCGCAGGCTCGAGGGCTTTTTCAATTTGGCACAAAGACCCGCAGACGCACCTGGAGCCGCTGACTACTGAAGGGAGAGTTCTGTGTTTTGTTTCTTTTAGTAGGTTAATTATAGATTATTTGATTTTTTTATATCAGACTTAATTAAATTCACACATGATGAAATCGGTCTGGTGTTTTGACGCGGACTTAACAATGAATATGTCCTAAAAAAAATCAAACTCGCCCGTTCAGATGTGGTTTTGTAGCTGGAGACGGTTTTATTTTGAGGCACCGAAGCGCCCAGGGAACTCTGCAGTGGAGAGACATTTAGCGAGTCCCATTTTCCGTTGTCCCGAGAGCTGAAGTTTCTCAACTGCGTCGAGCAGACAGACAGACTGGCTGAGTCGCTAAGGAGGAGAGGAGAGGAGAACTGGCGTGTGGTCTTGACTCTTTCCAGTATCTAGAGGCTGTGCTGTAACCTAGTCTGTTGTAATGCGCATTCCCGTAGATCCCAGCGCCACGCGGAGGTTTAGCCCGCCGTCCGGTAGCCTCCAGCCGGTCCCGGCCAAGATGAACGAGCTCAACACGCCGACCGGGACCGGGCAGCAAGACAACACGGTGCCAAGGCTGCGCCTGCAGGAGAACCGGAGCATGGCGGAGATCATAGCGGACCACCCGGCGGAACTGGTCCGGACTGACAGCCCAAACTTCCTCTGCTCGGTTTTACCGTCTCACTGGCGCTGCAACAAGACGCTGCCTGTCGCCTTCAAGGTAAATTACATTATCAATATAACTTTATACACTCTCCTTATACATATTTATATTTTATATTAAATATATCTGGGTAAAACAACCTTTACACTACTCAACTTCAAATATTTTGTAGGCTTACGTAGCAACGGGGAGAAAACGTCTTCTTTTAAATTTCTGTACTGAGGGGTTTGGGCCGGGAAAATTAATGTGTTTATGTTTTATAAAATAGTAGGCTATTGCTCTGCCATAAATTAGTTTTACAAATTATAATAATAATTTGTGTTAGGCCTATTCCTATAATATTTGTGTTCGCTATAGCAGGTCTGCAGATGTGGCTGGTTTATTTAAACAGATTTGTATTGAGGAGAGCAGAGCAGACAGAGTCGCGTGCTTCGTAGAGGATTTAATTATTAGTATTGTGTAAAGCTGATAATTAACAAAGCATTATTGTGTAAAGCTGATAATTGGGAGCAGCGGGGCGTGAAATGGAGACATCTTGTGTATGTTAACTTAAAACCAATGTTCATGACGCATCTCTGTTATTGTCTCAGCCGTTGGGAGACAGACAGACAGACTGGTGTTATTAATCACAGCGCCGTTAGATATGATATACACCTCACGCTTACTGAAATAATTATTTTTTTCACCACTCAAATTAACTTCGAAATTGACGGACATTTTACACATTTGCTGTCCTAATTGTAATTACATAATTACATCAAATGAAATGCAGGCATACAGCTACCGGTATATATACGGTGTCCTAAATAAACACGAAAATAGATGCGTTTGATGAAAATATTGCTAAATATTTCAATTTAGGCCTGGATTTTTTTTCCACAATTATACAACTTCATCTGTTCCTTGTAAATATATATTAATTCATTACGGATGTTGATTTAACATATAGGCCTAGAGCATTACCGGAAACACCAAACTCATATAACTCATCCTTTAATTTTGCCGCGTAAAAAAATAATACACAAAATAAATAATATATACAATAATTTGTCTGATAATGTTTTCTATTTTTTTTCCAATGAATACCTGTCTGCCGTTCAATGTAGGCCTATTTTGTTGTCGATGTCATCGCAGGCCGCAAAGGAGCCTTCTGAACGTTGTTCAAATACCATTTTACATCATATTAATATAACTAAACACTGATAGAATATTTATCTGTATATTAAACAATCATGTTTCTAAGTATTTCTTTAGTGTTGACAATACGTTCTAATTTCACCCCATGGTCATTAACATGGTTTTATTATTAATATAGCTGTTACCTGTAGACTACAGACGGGCCGTAGTTCCACCTGTAATTATGTTTATTTATTGTTTATGGTAGAGCTAGCCTCCAGCTATCTCGGTTTACACACTATAATGTTCAAACGTCCTACTCACTGACATGATGGAGAAGATATTGACATGTGTATATATAAAAATAAAACATATAAGTTTGAAAAGAGATTTAGATTTTTTTAGATATTTTTTTAAATATAATTTTTAAAATAGGATTCATCCCGTGTAGAACTGAAGCATTGTAATATAGTGTCAGTGAGAAGGCCTCATCCTCAGCCCAACCACCTTTCTACCGAGTCCATTTACTACTATATGGTCTAGTATCATTACATGTCCTACTTGTTTAGCGCTGCATTGTTGAGAAAGGGCTTGTCAGTCAGCATTTCACTGTTAAGGTTTACACCTGTTGTATTCTGTGCTTGTGATAAATCAAATGTGATTGGATTTGAAAGGTCCTTAGGGAAATCTATACCTTTAAACTATCTTGGGCTGTTAATACAAAATAAACAACTGAATTGTAACATACATGTAATATAGTAGTAGTATAAATACAATTTTTGCCTCTTTTAGTTTCTCCCAGTATCAGGTTAGTTTCAGTTTCTCCCAGTATCAGGTTAGTTTCAGTTTCTCCCAGTATCAGGTTAGTTTCAGTTTCTCCCAGTATCAGGTTAGTTTTAGTTTCTCCCAGTATCAGGTTAGTTTCAGTTTCTCCCAGTATCAGGTTAGTTTCAGTTTCTCCCAGTATCAGGTTAGTTTCAGTTTCTCCCAGTATCAGGTTAGTTTCAGTTTCTCCCAGTATCAGGTTAGTTTCAGTTTCTCCCAGTATCAGGTTAGTTTCAGTTTCTCCCAGTATCAGGTTAGTTTTAGTTTCTCCCAGTATCAGGTTAGTTTCAGTTTCTCCCAGTATCAGGTTAGTTTTAGTTTCTCCCAGTATCAGGTTAGTTTTAGTTTCTCCCAGTATCAGGTTAGTTTCAGTTTCTCCCAGTATCAGGTTAGTTTTAGTTTCTCCCAGTATCAGGTTAGTTTCAGTTTCTCCCAGTATCAGGTTAGTTTCAGTTTCTCCCAGTATCAGGTTAGTTTCAGTTTCTCCCAGTATCAGGTTAGTTTCAGTTTCTCCCAGTATCAGGTTAGTTTCAGTTTCTCCCAGTATCAGGTTAGTTTCAGTTTCTCCCAGTATCAGGTTAGTTTCAGTTTCTCCCAGTATCAGGTTAGTTTCAGTTTCTCCCAGTATCAGGTTAGTTTTAGTTTCTCCCAGTACCAGGTTAGTTTCAGTTTCTCCCAGTATCAGGTTAGTTTTAGTTTCTCCCAGTATCAGGTTAGTTTTAGTTTCTCCCAGTATCAGGTTAGTTTCAGTTTCTCCCAGTATCAGGTTAGTTTCAGTTTCTCCCAGTATCAGGTTAGTTTCAGTTTCTCCCAGTATCAGGTTAGTTTCAGTTTCTCCCAGTATCAGGTTAGTTTCAGTTTCTCCCAGTATCAGGTTAGTTTTAGTTTCTCCCAGTATCAGGTTAGTTTCAGTTTCTCCCAGTATCAGGTTAGTTTCAGTTTCTCCCAGTATCAGGTTAGTTTCAGTTTCTCCCAGTATCAGGTTAGTCTCAGTTTCTCCCAGTATCAGGTTAGTTTCAGTTTCTCCCAGTATTATGTTATATTCAGTTTCATTATAATGAGCGATCTAATGAGTTATTTCACCCCAAAACAGTGACAGACATATTCAGCGGTCGAAACTGGTCTGAACTCAAGCTGAATCCACCTAATAGGCAAATCCCTTAACACATCAGGAGAAATCTACAACCCCCCCCCCCCCCAAAAAAGGCTAAGGTATCAAAGGAAAGTTAGGCACCATTTTGTGTGGAGGCTCCGTTCTGTGCTTAGTCATCTATGACATCCCAGCATCCAATCCTCTCCAGGTTGTGGGGTTGGGAGAGGTGACTGATGGGACGGTCGTAACGGTGATGGCGGGAAACGATGAGAACTACTCGGCCGAGCTGCGGAACGCATCGGGAGTGATGAAGAACCAGGTGGCTCGTTTAACGACCTTCGTGGGCCGCAGTGGACGGGGTCAGTGTCTATACTATCTGGATCTATATCTAACTGAATGTAGGCCGCATGTTAGTGTCTATATCTTCATATCTACGTACAGTTGAAGTCGGAAGTTTACATACATACACCGCCAAATACATTTAAACCCAGTTTTTCTCAATTCCGGACATTTAATTAGTAAAAATTCCCTATTTTAGGTCAGTTAGGATCACCACTTTATTTTAAGAATGTGAAACGTCAGAATAATAGTAGAGAGAATGATTTATTTCAGCTTTTATTTCATCACATTCCCAGTGGGTCAGAAGTTTACATACACTCAATTAGTATTTGGTAGCATTGCCTAAATTGTTTAACTTGGGTCAAATGTTTCGGGTAGCCTTCCACAAGCTTCCCACATTAAGTTGGGTGCATTTTGGCCCATTCCTCCTGACAGAGCTGTTGTAACTGAGTCAGGTTTGTGGGCCTCCTTGCTCGCACACGCTCTTTCAGCTCTGACCACAAATGTTCTATAGGATTGAGGTCAGGGCTTTGTGATGGCCACTCCAATATCTTGCCTTTGTTGTCCTTAAGCCATTTTGCCACAACTTTGGAAGTATGCTTGGGGCCATTGTCCATTTGGAAGACCCATTTGCGACCGAGCTTCAACTTCTTGACTGATGTCTTGAGACGTTGCTTCAGTATATCCACATCATTTTCATCCTCATGATGCCATCTATTTTGTGAAGTGCCACCAGTCCCTCCTGCAGCAAAGCACCCCCACAACATGATGCTGCCACCCCCTGTGCTTCACGGTTGGGATGGTGTTCTTCGACTTGTAAGCCTCCCCCTTTCTCCAAACATAATTTCAACATCATTTTCTGGAATTTTCCAAGCTGTTTAAAGGCACAGTCAACTTAGTGTATGTAAACTTCTGACCCACTAGAATCGTTATACAGTGACTTATAAGTGAAATAATCTGTCTGTGAAGTAGATGTCCTAACCGACTTGTCAAAACTATATTTTGTTAACAAGAAATGTGTGGAGTGGTTGAAAAAAAGAGTTTTAATGACTCCAAGCTAAGTGTATGTAAACTTCTGACTTCAACTGTCTATAAGTCATTATTATTAGATCAGCAAAACAAGCCCCTAGTCTGCCTCAGATAGTCACTCAGCAAAACAAGCCCTAGTCTGCCTCAGATAGTCACTCAGCAAAACAAGCCCCTAGTCTGCCTCAGATAGTCACTCAGCAAAACAAGCCCCTAGTCTGCCTCAGATAGTCACTCAGCAAAACAAGCCCCTAGTCTGCCTCAGATAGTCACTCAGCAAAACAAGCCCCTAGTCTGCCTCAGATAGTCACTCAGCAAAACAAGCCCCTAGTCTGCCTCAGATAGTCACTCAGCAAAACAAGCCCCTAGTCTGCCTCAGATAGTCACTCAGCAAAACAAGCCCCTAGTCTGCCTCAGATAGTCACTCAGCAAAACAAGCCCCTAGTCTGCCTCAGATAGTCACTCAGCAAAACAAGCCCCTAGTTGGCCTCAGCTAGTCACTCAGCAAAACAAGCCCCTAGTTGGCCTCAGCTAGTCACTCAGCAAAACAAGCCCCTAGTTGGCCTCAGCTAGTCATTCAGCAAAACAAGCCCCTAGTCTGCCTCAGCTAGTCATTCAGCAAAACAAGCCCCTAGTCTGCCTCAGATAGTCACTCAGCAAAACAGCCCCTAGTCTGCCTCAGATAGTCACTCAGCAAAACAAGCCCCTAGTTGGCCTCAGCTAGTCATTCAGCAAAACAAGCCCCTAGTCTGCCTCAGATAGTCACTCAGCAAAACAAGCCCTAGTCTGCCTCAGCTAGTCACTCAGCAAAACAAGCCCTAGTCTGCCTCAGCTAGTCATTCAGCAAAACAAGCCAAGTTCAACAGCCCACTAAAAAGCTTAAACTTAATCTAGGCTTTTCTTTAGTTTTGGTTTAATTTTAAGCTAGAAAATATCTTGTTGCAGCCACTATTTAGCCTTTGTTGGACTATGGTGATGGGTCCTACCGAGACACACTAGATACGCTCTACCAATCTGCTCTTAGATCTGTAACAAACACAAAGCCCTCCTTAACCGTGAAATTACAGACTAACGTGTTACTCTACAAGGCCTTCTTAGGGAGGCTGCTAGTATATTTCAGCATTTTATTCAACCTACAGACTCATGGACACGACCGTCTGAGATCTCAAAATTGCATTTTATAAAATATTCCAAACCCTAAAAGGGTAGGAGTGCTTTTAGCTTTGCTGCCCAGTCATTGTGGAGCATTTTACTAAAATATTTAAAGCGAGATACTTTTATTTTGATGATTTATTTAATTCCTGGATTGGAGGACTGTTGACCACACACTGTTCACCTGTTGACCTGTTGACCATATACTGTTGACATGTTGACCCACACTGTTCACCTGTTGACCACATACTGTTGACATGTTGACCACAAACTGTTGACCTGTTGACCACACACTGTTCACCTGTTGACCACATACTGTTGGCCTGTTGACCACATACTGTTGACATGTTGACCACAAACTGTTGACCTGTTGACCACATACTGTTGACATGTTGACCACAAACTGTTGATCTGTTGACCACATACTGTTGACCTGTGACCACATACTGTTGGCCTGTTGACCACATACTGTTGACCTGTTGACCACACACTGTTGACATGTGACCACATATTGTTGACCTGTTGACCACATACTGTTGACCTGTTGACCACATGCTGTTGACCACATGCTGTTGACCACATACTGTTGACCTGTTGACCACATGCTGTTGACCACATGCTGTTGACCACATGCTGTTGACCACATACTGTTGACCTGTTGACCACATGCTGTTGACCACATGCTGTTGACCACGTATTGTTGACCTGTTGACCACATACTGTTGACATGTTGACCACATACTGTTGACCTGTTGACCACATACTGTTGACCTGTTGACCACATATTGTTGACATGTTGACCACATACTGTTGACCTGTTGACCACATGCTGTTGACCACATACTGTTGACCTGTTGACCTGTTGACCTGTTGACCACATACTGTTGACCTGTTGACCACATACTGTTGACCACATATTGTTGACCTGTTGACCACATCCTGTTGACCACATACTGTTGACCACATACTGTTGACCTGTTGACCACATACTGTTGACCTGTTGACCTGTTGACCACATAGTGTTGACCTGTTGACCACATACTGTTGACCACATACTGTTGACCTGTTGACCTGTTGACCACATACTCTTGACCTGTTGACCACATACTGTTGACCTGTTGACCTGTTGACCTGTTGACCACATACTGTTGACCTGTTGACCTGTTGACCACATACTGTTGACCTGTTGACCACATACTGTTGACCTGTTGACCTGTTGACCACATACTGTTGACCTGTTGACCTGTTGACCTGTTGACCACATACTGTTGACCTGTTGACCTGTTGACCACATACTGTTGACCTGTTGACCTGTTGACCACATACTGTTGACCTGTTGACCTGTTGGCCACATACTGTTGACCTGTTGACCACATACTGTTGACCTGTTGACCACATACTGTTGACCTGTTGACCTGTTGACCTGTTGACCACATACTGTTGACCTGTTGACCACATACTGTTGACCTGTTGACCTGTTGACCTGTTGACCACATACTGTTAACCTGTTGACCACATACTGTTGACCTGTTGACCTGTTGACCTGTTGACCACATACTGTTGACCTGTTGACCACATACTGTTGACCTGTTGACCTGTTGACCACATACTGTTGACCACATACTGTTGACCACATACTGTTGACCTGTTGACCACATACTGTTGACCTGTTGACCACATACTGTTGACCACATAATCTGACCACATACTGTTGACCTGTTGACCTGTTGACCTGTTGACCACATACTGTTGACCTGTTGACCACATACTGTTGACCACATACTGTTGACCACATACTGTTGACCTGTTGACCTGTTGACCACATACTGTTGACCTGTTGACCACATACTGTTGACCTGTTGACCACATACTGTTGACCACATACTGTTGACCACATACTGTTGACCACATACTGTTGACCTGTTGACCACATACTGTTGACATGTTGACCACATACTGTTGACCTGTTGACCACATACTGTTGACCTGTTGACCTGTTGACCTGTTGACCACATACTGTTGACCTGTTGACCACATACTGTTGACCTGTTGACCTGTTGACCACATACTGTTGACCTGTTGACCTGTTGACCACATACTGTTGACCTGTTGACCTGTTGACCACATACTGTTGACCTGTTGACCAAATACTGTTGACCTGTTGACCAAATACTGTTGACCTGTTGACCACATACTGTTGACCTGTTGACCTGTTGACCAAATACTGTTGACCTGTTGACCTGTTGACCACATACTGTTGACCTGTTGACCTGTTGACCTGTTGACCTGTTGACCTGTTGACCACATACTGTTGACCTGTTGACCTGTTGACCACATACTGTTGACCTGTTGACCACATACTGTTAACCACATACTGTTGACCTGTTGACCACATACTGTTGACCTGTTGACCACATACTGTTGACCACATACTGTTGACCACATACTGTTGACCTGTTGACCTGTTGACCTGTTGACCACATACTGTTGACCTGTTGACCACATACTGTTGACCACATACTGTTGACCTGTTGACCACATGCTGTTGACATGCTGTTGACCACATACTGTTGACCACATACTGTTGACCTGTTGACCACATACTGTTGACCTGTTGACCTGTTGACCACATACTGTTGACCTGTTGACCACATACTGTTGACCTGTTGACCACATACTGTTGACCTGTTGACCACATACTGTTGACCTGTTGACCACATACTGTTGACCACATACTGTTGACCTGTTGACCACATACTGTTGACCTGTTGACCTGTTGACCACATACTGTTGACCTGTTGACCTGTTGACCACATACTGTTGACCTGTTGACCAAATACTGTTGACCTGTTGACCAAATACTGTTGACCTATTGACCACATACTATTGACCTGTTGACCAAATACTGTTGACCTGTTGACCACATACTGTTGACCTGTTGACCACATACTGTTGACCTGTTGACCTGTTGACCAAATACTGTTGACCTGTTGACCTGTTGACCACATACTGTTGACCTGTTGACCACATACTGTTGACCTGTTGACCTGTTGACCTGTTGACCACATACTGTTGACCTGTTGACCACATACTGTTGACCTGTTGACCTGTTGACCACATACTGTTGACCTGTTGACCACATACTGTTGACCTGTTGACCTGTTGACCACATACTGTTGACCACATACTGTTGACCACATACTGTTGACCTGTTGACCACATACTGTTGACCACATACTGTTGACCACATACTGTTGACCTGTTGACCACATGACCTGTTGACCACATACTGTTGACCTGTTGACCACATACTGTTGACCTGTTGACCACATACTGTTGACCACATACTGTTGACCACATACTGTTGACCACATACTGTTGACCTGTTGACCACATACTGTTGACATGTTGACCACATACTGTTGACCTGTTGACCACATACTGTTGACCTGTTGACCTGTTGACCTGTTGACCACATACTGTTGACCTGTTGACCACATACTGTTGACCTGTTGACCTGTTGACCACATACTGTTGACCTGTTGACCTGTTGACCACATACTGTTGACCTGTTGACCTGTTGACCACATACTGTTGACCTGTTGACCAAATACTGTTGACCTGTTGACCAAATACTGTTGACCTGTTGACCACATACTGTTGACCTGTTGACCTGTTGACCAAATACTGTTGACCTGTTGACCTGTTGACCACATACTGTTGACCTGTTGACCTGTTGACCTGTTGACCTGTTGACCTGTTGACCACATACTGTTGACCTGTTGACCTGTTGACCACATACTGTTGACCTGTTGACCACATACTGTTGACCACATACTGTTGACCTGTTGACCACATACTGTTGACCTGTTGACCACATACTGTTGACCACATACTGTTGACCACATACTGTTGACCTGTTGACCTGTTGACCTGTTGACCACATACTGTTGACCTGTTGACCACATACTGTTGACCACATACTGTTGACTTGTTGACCACATGCTGTTGACCACATGCTGTTGACCACATACTGTTGACCACATACTGTTAACATGTTGACATACTGTTGACCACATACTGTTGACCTGTTGACCACATACTGTTGACCTGTTGACCTGTTGACCACATACTGTTGACCTGTTGACCACATACTGTTGACCTGTTGACCACATACTGTTGACCTGTTGACCACATACTGTTGACCTGTTGACATACTGTTGACCACATACTGTTGACCTGTTGACCACATACTGTTGACCTGTTGACCTGTTGACCACATACTGTTGACCTGTTGACCTGTTGACCACATACTGTTGACCTGTTGACCAAATACTGTTGACCTGTTGACCAAATACTGTTGACCTATTGACCACATACTATTGACCTGTTGACCAAATACTGTTGACCTGTTGACCACATACTGTTGACCTGTTGACCACATACTGTTGACCTGTTGACCTGTTGACCAAATACTGTTGACCTGTTGACCTGTTGACCACATACTGTTGACCTGTTGACCACATACTGTTGACCTGTTGACCTGTTGACCTGTTGACCACATACTGTTGACCTGTTGACCACATACTGTTGACCTGTTGACCTGTTGACCACATACTGTTGACCTGTTGACCACATACTGTTGACCTGTTGACCTGTTGACCACATACTGTTGACCACATACTGTTGACCACATACTGTTGACCTGTTGACCATATACTGTTGACCACATACTGTTGACCTGTTGACCACATACTGTTGACCACATACTGTTGACCTGTTGACCACATACTGTTGACCAAATACTGTTGACCTGTTGACCACATACTGTTGACCACATACTGTTGACCTGTTGACCAAATACTGTTGACCTGTTGACCATATACTGTTGACCACATACTGTTGACCTGTTGACCAAATACTGTTGACCTGTTGACAACATGCACTACCGTTCAAAAGATTGGAGTCACTTAGAAATGTCCTTAGTTTTTGAAAGAAAATCACATTTTTCGCCCTTTAAAATTGACAGAGCTTGAGAGGATTTGCAGAGAAGGATGGGAGAAACTCACCAAATACAGGTGTGCCAAGCTTCTAGCATCATACCCAAGAAGACTCGAGTCTGTTATTGTTGCCAAAGGTGCTTCAACAAAGCACTGAGTAAAGGGTCTGAATATTTATATAAAAAATATATATATATTTGCAAAATGTTCTAAAAATCAGTTTTTGCTTGACATTATGGTGTATTGTGAGTAGATTGATGAGGAAAAAAAACAAACAATTTAATCAATTTTAGAATAAGGCTTTAACTCAACAAAATGTGGAAATATTCAAGGGGTCTGAATACTTGCCAAATGCACTGTATCTATCTGAATTTAGGCCACAGTTAGGGTCTACATCTATATATCTGTTTTAAAATGCTTCAATGTTCTGAATGTAAAACCAATGTTCATCCATCTACACACAATACCCCATAATGACAAAGTGAAAACGTGTTTTTAGACAACTTATTGATAATGAAATACAGAAATATCTCAATATCTCATAAGTCTTCACACCCATGAGTCTGAAGCACCTTTGGCAGCGATTACAGCTGTGAGTCTTTCTGGGTAAGTCTCTAAGAACTTTCCACACCTGGATTGTACAACATTTGGTCATTTATTCTTTTAAAAATTGTTCAAGCTCTGTCAAATTGGTTGTTGATCATTGCTTGACAACCATTTTCAGGTCTTGCCATAGATTTTTTAAGTAGATTTAAGTCAAAGCTGTAACTCGGCCACTCAGGAACATTCCCTGTCATCTTGGTCAGCAACTCCAGTGTAGATTTGACCTTGTGTTTTAGATTGTTGACCTGCTGAAATGTGGATTATTATCCTGAGGGAAAGCAGGTTTTCCTCTACGATTTTGCCTGTGTGTAGCTCCATTCGGTTTCTTTTTTATCCTGAAAATCTCAAGTCCTTGACTATTACAAGCATACCCATAACATGATGCAGCCACCACTATGCTTGAAAATATTAAGTGTTTCCTGAGTAATGTGTTTTATTGGATTTTTCCCAAACATAACAATTTGTATTCAGTACAAAAAATGTATTGCTTTGCCACATATTTTTGCAGTATTACATTATTGCCTTGTTACAAACAGGATGACATTTTGGAATATTTTTATTCTGTACAGGCTTCCTTCTTTTCACTCTGTCATTTAGGTTAGTATTGTGGAGTAACTACCATGTTGTTGATCCATCCTCAGTGTTCTCCTATCACAGCCATTAAACTCTGTCCTTTAGGTTAGTGTTGTGGAGTAACTACAATGTTGTTGATCCATCCTCAGTGTTCTCCTATCACAGCCATTAAACTCTGTAACTGTTTTAAAGTCACCATTGGCCTCATGGTGAAATCATCCTCAGTGGTTTCTTCCTCTCCGGCAACTGAGTTAGGAAGGACACATGTATTTAAAGTCCCCATACCATGGTGTAATTAATAACTTCACCATGCTCAAAGGGATATTCAATGTCCTTCCCAACTGCTACAGAGAAGGACACAGATAATGTATCTTTACAGAGATGAGGGACCTTGATATGTGTGGGGGTACAGAGATCCAAAGTGTAATTAATAGGGACTTACAGATAACCATGCTACAGAGAAGGGATATTCAATGTGAGGGACCTTACAGCTTTACAGAGATGAGGGACCTTACAGATACTTGTATGTGTGGGGTACAGAGATGAGGGACCTTACAGATAACTTGTATGTGTGGGGTACAGAGATGAGGGACCTTACAGATACTTGTATGTGTGGGGTACAGAGATGAGGGACCTTACAGTATGTGTGGGGTACAGAGATGAGGGACCTTACAGTATGTGTGGGGTACAGAGATGAGGGACCTTACAGTATGTGTGGGGTACAGAGATGAGGGACCTTACAGTATGTGTGGGGTACAGAGATGAGGGACCTTACAGATAATTGTATGTGTGGGGTACAGAGATGAGGTAGTCATTCAGAAATCATGATAAACACTATTATTGCACACAGAGTGAGTCCATGCATCTTATTATAAGACTTTTCAGGCAAATTTCTCCTCCTGACTTTATTTACTAATTGACATTTCCAAGTCCAGAACAGACACAGTACTACGGAGAGCCATGGCTACATGGAACTATATTCCACAGTACTACATAGAACCATGACTACATGGAACTATATTCCACAGTACTACGGAGAGCCATGACTACATGGAACTCTATTCCACAGTACTACATAGAGCCATGACTACATGGAACTCTATTCCACAGTACTACATAGAGCCATGACTACACGGAACTCTATTCCACAGTACTACATAGAGCCATGACTACATGGAACTCTATTCCACAGTACTACATAGAGACATGACTACATGTAACTCTATTCCACAGTACTAAATAGAGCCATGACTACATGGAACTCTATTCCACAGTACTACATAGAGCCATGACTACATGGAACTCTATTCCACAGTACTACATAGAGCCATGACTACATGGAACTCTATTCCACAGTACTACATAGAGACATGACTACATGGAACTCTATTCCACAGTACTACATAGAGCCATGACTACATGGAACTCTATTCCACAGTACTACATAGAGCCATGACTACATGGAACTCTATTCCACAGTACTACATAGAGCCATGACTACATGGAACTATTCCACAGTACTATTAGAGCCATGACTACATGGAACTCTATTCCACAGTACTACATAGAGCCATGACTACATGGAACTCTATTCCACAGTACTACATAGAGCCATGACTACATGGAACTCTATTCCACAGTACTACATAGAGCCATGACTACATGGAACTCTATTCCACAGTACTACATAGAGCCATGACTACATGGAACTCTATTCCACAGTACTACATAGAGCCATGACTACATGGAACTCTATTCCACAGTACTACATAGAGCCATGACTAGAGCCATAGAGCCATGACTACATGGAACTCTATTCCACAGTACTACATAGAGCCATGACTACATGGAACTCTATTCCACAGTACTACATAGAGCCATGACTACATGGAACTCTATTCCACAGTACTACATAGAGCCATGACTACATGGAACTCTATTCCACAGTACTACATAGAGCCATGACTACATGGAACTCTATTCCACAGTACTACATAGAGCCATGACTACATGGAACTCTATTCCACAGTACTACATAGAGCCATGACTACATGGAACTCTATTCCACAGTACTACATAGAGCCATGACTACATGGAACTCTATTCCACAGTACTACATAGAGCCATGACTACACGGAACTCTATTCCACAATACTACATAGAGCCATGACTACATGGAACTCTATTCCACAGTACTACATAGAGCCATGACTACGTGGAACTCTATTCCACAGTACTACATAGAGCCATGACTACATGGAACTCTATTCCACAGTACTACATAGAGCCATGACTACATGGAACTCTATTCCACAGTACTACATAGAGCCATGACTACATGGAACTCTATTCCACAGTACTACATAGAGCCATGACTACATGGAACTCTATTCCACAGTACTACATAGAGCCATGACTACATGGAACTCTATTCCACAGTACTACATAGAGCCATGACTACATGGAACTCTATTCCACAGTACTACATAGAGCCATGACTACATGGAACTCTATTCCACAGTACTACATAGAGCCATGACTACATGGAACTCTATTCCACAGTACTACATAGAGCCATGACTACATGGAACTCTATTCCACAGTACTACATAGAGCCATGACTACATGGAACTCTATTCCACAGTACTACATAGAGCCATGACTACATGGAACTCTATTCCACAGTACTACATAGAGCCATGACTACATGGAACTCTATTCCACAGTACTACATAGAGCCATGACTACATGGAACTCTATTCCACAGTACTACATAGAGCCATGACTACATGGAACTCTATTCCACAGTACTACATAGAGCCATGACTACATGGAACTCTATTCCACATCAAGTAGCAGGTACAAACAGACATAACATACACACTAACACAGGTACAAACAGACATAACATACACACTAACACAGGTACAAACAGACATAACATACACACTAACACAGGTACAAACAGACATAACATACACACTAACACAGGTACAAACAGACATAACATACACACTAACACAGGTACAAACAGACATAACATACACACTAACACAGGTACAAACAGACATAACATACACACTAACACAGGTACAAACAGACAGAACATACACATAACACAGGTACAAACAGACATAACATACACACTAACACAGGTACAAACAGACATAACATACACACTAACACAGGTACAAACAGACATAACATACACACTAACACAGGTACAAACAGACAGAACATACACACTAACACAGGTACAAACAGACATAACATACACACTAACACAGGTACAAACAGACATAACATACACACTAACACAGGTACAAACAGACATAACATACACACTAACACAGGTACAAACAGACATAACATACACACTAACACAGGTACAAACAGACATAACATACACACTAACACAGGTACAAACAGACATAACATACACACTAACACAGGTACAAACAGAATAACATACACACTAACACAGGTACAAACAGACATAACATACACACTAACACAGGTACAAACAGACATAACATACACACTAACACAGGTACAAACAGACATAACATACACACTAACACAGGTACAAACAGACATAACATACACACTAACACAGGTACAAACAGACATAACATACACACTAACACAGGTACAAACAGACATAACATACACACTAACACAGGTACAAACAGACATAACATACTAACACAGGTACAAACAGAGATAACATACACACTAACACAGGTACAAACAGACATAACATACACACTAACACAGGTACAAACAGACATAACATACACACTAACACAGGTACAAACAGACATAACATACACACTAACACAGGTACAAACAGACATAACATACTCACTAACACAGGTACAAACAGACATAACATACACACTAACACAGGTACAAACAGACAGAACATAGGCCGTCATTGAAAATAAGAATTTGTTCTTAACTGACTTGCCTCGTTAAATAAAGGTAAAATAAAATAAAAATATATGTATCCTATATTTCTCCTATCCTACTCCTACATCAGTCTGATTTTACTCGTATAGCTCCTGTATTATTCCTATCGTGTTCCTTTAAAAAACAACGATGTGTATATATATATTTATCTATATGTATGTATAAACTAAGATGTGTATATATATATTTATCTATATGTATGTATGAACTAACTAAGATGTGTATATATATATTGTAACGGCGTTCGTCTGTTGAAGGAAGAGAGTCGGACCGAAATGCAGCGTGTTGGTTACTCATGTTTCTTTAATGAAGACAAAACGGAACGGTACATGAAATAACTTATAAAGACGAAAACAACAAACGGAACGTGAAACTAATTACAGCCTATCTGGTGACTACAACACAGAGACAGGAACAAACACCCACGAAATGAAATACAAAGCGAAACCAGGCTACCTAAATACGGTTCCCAATCAGAGACAACGAGAATCACCTGACTCTGATTGAGAATCGCCTCAGGCAGCCAAGCCTATACAACACCCCTAATCAGCCTCGATCCCAAATACTACAAACCCCAATACGAAAAACAACATATAAACCCATGTCACACCCTGGCCTACCCAAACATATAACAAAAACACTAAATACAATGAACAAGGCGTGACATATATTTATCTATATGTATGTATAAACTAACTGAGATGTGTATATATATATTTATCTATATGTATGTATAAACTAACTGAGATGTGTATATATATATTTATCTATATGTATGTATGAACTAACTGAGATGTGTATATATATATTTATCTATATGTATGTATAAACTAACTGAGATGTGTATATATATATTTATCTATATGTATGTATGAACTAACTGAGATGTGTATATATATATTTATCTATATGTATGTATAAACTAACTGAGATGTGTATATATATATTTATCTATATGTATGTATAAACTAACTGAGATGTGTATATATATATTTATCTATATGTATGTATAAACTAACTGAGATGTGTATATATATATTTATCTATATGTATGTATAAACTAACTGAGATGTGTATATATATATTTATCTATATGTATGTATAAACTAACTGAGATGTGTATATATATATTTATCTATATGTATGTATAAACTAACTGAGATGTGTATATATATATTTATCTATATGTATGTATAAACTAACTGAGATGTGTATATATATATTTATCTATATGTATGTATAAACTAACTGAGATGTGTATATATATATTTATCTATATGTATGTATAAACTAACTGAGATGTGTATATATATATTTATCTATATGTATGTATAAACTAACTGAGATGTGTATATATATATTTATCTATATGTATGTATAAACTAACTGAGATGTGTATATATATATTTATCTATATGTATGTATAAACTAACTGAGATGTGTATATATATATTTATCTATATGTATGTATAAACTAACTGAGATGTGTATATATATATTTATCTATATGTATGTATAAACTAACTGAGATGTGTATATATATATTTATCTATATGTATGTATAAACTAACTGAGATGTGTATATATATATTTATCTATATGTATGTATAAACTAACTGAGATGTGTATATATATATTTATCTATATGTATGTATAAACTAACTGAGATGTGTATATATATATTTATCTATATGTATGTATAAACTAACTGAGATGTGTATATATATATTTATCTATATGTATGTATAAACTAACTGAGATGTGTATATATATATTTATCTATATGTATGTATAAACTAACTGAGATGTGTATATATATATTTATCTATATGTATGTATGTGTTCCTGTATAAACATAACTCTAGATGTGTGAGAATAAATAATTATCTATATGTATGTATAAACTAACTGAGATGAGAATAAATAATTAAATATATTTATCTATAATGTATGTATAAATAAACTAATTAAATATATCTGTTATTTTATCTATATGTAATGAGAATAAACTAATTAAATATATCTGTTATTTATAATTTATCTATAATGTATGAATAAACTAATTAAATATACTCTGTTATATTATAATCTATCTATAATGAATAAATGTTAAATATACTCTGTTATTTTCCCCATAACTCTACCACTCCTATATGTAGAATAAACTAATTAAATATGTGTTATTTTCCCCATAACTCTTACTCTATAATGAGAATAAACTAATTAAATATGTCTATTATTTTTAATCTACCACTCCTATATGAGAATAAACTAATTAAATAGACTCTGTTATTTTATATATTTATCTATAATGAGAATAAACTAATTGAGATCTGTTATATAATATTCCCCTAATGAGAATAAACTAATTAAATATATGTTATTTTAAACTCTACCACTCCTCCCCTAATGAGAATAAACTAATTAAATCTATCTGTTATTTCCCCATAACTCTACCACTCCTCCCTAATGAGAATAAACTAATTAAATATACTCTGTTATTTTCCCCATAACTCTACCACTCCTCCCCTAATGAGAATAAACTAATTAAATATACTCTGTTATTTTCCCCATAACTCTACCACTCCTCCCCTAATGAGAATAAACTAATTAAATATACTCTGTTATTTTCCCCATAACTCTACCACTCCTCCCCTAATGAGAATAAACTAATTAAATATACTCTGTTATTTTATAACTCTACCACTCCTGTAATGAGAATAAACTAATTAAATATACTCTGTTATTTTCCCCATAACTCTACCACTCCTCCCCTAATGAGAATAAACTAATTAAATATACTCTGTTATTTTCCCCATAACTCTACCACTCCCCCCCTAATGAGAATAAACTAATTAAATATACTCTGTTATTTTCCCCATAACTCTACCAGCCCTCCCCTAATGAGAATAAACTAATTACACCTGCCTCTGATTGAGAACCATACTAGGCCGAAACATAGAAATCCCCAAATCATAGAAAAACAAACATAGACTGCCCACCCAACTCACGCCCTGACCATACTAAATAAATACAAAACAAAGGAAATAAAGGTCAGAACGTGACACCCAGGATTTAAACACTGTTTCCCATGCTTATTCAATGAACCATAAACATTTAATGAACATGCACCTGTGGAACGGTCATTAAGACACTAACAGCTTACAGACGGTAGGCAATTAAGGTCACAGTAATGAAAACTTAGGACACTAAAGAGGCTTTTCTACTGACTGAAAAACACCAAAAGAAAGATGCCCAGGTTCCCTGCTCATCTGCATGAATGTGCCTAAGGCTGCAAGGAGGCATGAGGACTGCAGATGTGGCCAGGGCAATACACTGCAATGTCTGTACTGTGAGACGTGTAAGACAGAGCTACAGGGAGACAGGACGGACAGCTGATCATCCTCGCAGTGGCAGACCACATGTAACAACACCTGTACAGGATCGGCACGTCCGAACATCACACCTGTGGGACAGGTACAGGATGGCAACAACACCTGCACAGGATCGGTACGTCCGAACATCACACCTGTGGGACAGGTACAGGATGGCAACAACACCTGCACAGGATCGGTACATCTGAACATCAAACCTGTGGGACAGGTACAGGATGGCAACAACACCTGCACAAGATCGGTACATCTGAACATCACACCTGTGGGACAGGTACAGGATGGCAACAACACCTGCACAGGTTCGGTACATCTGAACATCACACCTGAGGGACAGGTACAGGATGGCAACAACACCTGCACAGGATCGGTACGTCCGAACATCACACCTGAGGGACAGGTACAGGATGGCAACAACACCTGCCCGAGTTACACCAGGAACGCACAATCCCTCCAACAGTGCTCAGACTGTTTGCAATAGGCTGAGAGCCTGTTGTAAGGCAGGTCCTCACCAGACATCACCGGCAACAACATCGCCTATGGTCACAAACCCACAGTCGCTGGACCAGAAAGGACTGGCAAAAAGTGCTCTTCACTGACGAGTCGCGGTTTTGTCTCACCAGGGGTGATGGTCGCATTTGTGTTTATCGTTGAAGGACTGAGTTTTACACCGAGGCCTGTACTTCATGAGCGGGATCGATTTGGAGGTGAAGGGTCTGTCATTGCAGGCAATCTCATGTGGTACCCTTCCTGCAGGCTCATCCTGACATGACCCTCCAGCATGACAATGCCACCAGTCATACTGCTCGTTCTGTGTGTGATTTCCTGCAAGACAGGAACAGTGTTCTGCCATGGTCAGTGAAGAACCTGAATCTCAATCCCATTGAGCACTTCTGGGACCTGTTAGATTGGAGGGTGAGGGCTAGGGCCATTCCCCCCACAGATGTCTGGGACCTGTTAGATTGGAGGGTGAGGGCTAGGGCCCCCCATAAATGTTTGGGAGCTTGCCGGTGCCTTGGTGCAAGAGTGGGGTAACATCTCACAGCAAGAACTGGCAAATCTGGTGCAGTCCATGAGGAGGAGATGCACTGCAGTACTTAATGCAGCTGGTGGCCACACCAGATACTGACTGTTACTTTTGATTTTGAACCCCCCCTTTGTTCAGGGACACATTATTCCATTTCTGTTAGTCACATGTCTGTGGAACTTGTTCAGTTTATGTCTCAGTTGTTGAATCTTGTTATGTTCATCCAAATATTTACACATGTGAAGGTTGCTGAAAATAAACACATTTGATAGTGGGAGGACATTTCTTTTTTTTTGCTGATTTTATGTGCCATATATTTTTTCAACTGTGCTGTTTCTGAACCTTTTTATTTTCATAGTTTCTACAGGTCTCTCCGTTAAATTAAAGATAAACATTTTTGCTAAGAGTATTATTATATTATTGATTGATTGACTATGTCTTTTCAGATCACCCTGTAGTGCTATTTGCAGAGTTAACTCCAAGTAAATGTTGCAATTCTGAAGCTATTTCTGGACCAAAAACAAGCTACACATGGAAAGTACCAAAACAACACATGATTCTGTCTCTTCACATCCAAATCTGCAGAGCTGGGTTGTATCCCCAATATATCACACATTCTATTGGTTGCAAAAATGTTGTATAATATTTTTTTTTTAAGTGTTTTTATTCTGGCGTCGTTTGGCGGATCAGTTTATTAACAGTTTATAAATATGTGCCATGGAATCGGTACATCGAAAATCTCTTCCCAACTAGGGTACCATGCCTTACTGTTGAATCAAGATGGTGGTGAATTAAGTAGTGAATGCAGGTGATTGTCCTGGGCCCCTCTGACTCAGTGTGTCTGATGATGTTCCCACAGGAAAGAGCTTCACGTTGACCATCACAGTGTTCACCAACCCTCCTCAAGTAGCAACGTACCATCGAGCCATTAAAGTCACTGTGGACGGACCCCGTGAACCAAGGAGTGAGTACACACACACACACACACACACACACACACACACACACACACACACACACACACACACACACACACACACACACACACACACACACACACACACACACACACACACACACACACACACACACACACACACACACACACACACACACACACACACACACACAGCACGTCAAGTGTTGTTGGACTGAATGGTAACAGCTAGTAAAACCAGTCAAACACAAACAGAGCTTTTCTTTATAGGAAACAGGTGTGATTATCTAAAGAGCCAATCAACAATACTGATTATCTAAAGAGCCAATCAACAGGTCTGATCATCTAAAGAGCCAAGTAATAGGTCTGATTGTTTATTTTATTTAACGAGGCAAGTCAGTTAAGAACAAATTCTTATTTACATTGGCGGCCTGTCCAAACCCGGACGATGCCTGGCCAATTAGGGGACTCCCATTCACGGCCGGTTGTGATACAGCCTGGAATCAATCCAGGGTCTGTGGTGACGCCTCTAGCACTGAGATGCAGTGCCTTAGACCCTTGTGAGCCCTTATCTGAAGGAGCCAATCAACAGCTCGGATCATCTGAAGAGCCAATCAACAGGTCTGATCATCTAAAGAGCCAATCAACAGGTCTGATCATCTAAAGAGCCAATCAACAGGTCTGATTATCTAAAGAGCCAATCAACAGGTCTGATCATCTAAAGAGCCAATCAACAGGTCTGATTATCTAAAGAGCCAATCAACAGGTCTGATCATCTAAAGAGCAACAGGTCTGATTATCTAAAGAGCCAATCAACAGGTCTTTAATTAAACTGTGCTCTGAGAAATCATGTTGCTTCCTACGTAATGGTAAGAGAGGCTGGGCTTTAGGGGTAGATGGTGTGTGTGTGTGTGGGGGGGTAGACGGGGTAGCAGAGTGCTAGCCTCAGCTCTATTTAATGGTGCTTATAAAAACAACTGAAGAGTATATATTTTTTTTACTATTTCCATCTAGTGCCAACTGGTCTGGCAGGCAGCTGTTCTCTCCTCCCTCGCTTTCCTCTCCTCCCTCCCTATTCATAAAAACATTATTCTCGACTCTGGCGTCTCAATGAACACTATCAAATCACAAACAACTTCCCTCTCTCCCCCTCTTCGTCTCTCTGTTACCCAGGCCTATAAACACATAGGGCACAAGGAGACAGAGAGAACGAGAGAGAGAGATACTTTGACAATATAAGTAATTTAACTTGCCATGTTAATAAAGTCTTCAGCAGTAAATGTAATTGGAGAGAGAGAGAGAGAGAGAGAGAGAGAGAGAGAGAGAGAGAGAGAGAGAGAGAGAGAGAGAGAGAGAGAGAGAGAGAGGGAGACAGACAGAGAAGCAGAAAGACAGACAGGCAGAGAGAGAGAGGGACAGACAGACAGACAGACAGACAGACAGACAGACAGACAGACAGACAGACAGACAGACAGACAGACAGACAGACAGACAGACAGACAGACAGACAGACGGGGGGGGGGGGGGTCTGAGCACCCGGCTACCCTACTGGGATCTGAAGTCAAATGTCTACTGTTTTGCTGACTGTCTGGTGCTTTGTCACCAACCAAGGAGGGCCTACAGCAGCACCTAGATCTTCTGCACAGATTCTGTCAGACCTGAGACCTGACAGTAAATCTGTCAAATAATTTTGTTCCAAAAAAAAGTCCAGTCGCCAGGTCCACAAATACAAATTCCATCTCGACACTGTTGCCCTAGAGCACACAAAAACTATACATACCTCGACATGAACATCAGCGCCACAGGTAACTTCCACAAAACTGTGAACGATCTGAGAGACAAGACAAGAAGGGCATTCTATGCCATCAAAACATCCCAATTAGGATCTGTCTAAAAATACTTGAATCAGTTATAGAACCCATTGCCCTTCATGGCTGTGAGGTCACAAAATGGGACAAACACCAAATTCAAACTATGCTTGCAGAATTCTGCAAAAATATGCACAACATAAAACACCAAATAATGCAGAGCAGAATCAGGCCGATACCCACTAATTATCAAAATCCAGAATAGAGACATTCAATTCTATAACCACCTAAAAGGAAGCGATTCAAAGCCATCACCTACAGAGAGATGAACCTGGAGAAGAGTCCCCTAAGCAAGCTGGTCCTGGGGCTCTGTTCACAAACACAAACAGACCCCACAGAGCCCCAGGACAGAAAACACAATTCCAACCAACCAAATCATGAGAAAACAAAAATATAATGACTTGACACATTGGAAAGAGTTACCAAAATACCTGACCCAAAATTAAGGAAAGCTTTGACTATGTACAGACTTAGTGAGCATAGCCTTGCTATTGAGAAAGGTTGCCGAAGGCAGACCTGACTCTCAAGAGAAGACAGGCTATGTGCTCACTGCCCACAAAATGAGGTGGAAACTGAGCTGTACTTCCTAATCTCCTGCCCAATGTATGACCATATTAGAGAGACATATTTCCCTCAGATCACACAGATCCACAAAGAATTTGAAAAACAATTACACTTTTGATAAGCTCCAATATCTACTGGGTGAAATTCTACAGTGTGACATCACAGCAGCAAGATTTGCCACAAGAAAAATAATATAATATATATGACATATATATGACATATATATGATAATATATATGACATAATTTATAATAATATGACATTTGAAATGTCTCTATTCCATAGGAACTTCTGTCAGTGTAATGTTTACTGCTCATGTAATATTGTTTAGAGAGAGCCAGAGAGAGAGAGACAGAGAGAGAGAGAGAGAGAGAGACTAGAGAGAGAGAGACAGAGAGACAGAGAGACAGAGAGAGAGACAGAGAGAGAGAGAGAGAGAGACAGAGAGAGAGAGAGAGAGAGAGAGAGAGAG
>NC_060186.1:83416359-83426359 GCF_021184085.1 Oncorhynchus gorbuscha | reverse complement strand
TATGGTACTGTGATATTAGCTAGTGGCTAACTGGCTGTATTATACTGTGATATTAGCTAGAGGCTAACTGGTTGTGTGGTACTGTGATATTAGCTAGAGGCTAACTGGCTGTATGATACTGTGATATTAGCTAGTGGCTAACTGGCTGTATGATACAGTGATATTATCTAGTGGCTAACTGGCTGTATGATACTGTGATATTAGCTAGTGGCTAACTGGCTGTATGATACTGTGCTAACTGGCTGTATGATACTGTGATATTAGCTAGAGGCTAACTGGTTGTATGGTACTGTGATATTAGCTAGTGGCTAACTGGCTGTATTATACTGTGATATTAGCTAGAGGCTAACTGGTTGTGTGGTACTGTGATATTAGCTAGAGGCTAACTGGCTGTATGATACTGTGATATTAGCTAGTGGCTAACTGGCTGTATGATACAGTGATATTATCTAGTGGCTAACTGGCTGTATGATACTGTGATATTAGCTAGTGGCTAACTGGCTGAATGATACTGTGATATTAGCTAGTGGCTAACTGGCTGAATGATACTGTGATATTAGCTAGAGGCTAACTGATTATGTGTCTTTCTCTGTGCCCACTGTAATGAGATGACTGTTCTGGGTTACCCTGTGGTTGGCCACTGGCACTGTGATATTAGCAGGCTATCTGGCCTGTGATATTAGCTAGAGGCTAACTGTTATGTGTCTTTCTCTGTTTGTAATACTGTTCTGGGGGCTGAGGGCTGACTGGGGTGTTAATAGATGTTATCAGGGAAGTTTTGCACCCCGATAATCTGAGAGGGCACAGAGTACGTCTGGGTTGGCCACTGCACCACAAGCCGTGTGTGTGTTATTGCTGTTTGTAGGGCTGACTGAGGGGTGTTAATAGATGTTATCAGGGAAGTTTTGCACCCCGATAATCTGAGGCACAGAGTACGTCTGGGGGGGGGGGGGGGGTCTAAGCACTCCGTCCGAAAATTTGAGAATTTATAATTATTCGAGCACCTATACATACCTCGGCCATCAGTGCCACGGGTAACTTCCACGAAACTGTGAACGATCTGAGAGACAAGGCAAGAAGGGCCTTCTATGCCATCAAAAGAAACATAAAATCTGACATCCCAATTAGGATCTGGCAAAACAAATACTCTAAGTTATAGAACCCAAGATGGCAAAACAAATACTCTAAGTTATAGAACCCAAGAACCCATTGCCTGTCATGGTTGTGAGGTCTGGGGTCCGCTCATCAACCAAGAATTCACAAAATGGGACAAACACCAAATTGAAACTCTGCATGGTGAATTCTGCTAAATATTCTCTGTGTAAAACACCAAATAATGCATGCAGAGCAGAATTATGCCGATAACCGCTAATTATCAAAATCCAGAAAAGAGCCGTTAAATTCTACAACCACCTAAAAGGAAGCGATTCACAAACCTTCCATAACAAAGCCATCACCTACAGAGAGATGAACCTGGAGAAGAGTCCCCTAAGCAAGCTGGTCCTGGGGCTCTGTTCACAAACACAAACACACCCCACAGAGCCCCAGGACAGCAGCACAATTAGACCCAACCAAATCATGAGAAAACAAAAACATAATTACTTGACACATTGGAAAGAATTAACAAAAAAACAGAGCAAACTAGAATGCTATTTGGCCCTAAACAGAGAGTACACAGTGGCAGAATACCTGACCACTGTGACTGACCCAAAATTAAGGAAAGCTTTGACTATGTACAGACTCAGTGAGCATAGCCTTGCTATTGAGAAAGGCTGCCGTAGGCAGACCTGGCTCTCAAGAGAAGACAGGCTATGTGCTCACTGCCCACAAAATGAGGTGGAAACTGAGCTGCACTTCCTAACCTCCTGCAAAATGTATGACCATTTTAGAGACACATATTTCCCTCAGATTACACAGACCCACAAAGAATTCGAAAACAATTACACTTTTGATAAACTCCCATATCTACTGGGTGAAATTCCACAGTGTTCCATCACAGCAACAAGATGTGTGACCTGTTGCCACAAGAAAAGGGCAACCAGTGAAGAACAAACACCATTGTAAAAACAACCCATATTTATGTTTATTTATTTTCCATTTTGTACTTTAACTATTTGCACATCGTTAAAACACTGTATATACATACTATGACATTTGAAATGCTATTTTAAAACGTATATTATATACTGTTCACTTCTTATGGTTTATTTACATTGTGTTTATATATTTCACTTGCTTTGGCAATGTAAACATATGTTTCCCATGCCAATAAAGCCCTTGGAATTTAATTGAGAGAGATAGAGTGAGTGAGTGAGTGAGTGAGTGAGTGAGTGAGTGAGTGAGTGAGTGGTGGTGAGTGAGTGAGTGAGTGAGTGAGTGAGTGAGTGAGTCATCAGATCTGAGTCCTCCAGGCAGGTTGGACACACCTGTCTCTGCTCACCACCAACAGTTGATTTATCTGTGCCATATACAGTATTACAGTAGCTGTGCTGTGATGTCCTACATGAATTGTGAACCTTTCTAATCGCAAATTAGAAAGATAGATAGATTGTAAGCGAAGGATTAAAATATTTGCCAGGAGTATTAAAATGTTGATTGACTGATTGTGCTTTCTTCCATTAACTAAGACTCCATGAAATCCCATTCTAATGTAATTTACCCCAGACTCCATGAAATCCCATTCTAATGTAATTTACCCCAGACTCCATGAAATCCCATTCTAATGTAATTTACCCCAGACTCCATGAAATCCCATTCTAATGTAATTTACCCCAGACTCCATGAAATCATGTAATTTACCCCAGACTCCATGAAATCCCATTCTAATGTAATTTACCTCAGACTCCATGAAATCCCATTCTAATGTAATTTACCCCAGACTCCATGAAATCCCATTCTAATGTAATTTACCCCAGACTCCATGAAATCCTGTAATTTACCCCAGACTCCATGAAATCCCATTCTAATGTAATTTACCCCAGACTCCATGAAATCCTGTAATTTACCCCAGACTCCATGAAATCCCATTCTAATGTAATTTACCTCAGACTCCATGAAATCCCATTCTAATGTAATTTACCCCAGACTCCATGAAATCCCATTCTAATGTAATTTACCCCAGACTCCATGAAATCCCATTCTAATGTAATTTACCCCAGACTCCATGAAATCCCATTCTAATGTAATTTACCCCAGACTCCATGAAATCCCATTCTAATGTAATTTACCCCAGACTCCATGAAATCCTGTAATTTACCCCAGACCCCATGAAATCCTGTAATTTACCCCAGACTCCATGAAATCCCATTCTAATGTAATTTACCCCAGACTCCATGAAATCCCATTCTAATGTAATTTACCTCAGACTCCATGAAATCCCATTCTAATGTAATTTACCCCAGACTCCATGAAATCCTGTAATTTACCCCAGACTCCATGAAATCCCATTCTAATGGAATTTACCCCAGACTCCATGAAATCCCATTCTAATGGAATTTACCCCAGACTCCATGAAATCCCATTCTAATGTAATTTACCCCAAATCCCATTCTAACTAAAACAAGTTTAAATGTCTTTAATATATATAATTAAAGACTTATTATTATATTATCAGAACGCCTAGCATACACACACACACACACACACACACACACACACACACACGTGGCTCAAATTGGGGAGAGGAGATGATGAATGAACGATGAAGTTGATCAAGACACCCAGAACAGCTGTTCAACTATATATTATATTAGCTATTCACACATTCACTATATATTATAGTACTATTCACTATATATTATAGTACTACACACTATTCACACACACATATATTATAGTAGCATTCACACATATTACGTAGCTCAAATTGGGGAGAGGAGATGATGAATGAACGATGAAGTTGATCAAGACTGATGTGTGAATAATGTGATTTAATACCCAGAACAGCTATTCAACTATATATTATATTAGCTATTCAACTATATATTATATTAGCTATTCAACTATATATTATAGTAGCTATTCAACTATATATTATATTAGCTATTCAACTATATATTATAGTAGCTATTCAACTATATATTATAGTAGCTATTCAACTATATATTATATTAGCTATTCAACTATATATTATATTAGCTATTCAACTATATATTATAGTAGCTATTCAACTATATATTATATTAGCTATTCAACTATATATTATAGTAGCTATTCAACTATATATTATAGTAGCTATTCAACTATATATTATATTAGCTATTCAACTATATATTATAGTAGCTATTCAACTATATATTATAGTAGCTATTCAACTATATATTATAGTAGCTATTCAACTATATATTATAGTAGCTATTCAACTATATATTATATTAGCTATTCAACTATATATTATAGTAGCTATTCAACTATATATTATATTAGCTATTCAACTATATATTATAGTAGCTATTCAACTATATATTATAGTAGCTATTCAACTATATATTATAGTAGCTATTCAACTATATATTATAGTAGCTATTCAACTATATATTATATTAGCTATTCAACTATATATTATATAGCTATTCAACTATATATTATAGTAGCTATTCAACTATATATTATAGTAGCTATTCAACTATATATTATAGTAGCTATTCAACTATATATTATAGTAGCTATTCAACTATATATTATAGTAGCTATTCAACTATATATTATAGTAGCTATTCAACTATATATTATAGTAGCTATTCAACTATATATTATAGTAGCTATTCAACTATATATTATAGTAGCTATTCAACTATATATTATAGTAGCTATTCAACTATATATTATAGTAGCTATTCAATATATATTATAGTAGCTATTCAACTATATATTATAGTAGCTATTCAACTATATATTATAGTAGCTATTCAACTATTATATTATAGTAGCTATTCAACTATATATTATAGTAGCTATTCAACTATATATTATAGTAGCTATTCAACTATATATTATAGTAGCTATTCAACTATATATTATAGTAGCTATTCAACTATATATTATAGTAGCTATTCAACTATATATTATAGTAGCTATTCAACTATATATTATAGTAGCTATTCAACTATATATTATAGTAGCTATTCAACTATATATTATAGTAGCTATTCAACTATATATTATAGTAGCTATTCAACTATATATTATAGTAGCTATTCAACTATATATTATAGTAGCTATTCAACTATATATTATAGTAGCTATTCAACTATATATTATAGTAGCTATTCAACTATATATTATAGTAGCTATTCAACTATATATTATAGTAGCTATTCAACTATATATTATAGTAGCTATTCAACTATATATTATAGTAGCTATTCAACTATATATTATAGTAGCTATTCAACTATATATTATAGTAGCTATTCAACTATATATTATAGTAGCTATTCAACTATATATTATAGTAGCTATTCAACTATATATTATAGTAGCTATTCAACTATATATTATAGTAGCTATTCAACTATATATTATAGTAGCTATTCAACTATATATTATAGTAGCTATTCAACTATATATTATAGTAGCTATTCAACTATATATTATAGTAGCTATTCAACTATATATTATAGTAGCTATTCAACTATATATTATAGTAGCTATTAGCTATTAGCTATTCAACTATAACTATATATTATATTAGCTATTCTATATATTATAAGCTATTCAACTATATATTATATTAGCTATTCAACTATATATTATAGTAGCTATTCAACTATATATTATATTAGCTATTCAACTATATATTATATTAGCTATTCAACTATATATTATATTAGCTATTCAGCTATATATTATAGTAGCTATTCAACTATATATTATAGTAGCTATTCAACTATATATTATAGTAGCTATTCAACTATATATTATATTAGCTATTCAACTATATATTATATTAGCTATTCAGCTATATATTATATTAGCTATATTATTTTCCTTATGCGATTATTCTTCAAAATAACTGTATAAAAAGCGCCGCACAACCACCGATAAGTTGTGAGTATCAGAAAGGGAAACAGACGGTCAAACAGACGGTAGGTGTTCCTGAGAGTCGTAGCCCTCGCCTAGAACGATCAAAAATAAACTAAAGTAAAATACATCCGAAGTTGTCTGTTTGACCGTCTGTTTGACCGCCTGTTCGACCGCCTGTTCGACCGTCTGTTCGACCGCCTGTTCGACCGCCTGTTCGACCGCCTGTTCGACCGCCTGTTTGACCGCCTGTTCGACCGTCTGTTCGACCGCCTGTTCGACCGTCTGTTCGACCGCCTGTTCGACCGCCTGTTTGACCGCCTGTTGACCGCCTGTTCGACCGTCTGTTCGACCGTCTGTTCGACCGCCTGTTCGACCGCCTGTTCGACCGTCTGTTCGACCGTCTGTTCGACCGCCTGTTCGACCGCCTGTTCGACCGCCTGTTCGACCGTCTGTTCGACCGCCTGTTCGACCGCCTGTTCGACCGCCTGTTCGACCGCCTGTTTGACCGCCTGTTTGACCGCCTGTTTGACCGCCTGTTTGACCGTCTGTTTGACCGCCTGTTTGACCGTCTGTTTGACCGCCTGTTTGACCGCCTGTTTGACCGTCTGTTTGACCGCCTGTTTGACCGTCTGTTTGACCGCCTGTTTGACCGCCTGTTTGACCGCCTGCTTGACCGCCTGTTTGACCGCCTGTTTGACCGTCTGTTTGACTGCCTGTTTGACCGTCTGTTTGACCGCCTGTTTGACCGTCTGTTTGACCGCCTGTTTGACCGCCTGTTTGACCGTCTGTTTGACCGCCTGTTTGACCGCCTGTTTGACCGCCTGCTTGACCGCCTGTTTGACCGTCTGTTTGACCGCCTGTTTGACCGTCTGTTTGACCGCCTGTTTGACTGTCTGTTTGACCGCCTGTTTGACCGCCTATTTGACCGCCTGTTTGACCGCCTGTTTGACCGTCTGTTTGACCGCCTGTTTGACCGCCTGTTTAACCGCCTGTTTGACTGTCTGTTTGACCGCCTGTTTGACCGTCTGTTTGACCGCCTGTTTGACCGCCTGTTTGACCGCCTGTTTGACCGCCTGTTTGACCGCCTGTTTGACCGTCTGTTTGACCGCCTGTTTGAACGTCTGTTTGACCGCCTGTTTGACCGCCTGTTTGACCGTCTGTTTGACCGTCTGTTTGACCGCCTGTTTGACCGCCTGTTTAACCGCCTGTTTGACCGACTTTTTGACCGTCTGTTTGACCGCCTGTTTGACCGCCTGTTTGACCGCCTGTTTGACAAGGCAGAGGCAGTTCTAGAATACTATGTTGTCATTTATTCACGCATTCACACCTTGATGCATTCACACCTTGATGCATTCACACCTTGACACATTCACACCTTGGCGCATTCACACCTTGACGCATTCACACCCTGACGCATTCACACCTTGACCCATTCACACCTTGACGCATTCACACCTTGACACATTCACACCTTGACCCATTCACACCTTGACCCATTCACACCTTGACCCATTCACACCTTGACCCATTCACACCTTGACACATTCACACCTTGACCCATTCACACCTTGACCCATTCACACCATGACCCATCTGAACGCATGTGTAAAAGCAGAAACGAGTGTGTAAACGCCTAAGAAATGTTTTTGTCTCCAATTACAGTTCATGTTAATTCAGTGTTTCAGGCTCTCATTTACACATTAGGTGTTTGGGTAGATAGTACCAATAGTTACTATACATTAAGCTCTATATTAACACATCTCCCTTCATACTCCTCTACATATATCAGAGATCACTGACGGGTGTGTGTGTGTGTGTGTGTGTGTGTGTGTGTGTGTGTGTGTGTGTGTGTGTGTGTGTGTGTGTGTGTGTGTGTGTGTGTGTGTGTGTGTGTGTGTGTGTGTGTGTGTGTGTGTGTGTGTGTGTGTGTGTGTGTGTGTGTGTGTTGTAAGTCGCTCTGGATAAGAGCGTCTGCTAAATGACTTAAATGTAAATGTAAATGTTGGTGTGTTGAACTATACTTGTGGGGACCAGAGTAAAAAATAATGGGGACATTTTGTTGGTCAAATGCTATTTCTAGAGGCTTTAGGGTTAAGGTTAGAATTAGGGTTAAGTTTAGGGTACGGGTTAGGGGTAAGGGTAAGGGCATGTAGGTTAGGGTTAGGGTTAGAATTAGGGTTAATGTTAGGGTACGGGTTAGGGTTAGGTTAGGGTACGGGTTAGGGGTAAGGGTAAGGGCATGTAGGTTAGGGTTAGAATTAGGGTTAATGTTAGGGTTAGGTTAGGGTACGGGTTAGGGGTAAGGGTAAGGGCATGTAGGTTAGGGTTAGGGTTAGGGTTAGGTTAGGGTACGGGTTAGGGGTAAGGGTAAGGGCATGTAGGTTAGGGTTAGGGGTTAGGGTTAGGTTAGGGTACGGGTTAGGGGTAAGGGTAAGGGCATGTAGGTTAGGGTTAGGGGTTAGGGTTAGGTTAGGGTACGAGTTAGGGGTTAGGTTAGGTTAGGTTAGGTGTTAGGGTTAGATTAGGGTACGGGTTATGGGTTAGGGTTAGGTTAGGGTACAAGTTAGGGGTTAGGTTAGGGTACGGGTTAGGGGTTAGGGGTTAGGGTATGGGTTAGGTTAGGGTATGGGTTAGGGTATGGGTTAGGGGTTAGGGTACGGGTTAGGGTACGGGTTAGGGGTTAGGGTATGGGTTAGGTTAGGGTATGGGTTAGGGTATGGGTTAGGGTATGGGTTAGGGTATGGTTTAGGGGTTGGGGGTTAGGTTAGGGTACAAGTTAGGGGTTAGGTTAGGGTACGGGTTAGGGGTTAGGGGTTAGGGTACGGGTTAGGGTTAGGGTATGGGTTAGGGGTTGGGGGTTAGGTTAGGGTACGGGTTAGGGGTTAGGGTACGGGTTAGGGTTAGGGTACGGGTTAGGGTTAGGGGTTAGGTTAGGGGTTAGAGTACGTGTTAGGGGTTAGGGGTTAGGGTATGGGTTAGGTTAGGGGTTAGGTTAGGGGTTAGGGTATGGGTTAGGGTATGGGTTAGGGGTTAGGTTAGGGGTTAGGTTAGGGGTTAGGGTATGGGTTAGGGGTTAGGAGTTTGCCTGTTTGACCGCCTGTTTGACCGCCTATTTGACCGCCTGTTTGACCGTCTGTTTGACCGCCTGTTTGACCGCCTGTTTGACCGCCTGTTTGACCGTCTGATTGACCGCCTGTTTGACCGCCTGTTTGACCGCCTGTTTGACCGCCTGTTTGACCGCCTGTTTGACCGCCTGTTTGACTGTCTGTTTGACAAGGCAGAGGCAGTTCTAGAATACTATGTTGTCATTTATTCACGCATTCACACCTTGATGCATTCACACCTTGACACATTCACACCTTGACACATTCACACCTTGACGCATTCACACCTTGACGCATTCACACCATGACGCATTCACACCATGACGCATTCACACCTTGACACATTCACACCTTGACACATTCACACCTTGACACATTCACACCTGGATGCATTCACACCTTGACACATTCACACCTTGACACATTCACACCTTGACCCATTCACACCTTGACACATTCACACCTTGACACATTCACACCTTGACACATTCACACCTGGATGCATTCACACCTTGACACATTCACACCTTGACACATTCACACCATGACGCATTCACACCTTGACCCATTCACACCTTGACCCATTCACACCTTGACACATTCACACCTTGACCCATTCACACCTTGACCCATTCACACCTTGACCCATTCACACCTTGACCCATTCACACCATGACCCATCTGAACGCATGTGTAAAAGCAGAAACGAGTGTGTAAACGCCTAAGAAATGTTTTTGTCTCCAATTACAGTTCATGTTAATTCAGTGTTTCAGGCTCTCATTTACACATTAGGTGTTTGGGTAGATAGTACCAATAGTTACTATACATTAAGCTCTATATTAACACATCTAATATAATATAATATATGCCAT
>NC_060186.1:83406359-83411359 GCF_021184085.1 Oncorhynchus gorbuscha | reverse complement strand
CCTTCTTCCATATGTTTGAAGATCTCCCACATGCCTTTTGGTGACCACCAATGGCTTTTTCTAGCCACTCTTCCGTAAAGCTGTGCCGTGCACGACTTAAGGTGGTCCTATGGACAGATACTCCAATCTCCGCTGTGGAGCTTTGCAGCTCCTTTAGAGTTATCTTTGTTCTCTTTGTTATCTTTGGTCTCTTTCTTTTAATGCCCTCCTTGCCTGGTCCATGAGTTCTGGTGGGCGGCCGTCTCTTGGCAGGTTTCTTGTGGTGCCATATTCCTAACATTTTTTGAATAATGAATTTAATGGCGCTCCATGGGATGTTCAATGTTTCAGATATTGTTTTATAACCCAACCCTGATCTGTACTTCTCCACAACTTTGTCTCTGACCTGTTTGGAGAGCTCCTTGGTCTTCATGGTGCCGCTTGCTTGGTGGTGCCCCTTGCTTAGTGGTGTTGCAGACTCTGTGGCCTTTCAGAACAGGTGTATATATACTGAGATCATGTGACACTCAAATAGTCCACCTTGTGCTATCTAACTGATTATGTGACTTCTGAAGGTAATTGGCTACACCAGATCTTATTTAGGGTCTTCATAGCAAAGGGGGTGAATACATATGCACAAACCACTTTTCCATTTAAAAAATAATATATATTTTTTCAACAAGTACATTTTTTCATTTCACTTCACCAGTTTGGACTATTTTGTGTATGTCCATTACATGAAATCAAAATAATTATCCGTTTACATTATGGGATGTAATGTTGCAAAATAGGAAAAATGCCAAGGGGGATGAAAAGTTTTGCAAGGCACTGCACATCTACTGCTACTGTTGATACTTCTGCTTTTTACTGCTACTTCACGTACTACTACTGCTGACACTACTACTGCTACTATATTATGTCACCATTACAGTGTAAAGCTCTGTACATTCTGTCACTGTCTACAGTGTAAAGCTCTGTACATTCTGTCACTGTCTACAGTGTAAAGCTCTGTACATTCTGTCACTGTCTACAGTGTAAAGCTCTGTACATTCTGTCACTGTCTACAGTGTAAAGCTCTGTACATTCTGTCACTGTCTACAGTGTAAAGCTCTGTACATTCTGTCACTGTCTACAGTGTAAAGCTCTGTACATTCTGTCACTGTCTACAGTGTAAAGCTCTGTACATTCTGTCACTGTCTACAGTGTAAAGCTCTGTACATTCTGTCACTGTCTACAGTGTAAAGCTCTGTACATTCTGTCACTGTCTACAGTGTAAAGCTCTGTACACTCTGTGACCATTACAGTGTAAAGCTCTGTACATTCTGTCACTGTCTACAGTGTAAAGCTCTGTACATTCTGTCACTGTCTACAGTGTAAAGCTCTGTACATTCTGTCACTGTCTACAGTGTAAAGCTCTGTACATTCTGTCACTGTCTACAGTGTAAAGCTCTGTACATTCTGTCACTGTCTACAGTGTAAAGCTCTGTACATTCTGTCACTGTCTACAGTGTAAAGCTCTGTACATTCTGTCACTGTCTACAGTGTAAAGCTCTGTACATTCTGTCACTGTCTACAGTGTAAAGCTCTGTACATTCTGTCACTGTCTACAGTGTAAAGCTCTGTACATTCTGTCACTGTCTACAGTGTAAAGCTCTGTACATTCTGTCACTGTCTACAGTGTAAAGCTCTGTACATTCTGTCACTGTCTACAGTGTAAAGCTCTGTACATTCTGTGACCATTACAGTGTAAAGCTCTGTACATTCTGTCACTGTCTACAGTGTAAAGCTCTGTACACTCTGTGACCATTACAGTGTAAAGCTCTGTACATTCTGTGACCATTACAGTGTAAAGCTCTGTACACTCAAATCAAATCAAATCAAATTTTATTTGTCACATACACATGGTTAGCAGATGTTAATGCGAGTGTAGCGAAATGCTTGTGCTTCTAGTTCCGACAATGCAGTGATAACCAACAAGTAATCTAACTAACAATTCCAAAACTACTGTCTTATACACAGTGTAAGGGGATAAGGAACATGTACATAAGGATATATGAATGAGTGATGGTACAGAGCAGCATACAGTAGATGGTATCGAGTACAGTATATACATATGAGATGAGTGTGTAGACAAAGTAAACAAAGTGGCATAGTTAAAGTGGCTAGTGATACATGTGTTACATAAGGATGCAGTCGATGATGTAGAGTACAGTATATACATATGCATATGAGATGAATAATGTAGGGTAAGTAACATTATATAAGGTAGCATTGTTTAAAGTGGCTAGTGATATATTTACATCATTTCCCATCAATTCCCATTATTAAAATGGCTGGAGTTGGGTCAGTGTCAATGACAGTGTGTTGGCAGCAGCCACTCAGTGTTAGTGGTGGCTGTTTAACAGTCTGATGGCCTTGAGATAGAAGCTGTTTTTCAGTCTCTCGGTCCCAGCTTTGATGAACCTGTACTGACCTCGCCTTCTGGATGATAGCGGGGTGAACAGGCAGTGGTTCGGGTGGTTGATGTCCTTGATGATCTTTATGGCCTTCCTGTAACAACGGGTGGTGTAGGTGTCCTGGAGGGCAGGTAGTTTGCCCCCGGTGATGCGTTGTGCAGTCCTCACTACCCTCTGGAGAGCCTTACGGTTGAGGGCGGAGCAGTTGCCGTACCAGGCGGTGATACAGCCCGCCAGGATGCTCTCGATTGTGCATCTGTAGAAGTTTGTGAGTGCTTTTGGTGACAAGCCGAATTTCTTCAGCCTCCTGAGGTTGAATAGGCGCTGCTGCGCCTTCTTCACGACGCTGTCAGTGTGAGTGGACCAATTCAGTTTGTCTGTGATGTGTATGCCGAGGAACTTAAAACTAGCTACCCTCTCCACTACTGTTCCATCGATGTGGATAGGGGTGTTCCCTCTGCTGTTTCCTGAAGTCCACAATCATCTCCTTAGTTTTGTTGACGTTGAGTGTGAGGTTATTTTCCTGACACCACACTCCGAGGGCCCTCACCTCCTCCCTGTAGGCCGTCTCGTCGTTGTTGGTAATCAAGCCTACCACTGTTGTGTCGTCCGCAAACTTGATGATTGAGTTGGAGGCGTGCGTGGCCACGCAGTCGTGGGTGAACAGGGAGTACAGGAGAGGGCTCAGAACGCACCCTTGTGGGGCCCCGTGTTGAGGATCAGTGGGGAGGAGATGTTGTTGCCTACCCTCACCACCTGGGGGCGGCCCGTCAGGAAGTCCAGTACCCAGTTGCACAGGGCGGGGTCGAGACCCAGGGTCTCGAGCTTGATGATGAGCTTGGAGGGTACTATGGTGTTGAATGCCGAGCTGTAGTCGATGAACAGCATTCTCACATAGGTATTCCTCTTGTCCAGGTGGGTTAGGGCAGTGTGCAGTGTGGTTGAGATTGCATCGTCTGTGGACCTATTTGGGCGGTAAGCAAATTGGAGTGGGTCTAGGGTGTCAGGTAGGGTGGAGGTGATATGGTCCTTGACTAGTCTCTCAAAGCACTTCATGATGACGGAAGTGAGTGCTACGGGGCGGTAGTCGTTTAGCTCAGTTACCTTAGCTTTCTTGGGAACAGGAACAATGGTGGCCCTCTTGAAGCATGTGGGAACAGCAGACTGGTATAGGGATTGATTGAATATGTCCGTAAACACACCGGCCAGCTGGTCTGCGCATGCTCTGAGGGCGCGGCTGGGGATGCCGTCTGGGCCTGCAGCCTTGCGAGGGTTAACACGTTTAAATGTCTTACTCACCTCGGCTGCAGTGAAGGAGAGACCGCATGTTTCCGTTGCAGGCCGTGTCAGTGGCACTGTATTGTCCTCAAAGCGGGCAAAAAAGTTATTTAGTCTGCCTGGGAGCAAGACATCCTGGTCCGTGACTGGGCTGGATTTCATCTTGTAGTCCATGATTGACTGTAGACCCTGCCACATGCCTCTTATGTCTGAGCCATTGAATTGAGATTCCACTTTGTCTCTGTACTGACGCTTAGCTTGTTTAATAGCCTTACGGAGGAATAGCTGCACTGTTTGTATTCAGTCATGTTGCCAGACACCTTGCCCTGATTAAAAGCAGTGGTTCGCGCTTTCAGTTTCACGCGAATGCTGCCATCAATCCACGGTTTCTGGTTAGGGAATGTTTTTATCGTTGCTATGGGAACGACATCTTCGACGCACGTTCTAATGAACTCGCACACCGAATCAGCGTATTCATCAATATTCCCATCTGACGCAATACGAAACATGTCCCAGTCCACGTGATGGAAGCAGTCTTGGAGTGTAGAGTCAGCTTGGTCTGACCAGCGTTGGACAGACCTCAGCGTGGGAGCCTCTTGTTTTAATTTCTGCCTGTAGGCAGGGATCAGCAAAATGGAGTCGTGGTCAGCTTTTCCGAAAGGGGGCGGGGCAGGGCCTTATATGCGTCGCGGAAGTTAGAGTAACAATGATCCAAGGTTTTACCACCCCTGGTTGCGCAATCGATATGCTGATAAAATTTAGGGAGTCTTGTTTTCAGATTGGCTTTGTTAAAATCCCCAGCTACAATGAATGCAGCCTCCGGATAAATGTTTTCCAGTTTGCAAAGAGTTAAATAAAGTTCGTTCAGAGCCATCAATGTGTCTGCTTGGGGGGGATATATACGGCTGTGATTATAATCGAATAGAATTCTCTTGGAAGATAATGCGGTCTACATTTGATTGTGAGGAATTCTAAATCAGGTGAACAGAAGGATTTGAGTTCCTGTATGTTTCCTTCATCACACCATGTCCCGTTAGTCATGAGGCATACGCCCCCGCCACTCTTCTTACCAGAGAGATGTTTGTTTCTGTCGGCGCGATGCGTGGAGAAACCCGTTGGTTGCACCGCCCTGGATAGCGTTTTCCCAGTAAGCCATGTCTCCGTAAAGCAAAGAACGTTGCAGTCTCTGATGTCTCTCTGGAATGCAACCTTGCTCGGATTTCATCAACCTTGTTGTCGAGAGACTGGACATTGGCAAGAAGAATACTGGGAAGTGGTGTGCGATGT
>NC_060186.1:83396359-83403859 GCF_021184085.1 Oncorhynchus gorbuscha | reverse complement strand
CTCCCTCCTCTCCTCTCCTATTCTGTCCATCCCCACCCAGCCTCTCCCTCCTCTCCTCTCCTATTCTGTCCATCCCCACCCAGCCTCTCCCTCCTCTCCTCTCCTATTCTCTCCATCCCCACCCAGCCTCTCCCTCCTCTCCTCTCCTATTCTCTCCATCCCCACCCAGCCTCTCCCTCCTCTCCTCTCGTATTCTGTCCATCCCCACCCAGCCTCTCCCTCCTCTCCTCTCGTATTCTCTCCATCCCCACCCAGCCTCTCCCTCCTCTCCTATTCTCTCCATCCCCATCCCCAGCCCTCCCTCCTCTCCTATTCTCTCCATCCCCACCCAGCCTCTCCCTCCTCCTCTCCTCCCCACCCAGCCTCTCCCTCCTCTCCTATTCTCTCCATCCCCACCCAGCCTCTCCCTCCTCTCCTCTCCTATTCTGTCCATCCCCACCCAGCCTCTCCCTCCTCTCCTCTCCTATTCTGTCCATCCCCACCCAGCCTCTCCCTCCTCTCCTCTCCTATTCTGTCCATCCCCACCCAGCCTCTCCCTCCTCTCTCCTATTCTGTCCATCCCCACCCAGCCTCTCCCTCCTCTCCTCTCCTATTCTGTCCATCCCCACCCAGCCTCTCCCTCCTCTCCTATTCTGTCCATCCCCACCCAGCCTCTCCCCCTCCTCATCCCCACCTATTCTGTCCATCCCCACCCAGCCTCTCCCTCCTCTCTCTCTCTCTTCTCTCCATTCTCTCCATCCCACCCAGCCTCTCCCTCTTCTCCTATTCTCTCATATTCTGCCTCTCCATCCCCATTCCCAGCCTCCCTCCTCTCCCTCTCTCCTATTCTCTCCATCCCCACCCAGCCTCTCCCTCCTCTCCTCTCGTATTCTCTCCATCCCCACCCAGCCTCTCCCTCCCTCTCCTATTCTGTCCATCCCCACCCAGCCTCTCCCTCCTCTCCTCTCCTATTCTGTCCATCCCCACCCAGCCTCTCCCTCCTCTCCTCTCCTATTCTGTCCATCCCCACCCAGCCTCTCCCTCCTCTCCTCTCCTATTCTGTCCATCCCCACCCAGCCTCTCCCTCCTCTCCTCTCCTATTCTGTCCATCCCCACCCAGCCTCTCCCTCCTCTCCTCTCCTATTCTGTCCATCCCCACCCAGCCTCTCCCTCCTCTCCTCTCCTATTCTCTCCATCCCCACCCAGCCTCTCCCTCCTCTCCTATTCTGTCCATCCCCACCCAGCCTCTCCCTCCTCTCCTCTCCTATTCTGTCCATCCCCACCCAGCCTCTCCCTCCTCTCCTCTCCTATTCTGTCCATCCCCACCCAGCCTCTCCCTCCTCTCCTCTCCTATTCTGTCCATCCCCACCCAGCCTCTCCCTCCTCTCCTATTCTCTCCATCCCCATCCCCAGCCAGCCTCCCTCCTCTCCTCTCGTATTCTGTCCATCCCCACCCAGCCTCTCCCTCCTCTCCTCTCCTATTCTGTCCATCCCCACCCAGCCTCTCCCTCCTCTCCTCTCGTATTCTGTCCATCCCCACCCAGCCTTACCCTCCTCTCCTCTCCTATTCTGTCCATCCCCACCCAGCCTCTCCCTCCTCTCCTCTCTATTCTGTCCATCCCCACCCAGCCTCTCCCTCCTCTCCTATTCTCTCCATCCCCACCCAGCCTCTCCCTCCTCTCCTCTCCTATTCTGTCCATCCCCACCCAGCCTCCCTCCCTCCTCTCCTATTCTGTCCATCCCCACCCAGCCTCTCCCTCCTCTCCTCTCCTATTCTGTCCATCCCCACCCAGCCTCTCCCTCCTCTCCTCTCCTATTCTGTCCATCCCCACCCAGCCTCTCCCTCCTCTCCTCTCCTATTCTGTCCATCCCCACCCAGCCTCTCCCTCCTCTCCTCTCCTATTCTGTCCATCCCCACCCAGCCTCTCCCTCCTCTCCTCTCCTATTCTCTCCATCCCCACCCAGCCTCTCCCTCCTCTCCTATTCTCTCCATCCCCACCCAGCCTCTCCCTCCTCTCCTATTCTGTCCATCCCCACCCAGCCTCTCCCTCCTCTCCTCTCGTATTCTGTCCATCCCCACCCAGCCTCTCCCTCCTCTCCTCTCGTATTCTCTCCATCCCCACCCAGCCTCTCCCTCCCCACCCAGCCTCTCCCTCCTCTCCTATTCTCTCCATCCCCACCCAGCCCTCCCTCCCTCCTCTCCTATTCTCTCCATCCCCACCCAGCCTCTCCCTCCTCTCCTCTCTATTCTGTCCATCCCCACCCAGCCTCTCCCTCCTCTCCTCTCTATTCTGTCCATCCCCACCCAGCCTCTCCCTCCTCTCCTCTCCTATTCTGTCCATCCCCACCCAGCCTCTCCCTCCTCCTCCTATTCTGTCCATCCCCACCCAGCCTCTCCCTCCTCTCCTATTCCTCCATCCCCACCCAGCCTCTCCCTCCTCTCTATTCTCTCCATCCCCACCCAGCCTCTCCCTCCCTCTCTCTCATCCCACCCATTCCTATTCTCTCCATCCCCACCCAGCCTCTCCCTCCTCTCCTATTCTCTCCATCCCCACCCAGCCTCTCCCTCCTCTCCTCTCGTATTCTGTCCATCCCCACCCAGCCTCTCCCTCCTCTCCTCTCCTATTCTGTCCATCCCCACCCAGCCTCTCCCTCCTCTCCTCTCCTATTCTGTCCATCCCCACCCAGCCTCTCCCTCCTCTCCTCTCTATTCTGTCCATCCCCACCCAGCCTCTCCCTCCTCTCCTCTCCTATTCTGTCCATCCCCACCCAGCCTCTCCCTCCTCTCCTCTCGTATTCTGTCCATCCCCACCCAGCCTCTCCCTCCCTCCTCTCCTATTCTGTCCATCCCCACCCAGCCTCTCCCTCCTCTCTCCTATTCCTCCATCCCCACCCAGCCCCTCCCTCCTCTCCTCTCCTATTCTGTCCATCCCCACCCAGCCTCTCCCTCCTCTCCTCTCTATTCTGTCCATCCCCACCCAGCCTCTCCCTCCTCTCCTATTCTGTCCATCCCCACCCAGCCTCTCCCTCCTCTCCTCCTATTCTGTCCATCCCCACCCAGCCTCTCCCTCCTCTCCTCTCGTATTCTGTCCATCCCCACCCAGCCTCTCCCTCCTCTCCTCTCGTATTCTGTCCATCCCCCCCAGCCTCTCCCTCCTCTCCTCTCGTATTCTGTCCATCCCCACCCAGCCTTCTCCCTCCTCTCCTCTCATATTCTGTCCATCCCCACCCAGCCTCTACCCTCCCTCCTCTCATATTCTGTCCATCCCCACCCAGCCTACCCTCCTCTCCTCTATTCTGTCCATCCCCACCCAGCCTCTCCCTCCTCTCCTCTCCTATTCTGTCCATCCCCACCCATTCTGTCCATCCCTCTCCCTCCTCTCCTCTCCTATTCTGTCCATCCCCACCCAGCATCTCCCTCCTCTCCTCTCCTATTCTGTCCATCCCCACCCAGCCTCTCCCTCCTCTCCTCTCGTATTCTGTCCATCCCCACCCAGCCTCTCCCTCCTCTCCTCTCGTATTCTCTCCATCCCCACCCAGCCTCTCCCTCCTCTCCTCTCGTATTCTCTCCATCCCCACCCAGCCTCTCCCTCCTCTCCTATTCTCTCCATCCCCACCCAGCCTCTCCCTCCTCTCCTCTCCTATTCTGTCCATCCCCACCCAGCCTCTCCCTCCTCTCCTCTCCTATTCTGTCCATCCCCACCCAGCCTCTCCCTCCTCTCCTCTCCTATTCTGTCCATCCCCACCCAGCCTCTCCCTCCTCTCCTCTCCTATTCTGTCCATCCCCACCCAGCCTCTCCCCTCTCCTCTCCTATTCTGTCCATCCCCACCCAGCCTCTCCCTCCTCTCCTATTCTGTCCATCCCCACCAGCCTCTCCCTCCTCTCCTATTCTGTCCATCCCCACCCAGCCTCTCCCTCCTTTCCTCTCCTATTCTGTCCATCCCCACCCAGCCTCTCCCTCCTCTCCTCTCGTATTCTGTCCATCCCCACCCAGCCTCTCCCTCCTCTCCTCTCGTATTCTGTCCATCCCCACCCAGCCTCTCCCTCCTCTCCTCTCCTATTCTGTCCATCCCCACCCAGCCTCTCCCTCCTCTCCTCTCGTATTCTGTCCATCCCCACCCAGCCTTACCCTCCTCTCCTCTCATATTCTGTCCATCCCCACCCAGTCTCTCCCTCCTCTCCTCTCGCATTCTGTCCATCCCCACCCAGCCTCTCCCTCCTCCTCCTCTCGTATTCTCTCCATCCCCACCCAGCCTCTCCCTCCTCTCCTATTCTCTCCATCCCCACCCAGCCTTACCCTCCTCTCCTCTCGTATTCTGTCCATCCTCACCCAGCCTCTCCCTCCTCTCCTCTCCTATTCTGTCCATCCCCACCCAGCCTCTCCCTCCTCTCCTCTCCTATTCTGTCCATCCCCACCCAGCCTCTCCCTCCTCTCCTCTCCTATTCTGTCCATCCCCACCCAGCCTCTCCCTCCTCTCCTCTCCTATTCTGTCCATCCCCACCCAGCCTCTCCCTCCTCTCCTATTCTGTCCATTCCCACCCAGCCTCTCCCTCCTCTCGCATTCTGTCCATCCCCACCCAGCCTCTCCCTCCTCCTCCTCTCGTATTCTCTCCATCCCCACCCAGCCTCTCCCTCCTCTCCTATTCTCTCCATCCCCACCCAGCCTTACCCTCCTCTCCTCTCGTATTCTGTCCATCCTCACCCAGCCTCTCCCTCCTCTCCTCTCCTATTCTGTCCATCCCCACCCAGCCTCTCCCTCCTCTCCTCTCCTATTCTGTCCATCCCCACCCAGCCTCTCCCTCCTCTCCTCTCCTATTCTGTCCATCCCCACCCAGCCTCTCCCTCCTCTCCTCTCCTATTCTGTCCATCCCCACCCAGCCTCTCCCTCCTCTCCTATTCTGTCCATCCCCACCCAGCCTCTCCCTCCTCTCCTATTCTGTCCATCCCCACCCAGCCTCTCCCTCCTCCTCCTCTCGTATTCTCTCCATCCCAACCCAGCCTCTCCCTCCTCTCCTATTCTCTCCATCCCCACCCAGCCTTACCCTCCTCTCCTCTCGTATTCTGTCCATCCCCACCCAGCCTCTCCCTCCTCTCCTCTCCTATTCTGTCCATCCCCACCCAGCCTCTCCCTCCTCTCCTCTCCTATTCTGTCCATCCCCACCCAGCCTCTCCCTCCTCTCCTCTCGTATTCTGTCCATCCCCACCCAGTCTCTCCCTCCTCTCCTCTCGCATTCTGTCCATCCCCACCCAGCCTCTCCCTCCTCCTCCTCTCGTATTCTCTCCATCCCCACCCAGCCTCTCCCTCCTCTCCTATTCTCTCCATCCCCACCCAGCCTTACCCTCCTCTCCTCTCGTATTCTGTCCATCCTCACCCAGCCCTCTCCTCTCCTCTCCTATTCTGTCCATCCCCACCCAGCCTCTCCCTCCTCTCCTCTCCTATTCTGTCCATCCCCACCCAGCCTCTCCCTCCTCTCCTCTCCTATTCTGTCCATCCCCACCCAGCCTCTCCCTCCTCTCCTCTCCTATTCTGTCCATCCCCACCCAGCCTCTCCCTCCTCTCCTATTCTGTCCATTCCCACCCAGCCTCTCCCTCCTCTCGCATTCTGTCCATCCCCACCCAGCCTCTCCCTCCTCCTCCTCTCGTATTCTCTCCATCCCAACCCAGCCTCTCCCTCCTCTCCTATTCTCTCCATCCCCACCCAGCCTTACCCTCCTCTCCTCTCGTATTCTGTCCATCCCCACCCAGCCTCTCCCTCCTCTCCTCTCCTATTCTGTCCATCCCCACCCAGCCTCTCCCTCCTCTCCTCTCCTATTCTGTCCATCCCCACCCAGCCTCTCCCTCCTCTCCTCTCGTATTCTGTCCATCCCCACCCAGCCTCTCCCTCCTCTCCTCTCGTATTCTGTCCATCCCCACCCAGCCTTACCCTCCTCTCCTCTCGTATTCTCTCCATCCCCACCCAGCCTCTCCCTCCTCTCCGCTCGTATTCTGTCCATCCCCACCCAGCCTCTCTCCTCTCCTCTCCTATTCTCTCCATCCCCACCCAGCCTCTCCCTCCTCTCCTATTCTCTCCATCCCCACCCAGCCTTACCCTCCTCTCCTCTCATATTCTCTCCATCCCCACCCAGTCTCTCCCTCCTCTCCTCTCGCATTCTGTCCATCCCCACCCAGCCTCTCCCTCCTCCTCCTCTCGTATTCTCTCCATCCCCACCCAGCCTCTCCTTCCTCTCCTATTCTCTCCATCCCCACCCAGCCTTACCCTCCTCTCCTCTCGTATTCTGTCCATCCCCACCCAGCCTCTCCCTCCTCTCCTCTCCTATTCTGTCCATCCCCACCCAGCCTCTCCCTCCTCTCCTCTCCTATTCTGTCCATCCCCACCCAGCCTCTCCCTCCTCTCCTCTCCTATTCTGTCCATCCCCACCCAGCCTCTCCCTCCTCTCCTCTCCTATTCTGTCCTAAATCCACCCAGCCTCACAGTCAGTTCTGTGGGAGAACGACTTAGCGCTTGTGTCTCATTTCTCAGATCCTCTCGTTGTTGTCGTCAGAAGCTGGAGGAGTCTCCTAAAACAGGGCTGTTCTCAGACCGTCTCGTTGTTGTTGTTGTTGTACAGGACATCGTCAGAAGCTGGAGGAGTCTCCTAAAACAGGGCTGTTCTCAGACCGTCTCAGTGAGCTGGAGAGGATCAGACAGACAACCATGAGGGTTGCCGTGCCGACACAGTCCCAACAACAACCGCTCAACGCTGGACACAACCCCTTCAACCCCCAAGGGCAGACACAGATACCAGGTGAGATTAAATACTCGAACCCCCAAGGGCAGATACCAGGTGAGATTAAATACTCTAACCCCCAAGGGCAGACACAGATACCAGGTGAGATTAAATACTCTAACCCCCAAGGACAGATACCAGGTGAGATTAAATACTCTAACCCCCAAGGGCAGACACAGATACCAGGTGAGATTAAATACTCTAACCCCCAAGGGCAGACACAGATACCAGGTGAGATTAAATACTCTAACCCACAAGGGCAGACACAGATACCAGGTGAGATTAAATACTCTAACCCCAAGGGCAGACACAGATACCAGGTGAGATTAAATACTCTAACCCCCAAGGGCAGACACAGATACCAGGTGAGATTAAATACTCTAACCCCCAAAGGCAGATACCAGGTGAGATTAAATACTCTAACCCCCAAGGGCAGACACAGATACCAGGTGAATTTAAATATTCTAACCCCCAAGGGCAGATACCAGGTGAGATTAAATACTCTAACCCCCAAGGGCAGATACCAGGTGAGATTAAATACTCTAACCCCCAAGGGCAGACACAGATACCAGGTGAATTTAAATATTCTAACCCCCAAGGGCAGATACCAGGTGAGATTAAATACTCTAACCCCCAAGGGCAGATACCAGGTGAGATTAAATACTCTAACCCCCAAGGGCAGATACCAGGTGAGATTAAATACTCTAACCCCCAAGGGCAGATACCAGGTGAGATGAAATACTCTAACCCC
>NC_060186.1:83371359-83393859 GCF_021184085.1 Oncorhynchus gorbuscha | reverse complement strand
CTCTACACAGTATTCACTACACAGTGTTCACTACACAGTATTCACTACACATTGTTCTCTACACTGTATTCACTACACAGTATTCATTACACAGTATTCACTCCTACTGGCCCTGATACAGAGGGAGAACACTGGACAACTCCTCCTCCTCCTCCTCCTCCACCTCCTCCTCATCTCTAGCCACCCCCCTCTCCTCCTCCTCCTCTTCCTCCTCCTCCTCCTTTCTAACCATCCCTTTCTCCTCTTCCAGACCCTCGCCAGTCCCAGTCGTCTCCTCCCTGGTCCTATGAGCAGCCCTACCCGTCCTACCTGAGTCCCATGACCTCCCTGTCTGTCCACTCCACCACGCCCCTCTCCTCCAGCCGAGCCACGGGCCTGCCCAACATCACTGACCCGCCCCGCCGCCTGCCAGGTAACACACACTAGCAACACCCTGCATCCCACCCTGTATCCCACCCTGCATCCCACCCTCTTCCCACCCTCATCCCACCCTGCATCCCACCCTCATCCCACCCTCATCCCACCCTCTTCCCACCCTCATCCCACCCTGTATCCCACCCTGCATCCCACCCTCTTCCCACCCTGCATCCCACCCTGCATCCCACCCTGCATCCCACCCTGTATCCCACCCTGCATCCCACCCTCTTCCCACCCTCATCCCACCCTCATCCCACCCTGTATCCCACCCTCATCCCACCCTGTATCCCACCCTCATCCCACCCTGCATCCCACCCTCATCCCACCCTCATCCCACCCTCATCCCACCCTGCATCCCACCCTCATCCCACCCTGCATCCCACCCTCATCCCACCCTGTATCCCACCCTGCATCCCACCCTCTTCCCACCCTCATCCCACCCTGTATCCCACCCTCATCCCACCCTCATCCCACCCAGCATCCCACCCTCATCCCACCCTCATCCCACCCTGCATCCCACCCTCATCCCACCCTCATCCCACCCTGCATCCCACCCTCATCCCACCCTCATCCCACCCTGCATCCCACCCTCATCCCACCCTGCATCCCACCCTCATCCCACCCTGCATCCCACCCTCATCCCACCCTGCATCCCATCCTCATCCCACCCTCATCCCACCCTGCATCCCACCCTCATCCCACCCTGCATCCCACCCTGCATCCCACCCTCATCCCACCCTCATCCCACCCTCCTCCCACCCTGCCTCCCACTGCTGGCTTGTTTCTGAAGCTAAGCAGGGTTGGCCCTGGTCAGTCCCTGGATGACCAGATGCTGCTGGAAGTGGTGTTAGAGGGCCAGTAGGAGGCACTCTTTCCTCTGGTCTAAATATCTCAGTGATTGGGGACATTGCCCTGTGTAGGGTGCAGTCTTTCGGATGGGACGTCAAACGGGTGTCCTGACTCTCTGTGGTCACTAAAGATCCCATGGCACTTATCGTAAGAGTAGGGGTGTTAACCCTGGTGTCCTGGCTAAATTCCCAATCTGGCCCTCAAACCATCACGGTCACCTAATAATCCTCAGTTTACAATTGGCTCATTCATCCCCCTCCTGTCCGCTGTAACTATTCCCCAGGCCATTGCTGTCAATCAGAACGTGTTCACAGTCAACTTATCTGATAAAATAACGGTAAAGTAAACATTTAAAATAATAAACACGCATGCCCCGCCCCACCTGAGGATCTTTATTTTTCATCCATCTATTTCCTGTGTTAGAAGGTTGTAAAATCACTTAAATCTCGCTGGTTTGCATGCTTTCATTTTATTCATTGTGAAAAAAAAGAAATTACATCACAAAATAGAGGACTTACATGAGAAGAAAGAGAACTTACATGAGAAGAAAGAGAACTTACATCTCAAGAAAGAGAACGTACATGAGAAGAAAGAGAACTTACATCTCAAGAAAGAGAACTTACATGAGAAGAAAGAGAACTTACATGAGAAGAAAGAGAACTTACATGAGAAGAAAGAGAACTTACATGAGAAGAAAGAGAACTTACATCTCAAGAAAGAGAACTTACATGAGAAGAAAGAGAACTTACATGAGAAGAAAGAGAACTTACATCTCAAGAAAGAGAACTTACATGAGAAGAAACAGAACTTACATGAGAAGAAAGAGAACTTACATGAGAAGAAAGAGAACTAGTGGTTGACGGAGCAATTGAGTACAGGTGGGGTAGACAGAGAAGGTGAGTACAGGTAGGGTAGACAGAGCAGGTGAGTTCAGGTAGGGTAGACAGAGCAGGTGAGTTCAGGTAGGGTAGACAGAGAGGGTAGGGTAGACAGAGCAGGTGAGTACAGGTAGGGTAGACAGAGAGGGTAGGGTAGACAGAGCAGGTGAGTTCAGGTAGGGTAGACAGAGCAGGTGAGTTCAGGTAGGGTAGACAAAACAGGTAGGGTAGACAGAGCAGGTAAGTTCAGGTAGGGTAGACAGAGAGGGTAGGGTAGACAGAGCAGGTGAGTACGGGTAGGGTAGACAGAGAGGGTAGGGTAGACAGAGCAGGTGAGTACAGGTAGGGTAGACAGAGAGGGTAGGGTAGACAGAGCAGGTGAGTACAGGTAGGGTAGACAGAGCAGGTGAGTTCAGGTAGGGTAGACAGAACAGGTAGGGTAGACAGAGCAGGTGAGTTCAGGTAGGGTAGACAGAGAAGGTAGGGTAGACAGAGCAGATGAGTACAGGTAGAGTAGACAGAGCAGGTGAGTACAGGTAGGGTAGACAGAGCAGGTGAGTTCAGGTAGGGTAGACAGAGCAGGTGAGTACAGGTAGGGTAGACAGAGGAGGTGAGAACTGTTAGGGTAGACAGAGCAGGTGAGTGCAGGTAGGGTAGACAGAGCAGGTGAGTACAAGTAGGGTAGACAGAGCAGGTGATTACAGGTAGGGTAGACAGAGCAGGTGATTACAGGTAGGGTAGACAGAGCAGGTGAGTTCAGGTAGGGTAGACAGAGGAGGTAGGGTAGACAGAGCAGGTAGGGTAGACAGAGAGGGTAGGGTAGAAAGATCAGGTAGGGTAGACAGAGCAGGTGAGTTCAGGTAGGGTAGACAGAGCAGGTGAGTTCAGGTGGGGTAGCCAGAGCAGGTAGGGTAGACAGAAAGAGTAGGGTAGAAAGAGCAGGTGAGTACAGGTAGGGTAGACATAGCACGTGAGTACTGATAGGTTAGACAGAGCAGGAGAGTACTGCTAGGGTAGACAGAGCAGGTGAGTACTGTGAGTGTAGACAGAGCAGGTAGGGTAGACAGAGCAGGTGAGTTCAGGTAAGGTAGACAAAGCAGGTGAGTACTGTTAGGGTAGACAGAGCAGGTGAGTACAGGTAGGGTAGACAGAGCAGGTGAGTACAAGTAGGGTAGACAGAGCAGGTGAGTACAGGTAGGGTAGCCAGAGCAGGTAGGGTAGACAGAGAGGGTAGGGTAGCCAGAGCAGGTAGGGTAGACAGAGAGGGTAGGGTAGACAGAGCAGGTGAGTACAGGTAGGGTAGACAGAGAAGGTGAGTACAGATAAGGTAGACAGAGCAGGTGAGTTCAGGTAGGGTAGACAGAGCAGGTAGGGTAGACAGAGCAGGGGGGGTAAACAGAGCAGGTTAGTTCAGGTAGGGTGGACAGAGCAGGTAGGGTAGACAGAGCAGGTGAGTTCAGGTAGGGTAGACAGAGCAGGTGAGTTCAGGTAGGGTAGACAGAGAGGGTAGGGTAGACAGAGCAGGTGAGTACAGGTAGGGTAGACAGAGAAGGTGAGTACAGGTAAGGTAGACAGAGCAGGTGAGTTCAGGTAGGGTAGACAGAGCAGGTAGGGTAGACAGAGCAGGTGAGTACAGGTAGAGTAGACAGAGCAGGTGAGTACAGGTAGGGTAGACAGAGCAGGTAGGGTAGACAGAGCAGGGGGGGTAAACAGAGCAGGTTAGTTCAGGTAGGGTGGACAGAGCAGGTAGGGTAGACAGAGCAGGTGAGTACAGGTAGAGTAGACAGAGCAGGTGAGTACAGGTAGGGTAGACAGAGCAGGTGAGTTCAGGTAGGGTAGACTGAGCAGGTGAGTTCAGGTAGGGTAGACAGAGCAGGTAGGGTTGACAGAGCAGGTGGGGTAGACAGAGCAGGTGAGTACTAGTAGGGTAGACAGAGCAGGTAGAGTAGACAGAGCAGGTAGGGTAGACAGAGCAGGTGAGTACAGGTAGAGTAGACAGAGCAGGTGAGTTCAGGTAGGGTAGACTGAGCAGGTGAGTTCAGGTAGGGTAGACAGAGCAGGTAGGGTTGACAGAGCAGGTGGGGTAGACAGAGCAGGTGAGTACTAGTAGGGTAGACAGAGCAGGTAGAGTAGACAGAGCAGGTAGGGTAGACAGAGCAGGTGAGTACAGGTAGAGTAGACAGAGCAGGTGAGTTCAGGTGGGGTAGACAGAGCAGGTGAGTTCAGGTAGGGTGGACAGAGCAGGTAGGGTAGACAGAGCAGGTGAGTACAGGTAGAGTAGACAGAGCAGGTGAGTACAGGTGGGGTAGACAGAGCAGGTGAGTACTAGTAGGGTAGACAGAGCAGGTAGAGTAGACAGAGCAGGTAGGGTAGACAGAGCAAGTGAGTACAGGTTGGGTAGTCAGAGCAGGTAGGTTAGACAGAGCAGGTGAGTACTGGTAGAGTAGAGAGGTGAGTACAGGTAGGGTAGACAGAGCAGGTGAGTACAGGTAGTGTAGACAGAGGAGGTGAGTACTGGTAGGGTAGACAGAGCAGGTGAGTTCAGGTAGGGTAGACAGAGCAGGTGAGTTCAGGTAGGGTAAACAGAGCATGTAGGGTAGACAGAGCAGGTGAGTTCAGGTAGGGTAGACAGAGCAGGTGAGTTCAGGTAGGGTAAACAGAGCATGTAGGGTAGACAGTGCAGGTGAGTTCAGGTAGGCTAGACAGAGCAGGTGAGTTCAGGTAGGGTAGACAGAGCAGGTAGGGTAATAAAATGCAGGTGGGTTAGACAGAGCAGGTGGGGTAAAGAGGGCAGGTGGGGTAGACAGAGCAGGTGAGTACTAGAAGGGTAGACAGAGCAGGTGAGTTCAGGTAGGGTTGAAAGAGCAGGTGAGTTCAGGTAGGGTAGACAGAACAGGTAGGGTAGACAGAGCAGGTGAGTTCAGGTAGGGTAGACAGAGCAGGTGAGTACAGGTAGAGTAGACAGAGCAGGTGAGTACAGGTAGGGTAGACAGAGCAGGTGAGTTCAGGTAGGGTAGACAGAGAAGGTGAGTACAGGTAGGGTAGACAGAGCAGGTAGGGTTGACAGAGCAGGTGGGGTAGACAGAGCAGGTGAGTACTAGTAGGGTAGACAGAGTAGGTAGAGTAGACAGAGCAAGTAGGGTAGACAGAGCAGGTGAGTACAGGTTGGGTAGTCAGAGCAGGTAGGTTAGACAGAGCAGGTGAGTACTGGTAGAGTAGACACAGCAGGTGAGTTCAGGTAGGGTAGACAGAGCAGGTGAGTACAGGTAGGGTATACAGAGCAGGTGAGTACAGGTAGGGTAGACAGAGGAGGTGAGTACTGGTAGGGTAGACAGAGCAGGTAGGGTAGACAGAGCAGGTAGGGTAGACAGAGCAGGTGAGTTCAGGTAGGATAGACAGAGCAGGTAGGGTAGACAGAGCAGGTGAGTACAGGTAGGGTAGACAGAGCAGGTGAGTTCAGGTAGGGTAGACAGAGCAGGTAGGGTAGACAGAGCAGGTGAGTACAGGTAGGGTAGACAGAGCAGGTGAGTACTGGTAGAGTAGACAGAGCAGGTGAGTTCAGGTACGGTAGACAGAGCAGGAGAGTACAGGTAGGGTGGACAGAGCAGGTGAGTACTGGTAGGGTAGACAGAGCAGGTGAGTTCAGGTACGGTAGACAGAGCAGGTAGGGTGGACAGAGCAGGTGAGTTCAGGTAGGGTAGACAGAGCAGGTGGGGTAGACCGAGCAGGTGGGTTAGACAGAGCATGTGGGGTAGACAGAGCAGGTGGGGTAGACAGAGCAGGTGAGTACTAGTAGGGTAGAAAGATCAGGTGAGTTCATATAGGGTAGACAGATCAGGTAGGGTAGACAGAGCAGGTGAGTACTGGTAGAGTAGACAAAGCAGGTGAGTACAGGTAGGGTAGAAAAGCAGGCGAGTACAGGTAGGGTAGACAGAGCAGGTGAGTTCAGTTAGGATAGACAGAGCAGGTGAGTACAGGTACGGTAGACAGAGCAGGTGAGCACAGGTAGGGTAGACAAGCAGGTGAGTTCAGTTAGGGTAGACAGAGCAGGTGAGTACAGGTAGTGTAGACAGAGCAGGTGAGTTCAGGTAGGGTAGACAGAGCAGGTAGTGTAGACAGAGCAGGTGAGTACAGGTAGGGTTGAAAGAGCAGGTAGGGTAGACAGAGCAGGTGAGTACTGGTACAGTAGACAGAATAGGTGAGTACTGGTAGGGTAGACAGAGCAGGAGAGTTCAGGTAGGGTAGACAGAGCAGGTGAGTACAGGTAGGGTAGAGAGAGCAGGTGAGTTCAGGTAGTGTAGACAGAGCAGGTAGGGTAGATAGAGCAGGTGAGTACAGGTAGGGTAGACAGAGCAGGTGAGTTCAGGTAGGGTAGACAGAGCAGGTGGTTACTGGAAGAGTAGACAGAGCAGGTGAGTACAGGTAGGGTAGACAGAGCAGGCGAGTACAGGTAGGGTAGACAGAGCAGGTGAGTTCAGGTAGGGTAGACAGAGCAGGTAGGGTAGACAGAGCAGGTGAGTACTTGTAGAGTAGACAGAGCAGGTGAGTTCAGGTAGGGTAGACAGAGCAGGAGAGTACAGGTAGGGTGGACAGAGCAGGTGAGTACTGGTAGGGTAGACAGAGCAGGTGAGTTCAGGTAGTGTAGACAGAGCAGGTAGGGTAGATAGAGCAGGTGAGTACAGGTAGGGTAGACAGAGCAGGTGAGTTCAGGTAGGGTAGACAGAGCAGGTGGTTACTGGAAGAGTAGACAGAGCAGGTGAGTACAGGTAGGGTAGACAGAGCAGGCGAGTACAGGTAGGGTAGACAGAGCAGGTGAGTTCAGGTAGGGTAGACAGAGCAGGTAGGGTAGACAGAGCAGGTGAGTACTTGTAGAGTAGACAGAGCAGGTGAGTTCAGGTAGGGTAGACAGAGCAGGAGAGTACAGGTAGGGTGGACAGAGCAGGTGAGTACTGGTAGGGTAGACAGAGCAGGTGAGTTCAGGTAGGGTAGACAGAGCAGGTAGGGTAGACAGAGCAGGTGAGTTCAGGTAGGGTAGACAGAGCAGGTGAGTTCAGGTAGGGTAGACAGAGCAGGTAGGGTAGACAAAGCAGGTGAGTTCAGTTAGGGTAGACAGAGCAGGTGAGTTCAGGTAGGGTAGACAGAGAAGGTAGGGTAGACAGAGCAGGTGAGTTCAGGTAGGGTAGACAGAGGAGGTGAGTTCAGGTAGGTTAGACAGAGCAGGTAGGGTAGACAAAGCAGGTGAGTTCAGTTAGGGTAGACAGAGCAGGTGAGTTCAGGTAGGCTAGACAGAGCAGGTAGGCTAGACAGAGCAGGTAGGGTAGACAGAGCAGGTGGGTTAGACAGATCAGGTGGGGTAGACAGGGCAGGTGGGGTAGACAGAGCAGGTGAGTACAGGTAGGGTAGACAGAGCAGGTGAGTACAGGTAGGGTAGACAGAGCAGGTAGGGTAGACAGAGCAGGTAGGGTAGACAGAGCAGGTAGGGTAGACAGAGCAGGTGGTGTAGACAGAGCAGGTGAGTACTAGTAGGGTAGACAGAGCAGGTGAGTTCAGGTAGGGTAGACAGAGCAGGTAGGGTAGACAGAGCAGGTGGGGTAGACAGAGCAGGTGGGGTAGACAGAGCAGGTGAGTACTAGTAGGGTAGACAGAGCAGGTAGGCTAGACAGAGCAGGTGAGTTCAGTTAGGGTAGACAGAGCAGGTGAGTACAGGTAGGGTAGACAGAGCAGGTGTTTACTGGTAGAGTAGACAGAGCAGGTGAGTACAGGTAGGGTAGACAGAGCAGGTGAGTTCAGTTAGGGTAGACAGAGCAGGTGAGTACAGGTACGGTAGACAGAGCAGGTGACTACTGGTAGGGTAGATAGAGCAGGTGAGTTCAGGTAGGGTAGACAGAGCAGGTAGGGTAGACAGAGAAGGTGAGTACAGGTAGAGTAGACAGAGCAGGTGAGTTCAGGTAGGGTAGACAGAGCAGGAGAGTACTTGTAGGGTAGACAGAGCAGGTAGGGTGGACAGAGCAGGTGAGTACTGGTAGGGTAGACAGAGCAGGAGAGTACTGGTAGGGTAGACAGAGCAGGTAGGGTGGACAGAGCAGGTGAGTACTGGTAGGGTAGACAGAGCAGGTGAGTTCAGGTAGGGTAGACAGAGCAGGTAGGGTAGACAGAGCAGGTGAGTTCAGGTAGGGTAGACAGAGCACCTGAGTACTGGTAGGGTAGACAGAGCAGGTGAGTTCAGGTAGGGTAGACAGAGGAGGTAGGGTAGACAGAGCAGGTGAGTTCAGGTAGGGTAGACAGAGCAGGTGAGTTCAGGTAGGATAGACAGAGCAGGTAGGGTAGACAGAGCAGGTGGGTTAGACAGAGCATGTGGGGTAGACAGAGCAGGCTGGGTAGACAGAACAGGTGAGTACTAGTAGGGTAGAAAGAGCAGGTGAGTTCAGGTAGGGTAGACAGAGAAGGTAGGGTAGACAGAGCAGGTGAGTTCAGGTAGGGTAGACAGAGGAGGTGAGTTCAGGTAGGGTAGACAGAGAAGGTAGGGTAGACAGAGCAGGTGAGTTCAGGTAGGGTAGACAGAGGAGGTGAGTTCAGGTAGGGTAGACAGAGCAGGTAGGGTAGACAAAGCAGGTGAGTTCAGTTAGGGTAGACAGAGCAGGTGAGTTCAGGTAGGGTAGACAGAGAAGGTAGGGTAGACAGAGCAGGTGAGTTCAGGTAGGGTAGACAGAGGAGGTGAGTTCAGGTAGGTTAGACAGAGCAGGTAGGGTAGACAAAGCAGGTGAGTTCAGTTAGGGTAGACAGAGCAGGTGAGTTCAGGTAGGCTAGACAGAGCAGGTAGGCTAGACAGAGCAGGTAGGGTAGACAGAGCAGGTGGGTTAGACAGATCAGGTGGGGTAGACAGGGCAGGTGGGGTAGACAGAGCAGGTGAGTACAGGTAGGGTAGACAGAGCAGGTGAGTACAGGTAGGGTAGACAGAGCAGGTAGGGTAGACAGAGCAGGTAGGGTAGACAGAGCAGGTAGGGTAGACAGAGCAGGTGGTGTAGACAGAGCAGGTGAGTACTAGTAGGGTAGACAGAGCAGGTGAGTTCAGGTAGGGTAGACAGAGCAGGTAGGGTAGACAGAGCAGGTGGGGTAGACAGAGCAGGTGGGGTAGACAGAGCAGGTGAGTACTAGTAGGGTAGACAGAGCAGGTAGGCTAGACAGAGCAGGTGAGTTCAGTTAGGGTAGACAGAGCAGGTGAGTACAGGTAGGGTAGACAGAGCAGGTGTTTACTGGTAGAGTAGACAGAGCAGGTGAGTACAGGTAGGGTAGACAGAGCAGGTGAGTTCAGTTAGGGTAGACAGAGCAGGTGAGTACAGGTACGGTAGACAGAGCAGGTGACTACTGGTAGGGTAGATAGAGCAGGTGAGTTCAGGTAGGGTAGACAGAGCAGGTAGGGTAGACAGAGAAGGTGAGTACAGGTAGAGTAGACAGAGCAGGTGAGTTCAGGTAGGGTAGACAGAGCAGGAGAGTACTTGTAGGGTAGACAGAGCAGGTAGGGTGGACAGAGCAGGTGAGTACTGGTAGGGTAGACAGAGCAGGAGAGTACTGGTAGGGTAGACAGAGCAGGTAGGGTGGACAGAGCAGGTGAGTACTGGTAGGGTAGACAGAGCAGGTGAGTTCAGGTAGGGTAGACAGAGCAGGTAGGGTAGACAGAGCAGGTGAGTTCAGGTAGGGTAGACAGAGCACCTGAGTACTGGTAGGGTAGACAGAGCAGGTGAGTTCAGGTAGGGTAGACAGAGGAGGTAGGGTAGACAGAGCAGGTGAGTTCAGGTAGGGTAGACAGAGCAGGTGAGTTCAGGTAGGATAGACAGAGCAGGTAGGGTAGACAGAGCAGGTGGGTTAGACAGAGCATGTGGGGTAGACAGAGCAGGCTGGGTAGACAGAACAGGTGAGTACTAGTAGGGTAGAAAGAGCAGGTGAGTACTGGTAGAGTAGACAGTGCAGGTGAGTTTAGGTAGGGTAGACAGAGCAGGTGAGTTCAGGTAGGGTAGACAGAGCAGGTGAGTTCAGGTAGGTTAGACAGAGCAGGTAGGGTAGACAGAGCAGGTGAGTTCAGGTAGGGTAGACAGAGCAGGTGAGTTCAGGTAGGCTAGACAGAGCAGGTAGGCTAGACAGAGCAGGTAGGGTAGACAGAGCAGGTGGGTTAGACAGATCAGGTGAGTACTAGTAGGGTAGAAAGAGCAGGTGAGTACTGGTAGAGTAGACAGTGCAGGTGAGTTTAGGTAGGGTAGACAGAGCAGGTGAGTTCAGGTAGGGTAGACAGAGCAGGTGAGTTCAGGTAGGTTAGACAGAGCAGGTAGAGTAGACAGTGCAGGTGAGTTTAGGTAGGGTAGACAGAGCAGGTGAGTTCATGTAGGGTAGACAGAGCAGGTGAGTTCAGGTAGGTTAGACAGAGCAGGTAGGGTAGACAGAGCAGGTGAGTTCAGGTAGGGTAGACAGAGCAGGTGAGTTCAGGTAGGCTAGACAGAGCAGGTAGGCTAGACAGAGCAGGTAGGGTAGACAGAGCAGGTGGGTTAGACAGATCAGGTGGGGTAGACAGGGCAGGTGGGGTAGACAGAGCAGGTGAGTACAGGTAGGGTAGACAGAGCAGGTGAGTACAGGTAGGGTAGACAGAGCAGGTAGGGTAGACAGAGCAGGTAGGGTAGACAGAGCAGGTAGGGTAGACAGAGCAGGTGGTGTAGACAGAGCAGGTGAGTACTAGTAGGGTAGACAGAGCAGGTGAGTTCAGGTAGGGTAGACAGAGCAGGTAGGGTAGACAGAGCAGGTGGGGTAGACAGAGCAGGTGGGGTAGACAGAGCAGGTGAGTACTAGTAGGGTAGACAGAGCAGGTAGGCTAGACAGAGCAGGTGAGTTCAGTTAGGGTAGACAGAGCAGGTGAGTACAGGTAGGGTAGACAGAGCAGGTGTTTACTGGTAGAGTAGACAGAGCAGGTGAGTACAGGTAGGGTAGACAGAGCAGGTGAGTTCAGTTAGGGTAGACAGAGCAGGTGAGTACAGGTACGGTAGACAGAGCAGGTGACTACTGGTAGGGTAGATAGAGCAGGTGAGTTCAGGTAGGGTAGACAGAGCAGGTAGGGTAGACAGAGAAGGTGAGTACAGGTAGAGTAGACAGAGCAGGTGAGTTCAGGTAGGGTAGACAGAGCAGGAGAGTACTTGTAGGGTAGACAGAGCAGGTAGGGTGGACAGAGCAGGTGAGTACTGGTAGGGTAGACAGAGCAGGAGAGTACTGGTAGGGTAGACAGAGCAGGTAGGGTGGACAGAGCAGGTGAGTACTGGTAGGGTAGACAGAGCAGGTGTTTACTGGTAGAGTAGACAGAGCAGGTGAGTACAGGTAGGGTAGACAGAGCAGGTGAGTTCAGTTAGGGTAGACAGAGCAGGTGAGTACAGGTACGGTAGACAGAGCAGGTGACTACTGGTAGGGTAGATAGAGCAGGTGAGTTCAGGTAGGGTAGACAGAGCAGGTAGGGTAGACAGAGAAGGTGAGTACAGGTAGAGTAGACAGAGCAGGTGAGTTCAGGTAGGGTAGACAGAGCAGGAGAGTACTTGTAGGGTAGACAGAGCAGGTAGGGTGGACAGAGCAGGTGAGTACTGGTAGGGTAGACAGAGCAGGAGAGTACTGGTAGGGTAGACAGAGCAGGTAGGGTGGACAGAGCAGGTGAGTACTGGTAGGGTAGACAGAGCAGGTGAGTTCAGGTAGGGTAGACAGAGCAGGTAGGGTAGACAGAGCAGGTGAGTTCAGGTAGGGTAGACAGAGCACCTGAGTACTGGTAGGGTAGACAGAGCAGGTGAGTTCAGGTAGGGTAGACAGAGGAGGTAGGGTAGACAGAGCAGGTGAGTTCAGGTAGGGTAGACAGAGCAGGTGAGTTCAGGTAGGATAGACAGAGCAGGTAGGGTAGACAGAGCAGGTGGGTTAGACAGAGCATGTGGGGTAGACAGAGCAGGCTGGGTAGACAGAGCAGGTGAGTACTAGTAGGGTAGAAAGAGCAGGTGAGTACTGGTAGAGTAGACAGTGCAGGTGAGTTTAGGTAGGGTAGACAGAGCAGGTGAGTTCAGGTAGGGTAGACAGAGCAGGTGAGTTCAGGTAGGTTAGACAGAGCAGGTGAGTACAGGTACGGTAGACAGAGCAGGTGACTACTGGTAGGGTAGATAGAGCAGGTGAGTTCAGGTAGGGTAGACAGAGCAGGTAGGGTAGACAGAGAAGGTGAGTACAGGTAGAGTAGACAGAGCAGGTGAGTTCAGGTAGGGTAGACAGAGCAGGAGAGTACTTGTAGGGTAGACAGAGCAGGTAGGGTGGACAGAGCAGGTGAGTACTGGTAGGGTAGACAGAGCAGGAGAGTACTGGTAGGGTAGACAGAGCAGGTAGGGTGGACAGAGCAGGTGAGTACTGGTAGGGTAGACAGAGCAGGTGAGTTCAGGTAGGGTAGACAGAGCAGGTAGGGTAGACAGAGCAGGTGAGTTCAGGTAGGGTAGACAGAGCACCTGAGTACTGGTAGGGTAGACAGAGCAGGTGAGTTCAGGTAGGGTAGACAGAGGAGGTAGGGTAGACAGAGCAGGTGAGTTCAGGTAGGGTAGACAGAGCAGGTGAGTTCAGGTAGGATAGACAGAGCAGGTAGGGTAGACAGAGCAGGTGGGTTAGACAGAGCATGTGGGGTAGACAGAGCAGGCTGGGTAGACAGAGCAGGTGAGTACTAGTAGGGTAGAAAGAGCAGGTGAGTACTGGTAGAGTAGACAGTGCAGGTGAGTTTAGGTAGGGTAGACAGAGCAGGTGAGTTCAGGTAGGGTAGACAGAGCAGGTGAGTTCAGGTAGGTTAGACAGAGCAGGTAGGGTAGACAGAGCAGGTGAGTTCAGGTAGGGTAGACAGAGCAGGTGAGTTCAGGTAGGCTAGACAGAGCAGGTAGGCTAGACAGAGCAGGTAGGGTAGACAGAGCAGGTGGGTTAGACAGATCAGGTGAGTACTAGTAGGGTAGAAAGAGCAGGTGAGTACTGGTAGAGTAGACAGTGCAGGTGAGTTTAGGTAGGGTAGACAGAGCAGGTGAGTTCAGGTAGGGTAGACAGAGCAGGTGAGTTCAGGTAGGTTAGACAGAGCAGGTAGAGTAGACAGTGCAGGTGAGTTTAGGTAGGGTAGACAGAGCAGGTGAGTTCATGTAGGGTAGACAGAGCAGGTGAGTTCAGGTAGGTTAGACAGAGCAGGTAGGGTAGACAGAGCAGGTGAGTTCAGGTAGGGTAGACAGAGCAGGTGAGTTCAGGTAGGCTAGACAGAGCAGGTAGGCTAGACAGAGCAGGTAGGGTAGACAGAGCAGGTGGGTTAGACAGATCAGGTGGGGTAGACAGGGCAGGTGGGGTAGACAGAGCAGGTGAGTACAGGTAGGGTAGACAGAGCAGGTGAGTACAGGTAGGGTAGACAGAGCAGGTAGGGTAGACAGAGCAGGTAGGGTAGACAGAGCAGGTAGGGTAGACAGAGCAGGTGGTGTAGACAGAGCAGGTGAGTACTAGTAGGGTAGACAGAGCAGGTGAGTTCAGGTAGGGTAGACAGAGCAGGTAGGGTAGACAGAGCAGGTGGGGTAGACAGAGCAGGTGGGGTAGACAGAGCAGGTGAGTACTAGTAGGGTAGACAGAGCAGGTAGGCTAGACAGAGCAGGTGAGTTCAGTTAGGGTAGACAGAGCAGGTGAGTACAGGTAGGGTAGACAGAGCAGGTGTTTACTGGTAGAGTAGACAGAGCAGGTGAGTACAGGTAGGGTAGACAGAGCAGGTGAGTTCAGTTAGGGTAGACAGAGCAGGTGAGTACAGGTACGGTAGACAGAGCAGGTGACTACTGGTAGGGTAGATAGAGCAGGTGAGTTCAGGTAGGGTAGACAGAGCAGGTAGGGTAGACAGAGAAGGTGAGTACAGGTAGAGTAGACAGAGCAGGTGAGTTCAGGTAGGGTAGACAGAGCAGGAGAGTACTTGTAGGGTAGACAGAGCAGGTAGGGTGGACAGAGCAGGTGAGTACTGGTAGGGTAGACAGAGCAGGAGAGTACTGGTAGGGTAGACAGAGCAGGTAGGGTGGACAGAGCAGGTGAGTACTGGTAGGGTAGACAGAGCAGGTGTTTACTGGTAGAGTAGACAGAGCAGGTGAGTACAGGTAGGGTAGACAGAGCAGGTGAGTTCAGTTAGGGTAGACAGAGCAGGTGAGTACAGGTACGGTAGACAGAGCAGGTGACTACTGGTAGGGTAGATAGAGCAGGTGAGTTCAGGTAGGGTAGACAGAGCAGGTAGGGTAGACAGAGAAGGTGAGTACAGGTAGAGTAGACAGAGCAGGTGAGTTCAGGTAGGGTAGACAGAGCAGGAGAGTACTTGTAGGGTAGACAGAGCAGGTAGGGTGGACAGAGCAGGTGAGTACTGGTAGGGTAGACAGAGCAGGAGAGTACTGGTAGGGTAGACAGAGCAGGTAGGGTGGACAGAGCAGGTGAGTACTGGTAGGGTAGACAGAGCAGGTGAGTTCAGGTAGGGTAGACAGAGCAGGTAGGGTAGACAGAGCAGGTGAGTTCAGGTAGGGTAGACAGAGCACCTGAGTACTGGTAGGGTAGACAGAGCAGGTGAGTTCAGGTAGGGTAGACAGAGGAGGTAGGGTAGACAGAGCAGGTGAGTTCAGGTAGGGTAGACAGAGCAGGTGAGTTCAGGTAGGATAGACAGAGCAGGTAGGGTAGACAGAGCAGGTGGGTTAGACAGAGCATGTGGGGTAGACAGAGCAGGCTGGGTAGACAGAGCAGGTGAGTACTAGTAGGGTAGAAAGAGCAGGTGAGTACTGGTAGAGTAGACAGTGCAGGTGAGTTTAGGTAGGGTAGACAGAGCAGGTGAGTTCAGGTAGGGTAGACAGAGCAGGTGAGTTCAGGTAGGTTAGACAGAGCAGGTAGGGTAGACAGAGCAGGTGAGTTCAGGTAGGGTAGACAGAGCAGGTGAGTTCAGGTAGGCTAGACAGAGCAGGTAGGCTAGACAGAGCAGGTAGGGTAGACAGAGCAGGTGGGTTAGACAGATCAGGTGAGTACTAGTAGGGTAGAAAGAGCAGGTGAGTACTGGTAGAGTAGACAGTGCAGGTGAGTTTAGGTAGGGTAGACAGAGCAGGTGAGTTCAGGTAGGGTAGACAGAGCAGGTGAGTTCAGGTAGGTTAGACAGAGCAGGTAGATTAGACAGTGCAGGTGAGTTTAGGTAGGGTAGACAGAGCAGGTGAGTTCAGGTAGGGTAGACAGAGCAGGTGAGTTCAGGTAGGTTAGACAGAGCAGGTAGTGTAGACAGAGCAGGTGAGTTCAGGTAGGGTAGACAGAGCAGGTGAGTTCAGGTAGGCTAGACAGAGCAGGTAGGGTAGACAGGACAGGTGGGGTAGACAGAGCAGGTGAGTACTAGTAGGGTAGGCAGAGCAGTTGAGTTCCGGTTAGGGAAGACAGAGCAGGTGAGTTAGACAGATCAGGTGGGGTAGACAGGGCAGGTGGGGTAGACAGAGCAGGTGAGTTAGACAGAGCAGGTGGGTTAGACAGATCAGGTGGGGTAGACGGGGCAGGTGGGGTAGACAGAGAAGGTGAGTACTAGTAGGGTAGACAGAGCAGGTACGCTAGACAGAGCAGGTGAGTACTAGTAGGGTAGACAGAGCAGGTGGGGTAGACAGAGCAGGTGAATACAGGTAGGGTAGACAGACCAGGTGAGTACAGGTAGGGTAGACAGAGCAGGTGGTGTAGACAGTGCAGGTGAGTACTAGTAGGGTAGACAGAGCAGGTGGGGTAGACAGAGCAGGTGGGGTAGACAGTGCAGGTAGGGTAGACAGAGCAGGTAGGGTAGACAGAGCAGGTGAGTACAGGTAGGGTAGACAGAGCAGGTGGTGTAGACAGAGCAGGTGAGTACTAGTAGGGTAGACAGAGCAGGTGAGTTCAGCTAGGGTAGACAGAGCAGGTGGGGTAGACAGAGCAGGTGGGGTAGACAGAGCAGGTGGGGTATACAGAGCAGGTGAGTACTAGTAGGGTAGACAGAGCAGGTAGGCTAGACAGAGCAGGTGAGTACTAGTAGGGTAGACAGAGCAGGTGAGTACAGGTAGGGTAGACAGAGCAGGTAGGGTAGACAGAGAGGGTAGGGTAGACAGAGCAGGTGGGGTAGACAGAGCAGGTGAGTACTACTAGGGTAGACAGAACAGGTAGGCTAGACAGAGCAGGTGAGTACTAGTAGGGTAGACAGAGCAGGTGAGTACAGGTAGGGTAGACAGAGCAGGTTGGGTAGACAGTGCAGGTGAGTACTAGTAGGGTAGACAGAGCAGGTGAGTACAGGTAGGGTAGACAGAGCAGGTGAGTACAGGTAGTGTAGACAAGCAGGTGAGTACAGGTAGGGTAGACAGAGCAGGTGAGTTCAGTTAGGGTAGACAGAGCAGGTGAGTACAGGTAGGGTAGACAGAGCAGGTAGGGTAGACAGAGCAGGTGAGTACAGGTAGGGTAGACAGAGCAGGTGAGTACAGGTACGGTAGACAGAGCAGGTGACTACTGGTAGGGTAGATAGAGCAGGTGAGTTCAGGTAGGGTAGACAGAGCAGGTAGGGTAGACAGAGAAGGTGAGTACAGGTAGAGTAGACAGAGCAGGTGAGTTCAGGTAGGGTAGACAGAGCAGGAGAGTACTTGTAGGGTAGACAGAGCAGGTAGGGTGGACAGAGCAGGTGAGTACTGGTAGGGTAGACAGAGCAGGAGAGTACTGGTAGGGTAGACAGAGCAGGTAGGGTGGACAGAGCAGGTGAGTACTGGTAGGGTAGACAGAGCAGGTGAGTTCAGGTAGGGTAGACAGAGCAGGTAGGGTAGACAGAGCAGGTGAGTTCAGGTAGGGTAGACAGAGCACCTGAGTACTGGTAGGGTAGACAGAGCAGGTGAGTTCAGGTAGGGTAGACAGAGCAGGTAGGGTAGACAGAGCAGGTGAGTTCAGGTAGGGTAGACAGAGCAGGTGAGTTCAGGTAGGATAGACAGAGCAGGTAGGGTAGACAGAGCAGGTGGGTTAGACAGAGCATGTGGGGTAGACAGAGCAGGCTGGGTAGACAGAGCAGGTGAGTACTAGTAGGGTAGAAAGAGCAGGTGAGTACTGGTAGAGTAGACAGTGCAGGTGAGTTTAGGTAGGGTAGACAGAGCAGGTGAGTTCAGGTAGGGTAGACAGAGCAGGTGAGTTCAGGTAGGTTAGACAGAGCAGGTAGGGTAGACAGAGCAGGTGAGTTCAGGTAGGGTAGACAGAGCAGGTGAGTTCAGGTAGGCTAGACAGAGCAGGTAGGCTAGACAGAGCAGGTAGGGTAGACAGAGCAGGTGGGTTAGACAGATCAGGTGAGTACTAGTAGGGTAGAAAGAGCAGGTGAGTACTGGTAGAGTAGACAGTGCAGGTGAGTTTAGGTAGGGTAGACAGAGCAGGTGAGTTCAGGTAGGGTAGACAGAGCAGGTGAGTTCAGGTAGGTTAGACAGAGCAGGTAGATTAGACAGTGCAGGTGAGTTTAGGTAGGGTAGACAGAGCAGGTGAGTTCAGGTAGGGTAGACAGAGCAGGTGAGTTCAGGTAGGTTAGACAGAGCAGGTAGTGTAGACAGAGCAGGTGAGTTCAGGTAGGGTAGACAGAGCAGGTGAGTTCAGGTAGGCTAGACAGAGCAGGTAGGCTAGACAGAGCAGGTAGGCTAGACAGAGCAGGTAGGGTAGACAGGACAGGTGGGGTAGACAGAGCAGGTGAGTACTAGTAGGGTAGGCAGAGCAGTTGAGTTCCGGTTAGGGAAGACAGAGCAGGTGAGTTAGACAGATCAGGTGGGGTAGACAGGGCAGGTGGGGTAGACAGAGCAGGTGAGTTAGACAGAGCAGGTGGGTTAGACAGATCAGGTGGGGTAGACGGGGCAGGTGGGGTAGACAGAGAAGGTGAGTACTAGTAGGGTAGACAGAGCAGGTACGCTAGACAGAGCAGGTGAGTACTAGTAGGGTAGACAGAGCAGGTGGGGTAGACAGAGCAGGTGAATACAGGTAGGGTAGACAGACCAGGTGAGTACAGGTAGGGTAGACAGAGCAGGTGGTGTAGACAGTGCAGGTGAGTACTAGTAGGGTAGACAGAGCAGGTGGGGTAGACAGAGCAGGTGGGGTAGACAGTGCAGGTAGGGTAGACAGAGCAGGTAGGGTAGACAGAGCAGGTGAGTACAGGTAGGGTAGACAGAGCAGGTGGTGTAGACAGAGCAGGTGAGTACTAGTAGGGTAGACAGAGCAGGTGAGTTCAGCTAGGGTAGACAGAGCAGGTGGGGTAGACAGAGCAGGTGGGGTAGACAGAGCAGGTGGGGTATACAGAGCAGGTGAGTACTAGTAGGGTAGACAGAGCAGGTAGGCTAGACAGAGCAGGTGAGTACTAGTAGGGTAGACAGAGCAGGTGAGTACAGGTAGGGTAGACAGAGCAGGTAGGGTAGACAGAGAGGGTAGGGTAGACAGAGCAGGTGGGGTAGACAGAGCAGGTGAGTACTACTAGGGTAGACAGAACAGGTAGGCTAGACAGAGCAGGTGAGTACTAGTAGGGTAGACAGAGCAGGTGAGTACAGGTAGGGTAGACAGAGCAGGTTGGGTAGACAGTGCAGGTGAGTACTAGTAGGGTAGACAGAGCAGGTGAGTACAGGTAGGGTAGACAGAGCAGGTGAGTACAGGTAGTGTAGACAAGCAGGTGAGTACAGGTAGGGTAGACAGAGCAGGTGAGTTCAGTTAGGGTAGACAGAGCAGGTGAGTACAGGTAGGGTAGACAGAGCAGGTAGGGTAGACAGAGCAGGTGAGTACAGGTAGGGTAGACAGAGCAGGTAGGGTAGACAGAGCAGGTAGGGTAGACAGAGAAGGTAGGGTAGACAGAGCAGGTTTGTACTAGTAGGGTAGACAGAGCAGGTGGGGTAGACAGAGCAGGTGGGGTAGACAGAACAGGTAGGGTAGACAGAGCAGGTAGGGTAGACAGAGCAGGTAGGGTAGACAGAGCAGGTATGGTAGACAGAGCAGGTGGGGTAGACAGAGCAGGTGAGTACAGGTAGGGTAGACAGAGCAGGTGAGTACAGGTAGGGTAGACAGAGCAGGTCGGGTAGACAGAGCAGGTAGGGTAGACAGAGCAGGTAGGGTAGACAGAGCAGGTGAGTACAGGTAGGGTAGACAGAGCAGGTGAGTATAGTTGGGGTAGACAGAGCAGGTGAGTACAGGTAGGGTAGACAAAGCAGGTGAGTACAGGTGGGGTAGACAGAGCAGGTGGGGTAGACAGAGCAGGTAGGGTAGACAGAGCAGGTGAGTATTTTGTATGGTAGACAGAGCAGGTGAGTACAGGTAGGGTAGACAGAGCAGGTGAGTACAGGTAGGTTAGACAGAGCAGATGAGTACTAGTAGGGTAGACAGAGCAGGTGAGTACAGGTACCGTAGACAGAGCAGGTGAGTACAGGTAGGGTAGACAGAGCAGGTAGGGTAGACAGAGCAGGTAGGGTAGACAGAGCAGGTGGGGTAGACAGAGCAGGTAGGGTAGACAGAGCAGGTAGGGTAGACAGAGCAGGTCGGGTAAACAGGACAGGTGGGGTAGACAGAGCAGGTGGGGTAGACAGAGCAGGTGGGGTAGACAGAGCAGGTGGGGTAGACAGAGCAGGTGGGGAAGACAGAGCAGGTAGGGTAGACAGAGCAGGTGAGTACAGGTAGGGTAGACAGAGCAGGTGAATACAGGTAGGGTAGACAGAGCAGGTGAGTACAGGTAGGGTAGACAAGCAGGTGAGTACAGGTAGGGTAGACAGAGCAGGTGAGTTCAGTTAGGGTAGACAGAGCAGGTGAGTACAGGTATGGTAGACAGAGCAGGTGACTACTGGTAGGGTAGACAGAGCAGCTGAGTTCAGGTAGGGTAGACAGAGCAGGTAGGGTAGACAGAGCAGGTGAGTACAGGTAGGGTAGACAGAGCAGGTGAGTTCAGGTAGGGTAGACAGAGCAGGTGGGGTAGACAGAGCAGGTGGGGAAGACAGAGCAGGTAGGGTAGACAGAGCAGGTGACTACAGGTAGGGTAGACAGAGCAGGTGAGTACAGGTAGGGTAGACAGAGCAGGTAGGGTAGACAGAGCAGGTGAGTACAGGTAGGGTAGACAGAGCAGGTGAGTACAGGTAGGATAGACAGAGCAGGTAGGGTAGACAGAGCAGGTGAGTACAGGTAGGGTAGACACAGCAGGTGAGTACAGGTAGGCTAGACAGAGCAGGTGAGTACAGGTAGGGTAGACAGAGCAGGTGGTGTAGACAGAGCAGGTGAGTACTAGTAGGGTAGACAGAGCAGGTGGGGTAGACAGAGCAGGTGGGGTAGACAGTGCAGGTAGGGTAGACAGAGCAGGTAGGGTAGACAGAGCAGGTGAGTACAGGTAGGGTAGACAGAGCAGGTGGTGTAGACAGAGCAGGTGAGTACTAGTAGGGTAGACAGAGCAGGTGAGTTCAGCTAGGGTAGACAGAGCAGGTGGGGTAGACAGAGCAGGTGGGGTAGACAGAGCAGGTGGGGTAGACAGAGCAGGTGAGTACTAGTAGGGTAGACAGAGCAGGTAGGCTAGACAGAGCAGGTGAGTACTAGTAGAGTAGACAGAGCAGGTGAGTACAGGTAGGGTAGACAGAGCAGGTAGGGTAGACAGAGAGGGTAGGGTAGACAGAGCAGGTGGGGTAGACAGAGCAGGTGAGTACTAGTAGGGTAGACAGAACAGGTAGGCTAGACAGAGCAGGTGAGTACTAGTAGGGTAGACAGAGCAGGTGAGTACGGGTAGGGTAGACAGAGCAGGTTGGGTAGACAGTGCAGGTGAGTACTAGTAGGGTAGACAGAGCAGGTGACTACAGGTAGGATAGACAGAGCAGGTGAGTACAGGTAGGGTAGACAAGCAGGTGAGTACAGGTAGGGTAGACAGAGAAGGTGACTTCAGTTAGGGTAGACAGAGCAGGTGAGTACAGGTATGGTAGACAGAGCAGGTGACTACTGGTAGGGTAGACAGAGCAGCTGAGTTCAGGTAGGGTAGACAGAGCAGGTAGGGTAGACAGAGCAGGTGAGTACAGGTAGGGTAGACAGAGCAGGTGAGTTCAGGTAGGGTAGACAGAGCAGGTAGGGTAGACAGAGCAGGTAGGGTGGACAGAGCAGGTTTGTACTAGTAGGGTAGACAGAGCAGGTGGGGTAGACAGAGAAGGTGGGGTAGACAGAGCAGGTATGGTAGACAGAGCAGGTAGGGTAGACAGAGCAGGTAGGGTAGACAGAGCAGGTGGGGTAGACAGAGCAGGTGAGTACAGGTAGGGTAGACAGAGCAGGTCGGGTAGACAGAACAGGTAGGGTAGACAGAGCAGGTGAGTACAGGTAGGGTAGACAGAGCAGGTGAGTATAGTTGGGGTAGACAGAGCAGGTGAGTACAGGTAGGGTAGACAAAGCAGGTGAGTACAGGTGGGGTAGACAGAGCAGGTGAGTTCAGGTAGGGTAGACAGAGCAGGTGAGTAAAGGTGGGGTAGACAGAGCAGGTGAGTTCAGGTAGGGTAGACAGAGCAGGTGAGTACAGGTAGGGTAGACAGAGCAGGTGAGTACAGGTGGGGTAGACAGAGCAGGTGAGTACAGGTAGGGTAGACAGAGCAGGTGAGTACAGGTAGGTTAGACAGAGCAGGTGAGTACAGGTAGGGTAGACAGAGCAGGTGAGTACAGGTAGGGTAGATAGAGCAGGTGAGTACAGGTAGGGTAGACAGAGCAGGTGAGTTCAGGTAGGGTAGACAGAGCAGGTGAGTACAGGTGGGGTAGACAGAGCAGGTGAGTACAGGTAGGGTAGACAGAGCAGGTGAGTTCAGGTAGGGTAGACAGAGCAGGTGAGTACAGGTGGGGTAGACAGAGCAGGTGAGTTCAGGTAGGGTAGACAGAGCAGGTGAGTAAAGGTGGGGTAGACAGAGCAGGTGAGTTCAGGTAGGGTAGACAGAGCAGGTGAGTACAGGTAGGGTAGACAGCGCAGGTGAGTACAGGTGGGGTAGACAGAGCAGGTGAGTACAGGTAGGGTAGACAGAGCAGGTGAGTACAGGTAGGTTAGACAGAGCAGGTGAGTACAGGTAGGGTAGACAGAGCAGGTGAGTACAGGTAGGGTAGACAGAGCAGGTGAGTTCAGGTAGGGTAGACAGAGGAGGTGAGTACAGGTAGGGTAGACAGAGCAGGTGAGTACAGGTAGGGTAGACAGAGGAGGTGAGTTCAGGTAGGGTAGACAGAGCAGGTGAGTACAGGTGGGGTAGACAGAGCAGGTGAGTTCAGGTAGGGTAGACAGAGCAGGTGAGTTCAGGTAGGGTAGACAGAGCAGGTGAGTACAGGTGGGGTAGACAGAGCAGGTGAGTACAGG
>NC_060186.1:83293859-83358859 GCF_021184085.1 Oncorhynchus gorbuscha | reverse complement strand
AGAGAGAGAGAGAGAGAGACATTAACATACACACAGAGAGAGAGAGAGAGAGAGAGAGAGACATTAACACACACACAGAGAGAGAGAGAGAGAGAGAGAGAGAGAGAGAGACATTAACATACACACAGAGAGAGAGAGAGAGAGAGAGAGAGAGAGAGAGAGAGAGAGAGACATTAACATACACAGAGAGAGAGAGAGAGAGAGAGAGAGAGAGAGAGAGAGAGAGAGAGAGAGAGAGAGAGAGAGAGACATTAACATACACACACAGAGAGAGAGAGAGAGAGAGAGAGAGAGAGAGAGAGAGAGAGAGAGAGACAACATTAACACACACACAGAGAGAGAGAGAGACAACATTAACACACACACAGAGAGAGAGAGAGAGACATCAACACACACACCCATACAGAATACACACATACAGATTACACACACACATACAGATTACACACACACATACAGATTACACACGCACACACACCCATACAGAACACACACACACATACAGAGAGAGAGAGACATTAACATGCAGAGACTTGCGCACACACACACACACACACACATACAGACTACACACACACACCCATAAAAAACACACACACAAACACATACAGACTACACACACACACCCATAAAAACACACACACACACACATACAGACTACACACACACACCCATAAAAAACACACACACACACACACATACAGATTACACACACATACAGATTATTAAACATTATCTGAATGTCAGCTAATATTTTTTTGTGTTTTGGGAACCTATCTCTTGTCACATCCCCACAATGTTTCCATAACCAAAACAAAATGGAAATTTTAAAGAACATAAAAATGTGTTCCAGGAACGTTCTGGGTGTTTTTTGTGTTCCTAAAATAAACGTTGTATAATCATCTGCACACCTGGACAGCTTTTGTATTTTGGGGAAAATATCTTTTGTGATGATCCCACCAGATCACAACCTAATGAAACATTCTGGGAACCTTTACAAGAACAGACAAAATACGTTCGGGGGGAACATTCTTGCAACATCAGGCGGATGTTTTGTGCAAACATTGTATAATCATCATCAAGAATGGACAGTTTTTGAGTTATGAGAACATGTGACGCAACCGAACGAATGTTCCGGGAACTTTCACTGAAGTCATTTTGGTTTGCTGGGAAAACATGACTGTTCCATTGTGTTATTACATTCCCTGGAAACCTAATGAGAACGTTTGGGGAACGTTCTGTTGTAGTTGTTGTGCACAACATTTAAGGTGAACATTCCCAAGGATAATTCATTTAAAACATTTTTAAAAATTCTAACAATTGTTGTCAAAAAAACATTCTTTGAATATTTTGGGGATGTTATCATCCTAATATTATATAAAACCCTAACTAGAAAGTATTGGGTAATTTTAGCTAATGTTCTGGGAATGTTCCCAGTTTGCTGGGTTATGAGGTCAGTTTCTACAGCTTCACTCACATCTGACAAAGAAGACAAGCATTGTTGTTCAAAGATATTTGTTTTAAAATGTTAAAACTGAACACAGTGAGAACATGTTCAATAGCACCATTTAGGTTTGAAATTATACAATAAATAATATTAGCTCCCCAAAATAGATTGTAAAATAGATTTTCTTATCTTAATGGGACCACATTAATAGAAATCAATTGTTTTCTTTATGAAGGGACGATAAAGACAAATTAATAAAACTAATCTCTCTCTCTCTCTCTCTCTCTCTCTCTCTCTCTCTCTCTCTCTCTCTCACTCTTTCTCTCTCTCTCTCTCTCTCTCTCTCTCTCTCTCTCTCTCTCTCTCTCTCTCTCTCTCTCTCTCTCTCTCTCTCTCTCTCTCTCTCTCTCTCTCTCTCTCTCTCTCTCTCTCTCTCTCTCTCTCTCTCTCTCTCTCTCTCTCTCTCTCTCTCTCTCTCTCTCGCTCTCGCTCTCGCTCTCGCTCTCGCTCTCGCTCTCTCTCTCTCTCTCTCTCTCTCTCTCTCTCTCTCTCTCTCTCTCTCTCGCTCTCGCTCTCTCTCTCTCTCTCTCTCTCTCTCTCTCTCTCTCTCTCTCTCTCTCTCTCTCTCTCTCTCTCTCTCTCTCTCTCTCTGTCTCTGTCTCTCTCTCTCTCTCTCTCTCTCTCTCTCTCTCTCTCTCTCTGTTCATCAGACCTCAGTCCGTTCCCAGGCCAGTTTGATCGTCAGTTCCCGGGTCTCCCCTCTCTGACGGAGTCTCGTTTTTCCAGTCCCAGAATGCACTACCCCACCACCTTCACCTACACTCCTCCCGTCACCGCCGCCATGTCGCTAGGCTCCACCCACTACCACACCTACCTGCCCCCTCCCTACCCCGGTTCCGCCCAAAGTCAGAGTGGACCCTTCCAAACCAGCAGTACTCCCTATCTTTACTATGGAGCCTCATCTGGGTCGTACCAGTTCTCCATGGTTCCCGGGGGGGACCGCTCACCCTCCAGGATGGTTCCTCCCTGCACCAGCGCTTCCACCGGCAGCTCCCTGGCTAACCCTAACCTGCCCAGCCAAGGTGGTGAGGGGGTGGTGGAGGGGGATGGGAGTCACAGCAACTCCCCCACTGTACTCAACCCTGCTGGGGGGCGCATGGACGAAGCTGTCTGGAGACCCTACTGAGGAGGAGGAGTTGGAATAGATGAAGGAGGCGGAACACGAGGAGATAGAAGAAGAGGAGGAAGATGAGGAGAAGAGGAGGAAGAGGAGGATGAAGAGAAGGAGGAAAGTAGATGTGACAATGTAACTGATGTCATGGTTTTTAAAGCACAAATCCTTTTGAGAGGGGAGTTGTTGAGTTATGATGAATAAATATACTCTGAGATAAAATGACAAAAGGTACAAAGGGAATGACTAGTATGAACCTGTCTGGAGGAATGTGCTGTGGCCAGACAGACAGACACGACAAAGGGATCTCGTCTCTTCTCAGCATCAATGAGACACAAACATTAACAATAATGGTAGACTGCCGACCCCAGTGAAGACATTATAATACTAAAGTATTACCACATAGTAATCATAGTACTACAATACTACTATATAGTACTATACCATAGTACTATAATACTACTATACCATAGTGCTACAATACTACTATATAGTACTATACCATAGTGCTACAATATAGTACTATACCATAGTACTGCAATCCTACTATATAGTACTATACCATAGTACTACAATAGTACTATATCATAGTACTACAATACTATATAGTACTATACCATAGTACTACAATAATACTATATAGTACTATACCATAGTACTACACTACTACTATATAGTACTATATCATAGTACTACAATACTAATATATAGTACTATATCATAGTACTACACTACTACTATATAGTACTATACCATAGTACTACAATACTCCATCATCCACAGCCTACAAGACAATTATTCAGGCTATTTGTAGCAGACGGCTTGTTTTGGATTTCTATAAGGCTTTTATCTGAGCATGTTATGTACTAGGACTATATAACTGGACTATATAACAGGACTATATAACAGGACTATATAACAGGACTATATAACAGGACTATATAACAGGACTATATAACTATATAACAGGACTATATAACTATATAACAGGACTATATAACAGGACTATATAACTGGACTATATAACAGGACTATATAACAGGACTATGTAACAGGACTATATAACAGGACTATATAACAGGACTATATAACAGGACTATATAACAGGACTATATAACAGGACTATATAACAGGACTATATAACAGGACTATATAACAGGACTATATAACTATATAACAGGACTATATAACAGGACTATATAACAGGACTATATAACAGGACTATATAACAGGACTATATAAAAGGACTATATAACAGGACTATATAACTGGACTATATAACAGGACTATATAACAGGACTATATAACAGGACTATATAACAGGACTATATAACTATATAACAGGACTATATAACAGGACTATATAACTGGACTATATAACAGGACTATATAACTATATAACAGGACTATATAACAGGACTATATAACTATATAACAGGACTATATAACAGGACTATATAACAGGACTATATAACAGGACTATATAACTATATAACAGGACTATATAACAGGACTATATAACAGGACTATATAACAGGACTATGTAACAGGACTATATAACAGGACTATATAACAGGACTATATAACAGGACTATATAACAGGACTATATAACTATATAACAGGACTATATAACAGGACTATATAACAGGACTATATAACAGGACTATATAACAGGACTATATAACTGGACTATATAACAGGACTATATAACAGGACTATATAACAGGACTATATAACTATATAACAGGACTATATAACAGGACTATATAACTGGACTATATAACAGGACTATATAACAGGACTATATAACAGGACTATATAACAGGACTATATAACAGGACTATATAACAGGACTATATAACAGGACTATATAGCAGGACTATATAACTATATAACAGGACTATATAACAGGACTATATAACAGGACTATATAACTATATAACAGGACTATATAACTATATAACAGGACTATATAACAGGACTATATAACAGGACTATATAACAGGACTATATAACAGGACAATATAACAGGACTATATAACAGGACTATATAACAGGACTATATAACAGGACTATATAACAGGACTATATAACAGGACTATATAACTATATAACAGGACTATATAACAGGACTATATAACAGGACTATATAACAGGACTATATAACTATAAAAGCAGGACTATATAACTATATAACTGGACTATATAACAGGACTATATAACTATATAACAGGACTATATAACTATATAACTGGACTATATAACAGGACTATATAACTATATAACAGGACTATATAACTATATAACTGGACTATATAACTATATAACAGGACTATATAACTATATAACTGGACTATATAACTATATAACAGGACTATATAACTATATAACTGGACTATATAACAGGACTATATAACAGGACTATATAACAGGACTATATAACAGGACTATATAACAGGACTATATAACAGGACTATATAACTATATAACAGGACTATATAACAGGACTATATAACTATATAACAGGACTATATAACAGGACTATATAACAGGACTATATAACAGGACTATATAACAGGACTATATAACTATATAACAGGACTATATAACAGGACTATATAACAGGACTATATAACAGGACTATATAACAGGACTATATAACAGGACTATATAACTATATAACAGGACTATATAACAGGACTATATAACTATATAACAGGACTATATAACAGGACTATATAACAAGACTATATAACAGGACTATATAACAGGACTATATAACAGGACTATATAACAGGACTATATAACAGGACTATATAACAGGACTATATAACTATATAACAGGACTATATAACAGGACTATATAACAGGACTATATAACAGGACTATATAACAGGACTATATAACTATATAACAGGACTATATAACAGGACTATATAACAGGACTATATAACAGGACTATATAACTATATAACAGGACTATATAACAGGACTATATAACAGGACTATATAACTATATAACTGGACTATATAACAGGACTATATAACTGGACTATATAACAGGACTATATAACAGGACTATATAACTATATAACAGGACTATATAACAGTACTATATAACAGGACTATATAACAGGACTATATAACAGGACTATATAACAGGACTATATAACAGGACTATGTAACAGGACTATATAACATATATAACAGGACTATATAACAGGACTATATAACTATATAACAGGACTATATAACAGGACTATATAACAGGACTATATAACAGGACTATATAACAGGACTATATAACAGGACTATATAACTATATAACAGGACTATATAACTATATAACAGGACTATATAACTATATAACAGGACTATATAACTATATAACAGGACTATATAACAGGACTATATAACAGGACTATATAACTATATAACAGAACTATATAACAGGACTATATAACAGGACTATATAACAGGACTATATAACAGGACTATATAACAGGACTATATAACAGGACTATATAACTGGACTATATAACAGGACTATATAACAGGACTATATAACAGGACTATATAACAGGACTATATAACTATATAACAGGACTATATAACAGGACTATATAACAGGACTATATAACAGGACTATATAACAGGACTATATAACAGGACTATATAACTATATAACAGGACTATATAACAGGACTATATAACAGGACTATATAACAGGATTATATAACTGGACTATATAACTATATAACAGGACTATATAACAGGACTATATAACAGGACTATATAACTATATAACAGGACTATATAACTGGACTATATAACTATATAACAGGACTATATAACTGGACTATATAACAGGACTATATAACAGGACTATATAACTATATAACAGGACTATATAACAGTACTATATAACAGGACTATATAACAGGACTATATAACAGGACTATATAACAGGACTATATAACAGGACTATATAACAGGACTATATAACTATATAACAGGACTATATAACAGGACTATATAACAGGACTATATAACAGAACTATATAACAGGACTATATAACAGGACTATATAACAGGACAATATAACAGGACTATATAGCAGTACTATATAACTGGACTATATAACAGGACTATATAACAGGACTATATAACTGGACTATATAACAGGACTATATAACAGGACTATATAACTGGACTATATAACAGGACTATATAACTGGACTATATAACAGGACTACATGACAGAACATCACTGAGTAGCGAAAGAGGACAGGAATATTTATGCTACCATGGTGATGACAGTCACACACGTGTTACCATAGTGATGATGAGAGTCACATGTATGTTATTGTGTGGTGGTATGAACAGGAGTTTTAACTTATGAAGACATAAATGATGTAATGTATTTGTTAACTTGAGGGTAAAATCGTAATCTGAATATTTTTGATGCATGTGTTTGTACACTTTTCATTAGACCAAATCTGTCTGTCTTTTTCATTCAAAGATGTATATTTTTAACATGTTGTAAGTTTAGAGAATGAAAAAATAATTTTGCTCTGTAAAATAATAATGATTCTGTCTGAATGATGATATCCTTGTGCATACAGTAACTTCTTTAACTACCAGCGACATGCTAGTTAACCGAATAAAACACCGAGCTCTGACTTCACACGACAACAACATGTATCACGTCGTCTAACCAGCGACATGCTAGTTAACCGAATAAAACACCGAGCTCTGACTTCACACGACAACAACATGTATCACGTCGTCTAACCAGCGACATGCTAGTTAACCGAATAAAACACAGAGCTCTGACTTCACACGACATCAACATGTATCACGCCGTCTAACCAGCGACATGCTAGTTAACCGAATAAAACACCGAGCTCTGACTTCACACGACATCAACATGTATCACGCCGTCTAACCAGCGACATGCTAGTTAACCGAATAAAACACCGAGCTCTGACTTCACACGACATCAACATGTATCACGTCGTCTAACCAGCGACATGCTAGTTAACCGAATAAAACACCGACTTCACACGACAACAACATGTATCACGTCATCTAACCAGCGACATGCTAGTTAACCGAATAAAACACAGACTTCACACGACAACAACATGTATCACGTCGTCTAACCAACGACATGCTAGTTAACCGAATAAAACACAGAGCTCTGACTTCACACGACAACAACATGTATCACGTCGTCTAACCAGTGACATGCTAGTTAACCGAATAAAACACCGACTTCACACGACAACAACATGTATCACGTCATCTAACCAGCGACATGCTAGTTAACCGAATAAAACACAGAGCTCTGACTTCACACGACAACAACATGTATCACGTCGTCTAACCAGCGACATGCTAGTTAACCGAATAAAACACCGAGCTCTGACTTCACACGACAACAACATGTATCACGTCGTCTAACCAGTGACATGCTAGTTAACCGAATAAAACACCGACTTCACACGACAACAACATGTATCACGTCATCTAACCAGCGACATGCTAGTTAACCGAATAAAACACCGACTTCACACGACAACAACATGTATCACGTCATCTAACCAGCGACATGCTAGTTAACCGAATAAAACACAGAGCTCTGACTTCACACGACATCAACATGTATCACGCCGTCTAACCAGTGACATGCTAGTTAACCGAATAAAACACAGAGCTCTGACTTCACACGACAACAACATGTATCACGCCGTCTAACCAACGACATGCTAGTTAACCGAATAAAACACAGAGCTCTGACTTCACACGACATCAACATGTATCACGCCGTCTAACCAACGACATGCTAGTTAACCGAATAAAACACAGAGCTCTGACTTCACACGACATCAACATGTATCACGCCGTCTAACCAACGACAACTTGTTACTTCAATCAGGAACGTACATTTTTGTCTCATTGAAACGGTTCAAATCTCCGGAGCCGACAAGGTGAAAAATCTGTCTCAGTGCCCTTGAGCAAGACACTTAACCCTAATTGCTACAGAGGCACTTTACAATGGTGACCCTGGTCCTGAGCCCACCAACTGTGCTTGTCAGGGGGATTTGGGATATCACATTTTCATTACACTTGAGTGTAAGCACCCCCAAAATTATTATTATTATTATTATACAAAAGCAATATTTATAGTTACTTACACAGATACACAGGTACACAGATACACAGATACACAGGTACACAGATAACCAGGTACACAGATACACAGATAATAAGGTACACAGGTACACAGATACACAGATAACCAGGTACACAGATACACAGATACACAGATAACCAGGTACACAGATACACAGATACACAGATAACCAGGTACACAGATACACAGATAACCAGGTACACAGATACACAGATACACAGATAACCAGGTACACAGATACACAGATACACAGGTACACAGATACACAGGTACACAGATACACAGGTACACAGATACACAGGTACACAGATACACAGGTACACAGGTACACAGATACACAGGTACACAGGTACACAGATACACAGGTACACAGGTACACAGATACACAGGTACACAGGTACACAGATACACAGGTACACAGGTACACAGGTAGGCCAAAGATCAAGATGGTTGTGCCAGGCCTTTTTGGTGTCTACAACACACGGTACTGTATGGTGTAGCTGGTCAGCATGAACACCTCATCCTGACTGGATTCACACTCAGTTCAATATGAGTCACATACATACACTATCTATATTAACAATCACACACACTATCTATATTAACAATCACACACACTATCTATATTAACAATCACATACACACTATCTATATTAACAATCACATACACACTATCTATATTAACAATCACACACACACTCTCTATATTAACAATCACACACACTATCTACATTAACAATCACACACACTATCTATATTAACAATCACATACACACTATCTATATTAACAATCACATACACACTCTCTATATTAACAATCACATACACACTATCTATATTAACAATCACACACACACTCTCTATATTAACAATCACATACACACTATCTATATTAACAATCACATACACACTCTCTATATTAACAATCACATACACACTATCTATATTAACAATCACACACACACTCTCTATATTAACAATCACACACACTATCTACATTAACAATCACACACACTATCTATATTAACAATCACATACACACTATCTATAGTAACAATCACATACACACTCTCTATATTAACAATCACATACACACTCTCTATATTAACAATCACACATAGGGTTGCAAACCTGAGGTAGCTTTTCCAAAATTCCCCGGTTTTCCAGAAATGCAGATTGAAAGATTGGGACAGAATTCCCATCATACAGTATGTTCACTCCTGTGAGAATTACAAGGACTTGGTGTTCAGCATCTGGTGTGATGTGCTGCAGAGGACTTTCTGAACTAGTATCTTGGTGTCTAACACTTAAAAGTACAACAGTAAAATATATATTTTTTTTCTTTCATTTATTAATTAATTTATAATCCTCCAACTGTTGTTCAAAAATATTATTATTTTTATTTGTTTTTAAGTCTGGATCAAAAGGTAGCCTAGTGGTTAGAGTGTAGAGGCGGCAGGGTAGCATAGTGGTTAGAGTGTAGAGGTGGCAGGGTAGCATAGTGGTTAGAGTGTAGAGGTGGCAGGGTAGCCTAGTGGTTAGAGTGTAGAGGAGGCAGGTAGCCTAGTGGTTAGAGTGTAGAGGGGGCAGGGTAGCCTAGTGGTTAGAGTGTAGAGGAGGCAGGTAGCCTAGTGGTTAGAGTGTAGAGGAGGCAGGGTAGCCTAGTGGTTAGAGTGTAGAGGAGGTAGGTAGCCTAGTGGTTAGAGTGTAGAGGCGGCAGGGTAGCCTAGTGGTTAGAGTGTAGAGGTGGCAGGGTAGCCTAGTGGTTAGAGTGTAGAGGTGGCAGCGTAGCCTAGTGGTTAGAGTGTAGAGGTGGCAGGGTAGCCTAGTGGTTAGAGTGTAGAGGAGGCAGGTAGCCTAGTGGTTAGAGTGTAGAGGGGGCAGGGTAGCCTAGTGGTTAGAGTGTAGAGGAGGCAGGTAGCCTAGTGGTTAGAGTGTAGAGGAGGCAGGGTAGCCTAGTGGTTAGAGTGTAGAGGAGGTAGGTAGCCTAGTGGTTAGAGTGTAGAGGCGGCAGGGTAGCCTAGTGGTTAGAGTGTAGAGGAGGCAGGGTAGCCTAGTGGTTAGAGTGTAGAGGGGGCAGGTAGCCTAGTGGTTAGAGTGTAGAGGTGGCAGGTAGCCTAGTGGTTAGAGTGTAGAGGTGGCAGCGTAGCCTAGTGGTTAGAGTGTAGAGTGTCCCTAATTACACCCTATTCCCTATGTAGTCACTACTTTGGACCAGTGCCCCCCCCACCCTCAGAACAGCCTCAATCTGTCAGGGTCATGGACTCTACAGGGTTTAGAAAGCGTTTCTATCATGGACATGGACAGAGGTGTTCCTAATGTTTTGTACACTCAGTGTATGGTCTATATAAGGAATAGGCAGCCGGTAGTAATGTTCTGTTCAGAGGGAAAGGAAGGAACGCAGGGTGGAAGATCTGAAAGCCGAGAGAAACATGGAAACACACACACACACACACACACACACACACCCTCACACACACACACACACACTCTCTCACACACACACACACACACACACACACACACACACACACACACACACACACACACACACACACACACACACACACACACACACACACACACACACACACACACACACACACACACACACACACTCTCTCTCTCTCACATGCAGCCCAACCTCCGGGTTAGGAGTTGGACCCTGGAACTGACTTCAGTACTGAAAGTCTAAAAGACAAAACAACCTTTTCATTTGAACTCCAAATATCAGATGTCGTTTCCATCCAGACTTTGAACAAGGGCATTGTTGAACAATATTACTTGTAATTGAACCTATGATTGTTGTTCTGTTTTGTTTCCTCTGAGTATCTGACCAGACAACATGTCTCTCTCTCAGCAGGCTGAGTCCCATATGGTCCCTTATTCCCTATCTAGTGCACTACTTTAGACCAGCCAAATGGCAGCCTACTCCCTATCTAGTGCACTACTTTAGACCAGCCAAATGGCAGCCTACTCCCTATCTAGTGCCCTACTTTAGACCAGCCAAATGGCACCCTATTCCATATATAGTGCACTACTTTAGACCAGAGCCCATAGGGAAATGGACTATGTACAGAATGTTTATTACAACACAACAACCAATGACATAAAGTCATTCATCCTCCCTCAGACCCTAACCCTTACCTCTGACCCTGACCCTAACCCTTCCCTCTGACCCTGACCCTTACCTCTGACCCTGACCCTAACCCTTCCCTCTGACCCTGACCCTAACCCTTCCCTCTGACCCTGACCCTAACACTTCCCTCTGACCGTAACTCTTCCCTCTGACCCTGACCCTAACCCTTCCCTCTGACCCTAACCCTTCCCTCTGACCATAACCCTTCCCTCTGACCCTGACCCTTCCCTCTGACCCTAACACTTCCCTCTGACCCTAACCCTTCCCTCTGACCCTAACCCTTCCCTCTGACCCTAACCCTTACCTCTGACCCTAACCCTTCCCTCTGACCCTAACCCTTCCCTCTGACCCTAACCCTTCCCTCTGACCCTAACCCTTCCCTCTGACCCTAACCCTTCCCTCTGACCCTAACCCTTCCCTCTGACCCTAACCCTTCCCTCTGACCCTAACCCTTCCCTCTGACCCTAACCCTTCCCTCTGACCCTAACCCTTACCTCTGACCCTAACCCTTCCCTCTGACCCTAACCCTTCCCTCTGACCCTGACCCTAACCCTTCCCTCTGACCCTATCCCTAACCCTTCCCTCTGACCCTAACCCTTCCCTCTGACCCTGACCCTAACCCTTCCCTCTGACCCTAACCCTTCCCTCTGACCCTAACCCTTCCCTCTGACCCTAACCCTTCCCTCTGACCCTAACCCTTCCCTCTGACCCTAACCCTTCCCTCTAACCCTAACCCTAACCCTAACCCTAACCCTAACCCTCTGACCCTAACCCTTCCCTCTGACCCTAACCCTTCCCTCTGACCCTAACCCTTCCCTCTGACCCTAACCCTTCCCTCTGACCCTAACCCTTCCCTCTGACCCTAACCCTAACCCTTCCCTCTGACCCTAACCCTAACCCTTCCCTCTGACCCTAACCCCAACCCTTCCCTCTAACCCTAACCCTTCCCTCTGACCCTAACCCTTCCCTCTGACCCTAACCCTTCCCTTTGACCCTAACCCTTCCCTCTGACCCCAACCCTTCCCTCTGACCCTAACCCTTACCTCTGACCCTAACCCTTCCCTCTGACCCTAACCCTTCCCTCTGACCCAAACCCTTCCCTCTGACCCTAACCCTTCCCTCAGACCCTAACCCTTCCCTCTGACCCTAACTCTTCCCTCTGACCCTAACCCTTCCCTCTGACCCTAACCCTAACCCTTCCCTCTGACCCTAACCCTTCCCTCTGACCCTAACCCTTCCCTCTGACCCTAACCCTTCCCTCTGACCCCAACCCTTCGTTCTGTTACGCTTTGTGTTTCTTCGTTGTCTTTTGGTTTTACAACAAAAGGTCAAACGGTAGCTACTTCCCTGTATAAACAACATGCTGACCAGATTATTATGTGATAATGATTCGCTGATTTTTCTGTCCACATGTTTACATCATGTGTTTTTGTGTTGTCTATGTTCTGTCACCTCTCTCACCAGGCCACGTCAGGTGGAATGGTGTTAGAGGCTTTAGAGACTTTCAGAAAGATCTCTCACCTCCTCTGCTCTCCTCTGTAGTTGACTGGTCTCCTCTGGTCTCTGTAGTTGACTGGTCTCCTCTGGTCTCCTCTGTAGTTGACTGGTCTCCTCTGGTCTCCTCTGTAGTTGACTGGTCTCCTCTGTAGTTGACTGGTCTCCTCTGGTCTCTGTAGTTGACTGGTCTCCTCTGGTCTCCTCTGTAGTTGACTGGTCTCCTCTGGTCTCCTCTGTAGTTGACTGGTCTCCTCTGTAGGTGACTGGTCTCCTCTGGTCTCTGTAGTTGACTGGTCTCCTCTGGTCTCCTCTGTAGTTGACTGGTCTCCTCTGGTCTCCTCTGTAGTTGACTGGTCTCCTCTGTAGGTGACTGGTCTCCTTTGGTCTCTGTAGTTGACTGGTCTCCTCTGGTCTCCTCTGTAGTTGACTGGTCTCCTCTGGTCTCCTCTGTAGTTGACTGGTCTCCTATGTAGTTGACTGGTCTCCTCTGTAGTTGACTGGTCTCCTCTGGTCTCCTCTGTAGTTGACTGGTCTCCTCTGTAGTTGACTGGTCTCCTCTGTAGTTGACTGGTCTCCTCTGGTCTCCTCTGTAGTTGACTGGTCTCCTCTGTAGTTGACTGGTCTCCTCTGTAGTTGACTGGTCTCCACTGGTCTCCTCTGTAGTTGACTGGTCTCCTCTGGTCTCTGTAGTTGACTGGTCTCCTCTGGTCTCCTCTGTAGTTGACTGGTCTCCTCTGTAGTTGACTGGTCTCCTCTGTAGTTGACTGGTCTCCTCTGTAGTTGACTGGTCTCCTCTGGTCTCCTCTGTAGTTCACTGGTCTCCTCTGTAGTTGACTGGTCTCCTCTGGTCTCCTCTGTAGTTGACTGGTCTCCTCTGGTCTCTGTAGTTGACTGGTCTCCTCTGTAGTTGACTGGTCTCCTCTGTAGTTGACTGGTCTCCTCTGGTCTCCTCTGTAGTTGAATGGTCTCCTCTGGTCTCCTCTGTAGTTGACTGGTCTCCTCTGGTCTCCTCTGTAGTTGACTGGTCTCCTCTGTAGTTGACTGGTCTCCTCTGGTCTCTGTAGTTGACTGGTCTCTTCTGTAGTTGACTGGGGACCAGACTGGTATCCAGGCTAACAGACTGACACACAGGCTAACAGACTGACACCCAGGCTAACAGACTGGTATCCAGGCTAACAGACTGACACCCAGGCTAACAGCATATATTATTATATTATTATTATATTAACAGATTCCAGGCTAACAGACTGACACACAGGCTAACAGACTTAACAGATTCCATAACAGACTTAACAGAGCTGGTACCCAGGCTAACAGACTGGTACCCAGGCTAACAGACTGACACCCAGGCTAACAGACTGGTACCCAGGCTAACAGACTGACTCACAGGCTAACATACTGACTCCCAGGCTAACAGACTGGTACCCAGGCTAACAGACTGACTCCCAGGCTAACAGACTGACTCCCAGGCTAACAGACTGGTACCCAGGCTAACAGACTGACTCCCAGGCTAACAGACTGGTACCAAGGCTAACAGACTGGTACCCAGGCTAACAGACTGACTCCCAGGCTAACAGACTGGTACCCAGGCTAACAGACTGGTACCCAGGCTAACAGACTGACTCCCAGGCTAACAGACTGGTACCCAGGCTAACAGACTGACTCCCAGGCTAACAGACTGGTACCCAGGCTAACAGACTGACTCCCAGGCTAACAGACTGGTACCAAGGCTAACAGACTGGTCCCCAGGTTAACAGACTGGTACCCAGGCTAACAGACTGGTACCCAGGCTAACAGACTGGTACCCAGGCTAACAGACTGGTCCCCAGGTTAACAGACTGGTACCCAGGCTAACAGACTGGTACCCAGGCTGACAGACTGGTACCCAGGCTAACAGACTGGTCCCCAGGCTAACAGACTGGTACCCAGGCTAACAGACTGGTATCCAGGCTAACAGACTGACTCCCAGGCTAACAGACTGACATCAAGGCTGACAGACTGGTACCCAGGCTAACAGACTGACACCAAGGCTGACAGACTGGTACCCAGGCTAACAGACTGACACCCAGGCTAACAGACTGACACCCAGGCTAACAGACTGACATCCAGGCTAACAGACTGACAAACAGGCTAACAGACTGACATCCAGGCTAACAGACTGACAAACAGGCTAACAGACTGGCATCCAGGCTAACAGACTGTCATCCAGGCTAACAGACTGTCATCCAGGCTAGTAACTCCTCTTTCAGAAATTCAACAGATGAGCAATACTGCTCTCTGCTGGAAAGAAGAGTGAACTGCAGTGTAATCATCATAGCGGCCACTAGGGGGTGATGGTACTCCATCAACACAATTCCCAATCTATCTATCTATCTATCTATCTATCTATCTATCTATCTATCTATCTATCTATCTATCTATCTATCTATCTATCTATGAGTATATCCTCCTCTCTCTCTCTCCATCCCACTTCTCCCCCTCTCTTTCCCTCCTCTCTCTCTCCTTCTCTCCCATCTCTCTCCTTCCCACCTCTATCTCTCCTTCCCTCCTCTCTCTCTCCATCCCTCCTCTCTCTCTCCTTCCCACCTCTACCTCTCTCCTTCACTCCTCTCTCTCCTTCTCTCCCCTCTCTCTCCTTCCCTCCTCTCCCTCTCTCCTTCCCTCCTCTCAATTCAATTCAATTCAAGGGCTTTATTGGCATGGGAAACATGTGTTAACATTGCCAAAGCAAGTGAGGTAGACAACATACAAAGTGAATATATAAAGTGAAAAACAACAAAAATTAACAGTAAACATCAGCGGTCATTCAAATAATACACATACAGAAGTTTAAAAACAGTAAAGACATTACAAATGTCATATTATATATATATATATACAATGTACAAATAGTTAAAGGACACAAGATAAAATGAATAAGCATAAATATGGGTTGTATTTACAATGGTGTTTGTTCTTCACTGGTTGCCCTTTTCTCGTGGCAACAGGTCACAAATCTTGCTGCTGTGATGGCACACTGTGGAATTTCACCCAGTAGATATGGGAGTTTTTCAAAATTAGATTTGTTTTCGAATTCTAGATTTGTTAATTATTTTTCTTTGTTAAGTAATTATGTGCTTGTTTTCTCATGATTTGGTTGGGTCTAATTGTGTTGCTGTCCTGGGCTCTGTAGGGTGTGTTTGTGTTTGTGAACAGAGCCCCAGGGAACAGCTTGCTTAGGGGACTCTTCTCCAGGTTCATCTCTCTGTAGGTGATGACTTTGTTATGGAAGGTTTGGGAATCGCTTCCTTTTGGAGAATCCAGGTCGTCTTTAACAGTTGATTCTAAGATCTGTATTTGATCATGTTTTTGCTGTTTGTTGTTATAGAGCCAAAAAGACCAGAGAAGTGGTTTATCCAGACATCTCCATGTTGGATAGAAAACTCTTCCTGTTGTTGTTTGTTTAGTGTTTTCCAATGTTCCCAGAAGTGGTTGGAGTCTATGGATTCTTCAATTGCATTGAGCTGATTTCTGACGTGCTGTTCCTTCTTTTTCCGTAGTGTATTTCTGTATTGTTTTAGTGATTCACCATAATGAAGGCGTAGACTCAGGTTTTCTGGGTCTCTGTCTTTTTGGTTGGATAGTTTTTCACATTCTTCATCAAACCATTTGTCATTGTTGTTATTTTTCTAAGGTTGTCTGTTTAACATGTTTAATTTGATAGGGAAGCTGAGAGGTCAAAGAAACTGTTTAGGTTTTCTACTGACATGTTTATGGCATGTTTCCACCATCACCAGAGGGCGGCAGAGACCGTCCTAGAGACATTAACCACACTCAGGTTGTCATGGTTACACCTGTCACCAGAGGACAGCAGAGACCGTCCTAGAGACATTAACCACACTCAGGTTGTCATGGTTACACCTGTCACCAGAGGACGGCAGAGACCGTCCTAGAGACATTAACCACACTCAGGTTGTCATGGTTACACCTGTCACCAGAGGACAGCAGAGACCGTCCTAGAGACATTAACCACACTCAGGGTGTGTCCTATTTACTCACTATATTACCCTGTTAAAAGAGGTGTGTGTTCTGTCGTCCTTTGCTGAAGCTTGAATTATGTGCGTTTGTCTCCTGAGTTTTTGAGACATATTGTTTGTTGTTTTCTTGGTGACTGGGATCCTTACGTTACCGTTTCTGAGTAAAGTAGTATGTTGATTCCTCGTCCGGTCTCTTCTCTGCACCTGAGTCCAACCTCACCATGTCACAGTTTACACTATCACAGTGGGTCCATCTCCTCTATACCACCACCTGGTAGTGTGGTGGATGGGACAACCAGCTCTCTGTAACCTAGAGGACAACCAGTGGGTCCATCTCCTCTATACCACCACCTGGTAGTGTGGTGGATGGGACAACCAGCTCTCTGTAACCTAGAGGACAACCAGTGGGTCCATCTCCTCTATACCACCCACCTGGTAGTGTGGTGGATGGGACTACCAGCTCTCTGTAACCTAGAGGGCAACCAGTGGGTCCATCTCCTCTATACCACCACCTGGTAGTGTGGTGGATGGGACTACCAGCTCTCTGTAACCTAGAGGACAACCAGTGGATCCATCTCCTCTATACCACCCACCTGGTAGTGTGGTGGATGGGACTACCAGCTCTCTGTAACCTAGAGGGAAACCAGTGGGTCCATCTCCTCTATACCACCACCTGGTAGTGTGGTTGATGGGAATACCAGCTCTCTGTAACCTAGAGGACAACCAGTGGGTCCATCTCCTCTATACCACCCACCTGGTAGTGTGGTGGATGGGAATACCAGCTCTCTGTAACCTAGAGGACAACCAGTGGGTCCATCTCCTCTATACCACCCACCTGGTAGTGTGGTGGATGGGAATACCAGCTCTCTGTAACCTAGAGGACAACCAGTGGGTCCATCTCCTCTATACCACCCACCTGGTAGTGTGGTTGATGGGACTACCAGCTCTCTGTAACCTAGAGGACAACCAGTGGGTCCATCTCCTCTATACCACCCACCTGGTAGTGTGGTGGATGGGACTACCAGCTCTCTGTAACCTAGAGGACAACCAGTAGGTCCGTCTCCTCTATACCACCACCTGGTAGTGTGGTGGATGAGACAACCAGCTCTCTGTAACCTAGAGGACAACCACTGGGTCCGTCTCCTCTATACCACCCACCTGGTAGTGTGGTGGATGGGACTACCAGCTCTCTGTAACCTAGAGGACAACCAGTAGGTCCGTCTCCTCTATACCACCCACCTGGTAGTGTGGTGGATGGGACTACCAGCTCTCTGTAACCTAGAGGACAACCAGTGGGTCCATCTCCTTTATACCACCACCTGGTAGTTTGGTGGATGGGACTACCAGCTCTCTGTAACCTAGAGGACAACCAGTGGGTCCGTCTCCTCTATACCAGGTTTCACACCTGGTAGTGTGGTGGATGGGACTACCAGCTCTCTGTAACCTAGAGGGCAACCAGTGGGTCCATCTCCTCTATACCACCCACCTGGTAGTGTGGTGGATGGGACTACCAGCTCTCTGTAACCTAGAGGACAACCAGTGGATCCATCTCCTCTATACCACCCACCTGGTAGTGTGGTGGATGGGACTACCAGCTCTCTGTAACCTAGAGGGCAACCAGTGGGTCCATCTCCTCTATACAAGGACCAGTGGGTCCATCTCCTCTATACCTGGGGGGGGGGGGGGGGTCCCGCTGATCTGGGTGGGGTGTCTATTGATCTGTTGCTCCTTTGTGAGGTGTTGGGGATGCGGTTGAGGGCGAGATCCTTTAAGGTATAGACCTTCCCATTCAACTTCCTGTATACACCATCCCAGTCATCTTCCTGTATACACCTTCCTATTCAACTTCCTGTATAGACCATCCCAGTCAACTTCCTGTATTGGCGATCCCAGTCAACTTCCTGTATAGACTATCCCAGTCAACTTCCTGTATACACCATCCCAGTCAACTTCCTGTATTGGCGATCCCAGTCAACTTCCTGTATAGACTATCCCAGTCAACTTCCTGTATACACCATCCCAGTCAACTTCCTGTATACACCATCCCAGTCAACTTCCTGTATACACCATCCCAGTCAACTTCCTGTATACACCATCCCAGTCAACTTCCTGTATAGACTATCCCAGTCAACTTCCTGTATACACCATCCCAGTCAACTTCCTGTATACACCATCCCAGTCATCTTCCAATATGGATCCTTTCTTAGACAATGTAGAAAACATTGCTAAGAAGATAGATAATGATTTCAGGGATTTGTGTGATGATGAGCTATCTGAAATTGAGATAAAAGACTGTATTAAAAGTCTTAAGGACAAGAGGTCCCCTGGAAATTATGGTTTAAAAAACATGTTTTAGAAAGCATTCAATGATACATTTATTCCTTTCATTCTTGTTATGTTTCAAGAATCAATAGAAAAAGGGGCGTTACAGGCTTCCTTAAAGCAAGGTGTAATTACTGATCCCCAAACCTACATTTACATTACATTTAAGTCATTTAGCAGACGCTCTTATCCAGAGCGACTTACAAATTGGTGCATTCACCTTATGACATCCAGTGGAACAGCCACTTTACAATAGTGCATCTAAATATTTTAAGGGGGAGGGGGTGAGAAGGATTACTTTATCCTATCCTAAGTATTCCTTAAAGAGGTGGGGTTTCAGGTGTCTCCGGAAGGTGGTGATTGACTCCGCTGTCCTGGCGTCGTGAGGGAGTTTGTTCCACCATTGGGGAGCCAGAGCAGCGAACAGTTTTGACTGGGCTGAGCGGGAACTGTACTTCCTCAGTGGTAGGGAGACGAGCAGGCCAGAGGTGGATGAACGCAGTGCCCTTATTTGGGTGTAGGGCCTGATCAGAGCCTGGAGGTACTGAGGTGCCGTTCCCCTCACAGCTCCGTAGGCAAGCACCATGGTCTTGTAGCGGATGCGAGCGTCAACTGGAAGCCAGTGGAGAGAGCGGAGGAGCGGGGTGACGTGAGAGAACTTGGGAAGGTTGAACACTAGACGGGCTGCGGCGTTCTGGATGAGTTGTAGGGGTTTAATGGCACAGGCAGGGAGCCCAGCCAACAGCGAGTTGCAGTAATCCAGACGGGAGATGACAAGTGCCTGGATTAGGACCTGCGCCGCTTCCTGTGTGAGGCAAGGTCGTACTCTGCGGATGTTGTAGAGCATGAACCTACAGGAACGGGCCACCGCCTTGATGTTAGTTGAGAACGACAGGGTGTTGTCCAGGATCACGCCAAGGTTCTTAGCACTCTGGGAGGAGGACACAATGGAGTTGTCAACCGTGATGGCGAGATCATGGAACGGGCAGTCCTTCCCCGGGAGGAAGAGCAGCTCCGTCTTGCCGAAGTTCAGCTTGAGATGGTGATCCGTCATCCACACTGATATGTCTGCTAGACATGCAGAGATGCGATTCGCCACCTGGTCATCAGAAGGGGGAAAGGAGAAGATTAATTGTGTGTCGTCTGCATAGCAATGATAGGAGAGACCATGTGAGGTTATGACAGAGCCAAGTGACTTGGTGTATAGCGAGAATAGGAGAGGGCCTAGAACAGAGCCCTGGGGGACACCAGTGGTGAGAGCGCGTGGTGAGGAGACAGATTCTCGCCACGCCACCTGGTAGGAGCGACCTGTCAGGTAGGACTCAATCCAAGCGTGGGCCGCGCCAGAGATGCCCAACTCGGAGAGGGTGGAGAGGAGGATCTGATGGTTCACAGTATCGAAGGCAGCCGATAGGTCTAGAAGGATGAGAGCAGAGGAGAGAGAGTTAGCTTTAGCGGTGCGGAGCGCCTCCGTGATACAGAGAAGAGCAGTCTCAGTTGAATGACTAGTCTTGAAACCTGACTGATTTGGATCAAGAAGGTCATTCTGAGAGAGATAGCGGGAGAGCTGACCAAGGACGGCACGTTCAAGAGTTTTGGAGAGAAAAGAAAGAAGGGATACTGGTCTGTAGTTGTTAACATCGGAGGGATCGAGTGTAGGTTTTTTCAGAAGGGGTGCAACTCTCGCTCTCTTGAAGACGGAAGGGACGTAGCCAGCGGTCAGGGATAAGTTGATGAGCGAGGTGAGGTAAGGGAGAAGGTCTCCGGAAATGGTCTGGAGAAGAGAGGAGGGGATAGGGTCGAGCGGGCAGGTTGTTGGGCGGCCGGCCGTCACAAGACGCGAGATTTCTTCTGGAGAGAGAGGGAGAAAGAGGTCAGAGCACAGGGTAGGGCAGTGTGAGCAGAACCAGCAGTGTCGTTTGACTTAGCAAACGAGGATCGGATGTCGTCGACCTTCTTTTCAAAATGGTTGACGAAGTCATCTGCAGAGAGGGAGGAGGGGGGGTAGGGGGAGGAGGATTCAGGAGAGAGGAGAAGGTGGCAAAGAGCTTCCTAGGGTTAGAGGCAGATGCTTGAAATTTAGAGTGGTAGAAAGTGGTTTTAGCAGCAGAGACAGAGGAGGAAAATGTAGAGAGGAGGGAGCGAAAGGATGCCAGGTCCGCAGGGAGGCGAGTTTTCCTCCATTTCCGCTCGGCTGCCCGGAGCCCTGTTCTGTGAGCTCGCAATGAGTCGTCAAGCCACGGAGCGGGAGGGGAGGACCGAGCCGGCCTGGAAGATAGGGGACATAGAGAGTCAAAGGATGCAGAAAGGGAGGAGAGGAGCGTTGAGGAGGCAGAATCAGGAGATAGGTTGGAGAAGGTTTGAGCAGAGGGAAGAGATGATAGGATGGAAGAGGAGAGAGTAGCGGGGGAGAGAGAGCGAAGGTTGGGACGGCGCGATACCATCCGAGTAGGGGCAGTGTGGGAAGTGTTGGATGAGAGCGAGAGGGAAAAGGATACAAGGTAGTGGTCGGAGACTTGGAGGGGAGTTGCAATGAGGTTAGTGGAAGAACAGCATCTAGTAAAGATGAGGTCGAGCGTATTGCCTGCCTTGTGAGTAGGGGGAAGGTGAGAGGGTGAGGTCAAAAGAGGAGAGGAGTGGAAAGAAGGAGGCAGAGAGGAATGAGTCAAAGGTAGATGTGGGGAGGTTAAAGTCGCCCAGAACTGTGAGAGGTGAGCCGTCCTCAGGAAAGGAGCTTATCAATGCATCAAGCTCATTAATGAACTCTCCGAGGGGACCTGGAGGGCGATAAATGATAAGGATGTTAAGCTTGAAAGGGCTGGTAACTGTGACAGCATGAAATTCAAAGGAGGCGATAGACAGATGGGTAAGGGGAGAAAGAGAGAATGACCACTTGGGAGAGATAAGGATCCCGATGCCACCACCCCGCTGACCAGAAGCTCTCGGGGTGTGCGAGAACACGTGGGCGGACGAAGAGAGAGCAGTAGGAGTAGCAGTGTTATCTGTGGTGATCCATGTTTCTGTCAGTGCCAAGAAGTCGAGGGACTGGAGGGAGGCATAGGCTGAGATGAACTCTGCCTTGTTGGCCGCAGATCGGCAGTTCCAGAGGCTACCGGAGACCTGGAACGCCACGTGGGTCGTGCGCGCTGGGACCACCAGATTAGGGTGGCAGCGGCCACGCGGTGTGGAGCGTTTGTATGGTCTGTGCAGAGAGGAGAGAACAGGGATAGACAGACACATAGTTGACAGGCTACAGAAGAGGCTACGCTAATGCAAGGAGATTGGAATGACAAGTGGACTACACGTCTCGAATGTTCAGAAAGTTAAGCTTACGTAGCAAGAATCTTATTGACTAAAATGATTCAAATGATACAGTACTGCTGAAGTAGGCTAGCTGGCAGTGGCTGCGTTGTTGACTTTGTAGGCTAGCTGGCAGTGGCTGCGTTGTTGACACTACACTAATCAAGTCGTTTCGTTGAGTGTAATAGTTTCTACAGTGCTGCTATTCGGGGGCTAGCTGGCTAGCTAGTAGTGTTGATTACGTTACGTTGTGTTAAAAGAACGACAATAGCTGGCTAGCTAACCTAGAAAATCGCTCTAGACTACACAATTATCAAACCTAGTAAGGATACTCTTTATATAGACAAGTTGAGAGCCTGTTGAATAACGATGGGAAATGATTTGCCCTCGTATTTGCTAAGAGGTCGAAACAAGGCTTGCGTCATATAATTGATGATCTGGTTTTGGTCGACACATTAGTAATAACATCAGGTTGATCTTAGATATGATTGACTATAATGACCTCATCCTTGATGATAGTTTTCTTATGTTTGGTGATTCTTATAAAGCTTTTGACACTGTAGAACATGAGTTTATGTTCAAAGGAATGTGTTTTTTGGTGATTTTTCTTTTTGAGCAGTCCATATGTTATATCGTGGTTGTACTGGCTGTCTCCAAAGGGATATTTCAAAGTATTTCAGCACTTGGAAAGGAATTAAAACTGTCATCTGGATGATACCACCCTATTTTGAGACAAGAGTGAGGTTTCTAAAGCCGTTTCCTGTACTGAAGACTTTTCCTTAGTTTCAGGTTTTGAAAATGAATATCAATAAGCCAGTCTTATTTCCACTCAAGGACTGTGTTTTACAGGAAGTATACGGCATCCCAATTAAAGACAAGGTTACTTATCTTGGAATTGTTATATGCAAGGATGAAAAACAAAGGAGTGAATTAAACTTTAACCCCATAATTGCGAAAACAAAGAAGATATTGAACCTCTGGTTACTGAGAGATATTTCGTTATACGGTCAGGTTTTATTATCCAACGCTAAAGGGTTATCCAGATCGGCTTATGTCTCGTTATCACTTGACTTTCCCCCTACAATTGTAAAGGACTTAGATAAGATTCTTTATCATTTGATCTGGAGGAACAAACCTCACTATCTAGAGAAATATATTCTCACTAATACCCAAGAACAAGGTCTTGAGGTTCTAGATTTCAATACTCTAAATGATATTTTTTAAATAAATAGGTTTCTAAACTATATTATGAACCAGAACAGTATCTGGAATGTCTTAGTTATTTGACTCTTTTGGTGGTTTAGAATTTCTGCTTCGGTGTCATTTTGATGTCGATAAAATCCCAGTAAAATTGTCCAAATACCATAAGCAGGCAATTTTAGCTTGGATGTTAGCGTATAAACCCAATGTTTCCCCTCACAGATACTTTCTATGACACAACAATGATATACCATTTAAAAATAAGTCTCTGGTTTGAGAATGAAAGGATTTTAGTTGGACAGTTACTGAATGAGGATGGATATCAACTCTCATATGGGGAATTTCTTGATCAATTTAGAATTCCAATAAACCCCAATATGGTCCTGTGTAGCTCAGTTGGTAGAGCATGGCGCTTTAAAGGGTAGTGGGTTCAATGGTTTTAGAATGTATGCACACATGACAAGGCTTTGGATAAAAGCGTTGTATATTATTTTTATTATTATTATTCTCTGATTCCAAGGGGGTTGATGTTGATGTAATAACAGATTTATATGAAAATATATTCCTATTTACATCCTCAAAGATAAATGTAGTAATAAACAGATGAGTAATATTGTTTGTGATACTACATTTCCATCAGAAATAACTTTTTGGTTGAATATATACAATGGAGGAGGGCATGGACAATGGCTAACACATATTGTAACAGTGACAAGGTAAAGGAACTGTCCATGGTAACAAGGTAAAGGAACTGTCCATGGTAACAAGGTAAAGGAACTGTCCATGGTAACAAGGTAAAGGGACTTTCCATGGTAACAAGGTAAAGGAACTTCCATGGTAACAAGGTAAAGGAACTTTCCATGGTAACAAGGTAAAGGAAAGGAACTTTCCATGGTAACAAGGTAAAGGAACTGTCCAAGGTGAAACAAGGTAAAGGGACTTTCCATGGTAACAAGGTAAAGGAACTTTCCATGGTAACAAGGTAAAGGGACTTTCCATGGTAACAAGGTAAAGGAACTTTCCATGGTAACAAGGTAAAGGGACTTTCCATGGTAACAAGGTAAAGGAACTTTCCATGGTAACAAGGTAAAGGAACTTTCCATGGTAACAAGGTAAATGAACTTTCCATGGTAACAAGGTAAAGGAACTGTCCATGGTAACAAGGTAAAGGGACTTTCCATGGTAACAAGGTAAAGGAACTTTCCATGGTAACAAGGTAAAGGAACTGTCCATGGTAACAAGGTAAAGGAACTGTCCTTGGTAACAAGGTAAAGGAACTGCCCATGGTAACAAGGTAAAGGAACTGCCCATGGTAACAAGGTAAAGGAACTGCCCATGGTAACAAGGTAAAGGAACTTTCCATGGTAACAAGGTAAAGGAACTTTCCATGGTAACAAGGTAAAGGAACTTTCCATGGTAACAAGGTAAAGGAACTGTCCATGGTAACAAGGTAAAGGAACTTTCCATGGTAACAAGGTAAAGGAACTGTCCATGGTAACAAGGTAAAGGACTGTCCATGGTAACAAGGTAAAGGAACTGTCCATGGTAACAAGGAATGATAAACATGTTTTGTAAAGATTCAAGCTGAATATTGAATATATCTGTGATTTATGTGGAATGGAGAAGGAGACCATTTTGCATTTGTTTTTAACCCGTATTTATAGTAGAGTTTTTGGGATTGATATACAGAACTTTGTTACAAAGAAAACAGGACAGGTTGTACAATGTAATGGTTTTAATATGATTTATTTCAGAACTTCTGACATTGATAAAGATGTAATATATTTAATTAAACTGCTAATGATATCAGGTACATTTCATATTTGCAAATTGTCTAATTCAAAACCTAACTTTCTTCACTTTATAAATGAATTTAAACAATATGGCACTACTTTAACCTAAATGAAAAACAAAAAGGCAATTAAAACTTGTATTATTAATGAATATGATTTGTTTGTTTAGGATTTCTGGCCATGTAAAGAGTTTGTATGTGATTATTCCTCTTTTGGTTGTTGATATTTGCTCATAAAAACAAATAAAAAATAACATCGCCTACAAGGGTGATCTGGGATTTCTATTGAAAAGTTTAGTCTATCTTTATAATGTCCTGTCTTTGTCCGGAGCATATTCATTCATAATTATGGGGCCGCTGCGGTAGAGTGACATTTTCGGGAGGAGTTCCCGAAATACAGCGACCCTATTGGTCCCCGCCGACACAGGCAGTCTTCCGGTAGCGTGATCTGTGTGCGGAGCGTAAGGGGACACACACTTACTACCAGCACCGAGACGGAGCTGACGCCCCTGCGACGAAAATGACAACGGTAAGGCTGCGCTGTGTGTTATGTTGTCTAGCGTGGGTTCGTATGGTCTTGACGTTGCCCTAAAACTACCCTTGAGTCATGTACTTTAACATGCTGACAGGCTCGCTCTCGGTTGGTTGTTGTTAACTAAATAACTACTTGAAGGTTGTGCCCCGTAGCAGGCTTGCTGTGTGCTTTCATTTACGAAATGATCGAGCTCTGTCGAGGGAGGAACTGTTGTTTTTATTTTAAAATATATATATATTATTGTGTATATGTATTTATTCTGAACACTTCCGTTTGTTGGCAATGTCGAATTCTTGCATATTTTTTTTCTTCTTCAAAATACTGATTTATGTTCACTTCGCTGGACAGGCCAACGCCGCCGAGTACTACACTGTAAACCAATCAAAACTCATACTATCCATTGTATTTTTCTCTGCTGATCACGTCTGCCAATCAGGTTGTCCGTTTCTAAGTAGACCGCTGGTGACCTATCCAAAGAGTGTTCGGCTCATTTTACTGACTCGGATCTTTTCGAATCGTTAAATAAAACATTTTAAAATGGTTTTTTACATTTAATTTAAATAGGCAAGTCAGTTAAGAACAATTTATTATTTACAATAACGGCCTACCCCAGCCAAACCCTAATGACGCTTGGCCAATTGTGCACTTGTGCACTGCACTATGGGAGTTCCAAACACGGCTGGATGTGATACAGCCTGGACTCGAACCAGAGACTGTAGTGACGCCTCTTGCCTTAGACCGCTGTGCCACTCTGGAGCCCAAGAATGACTAATTTTGTTCATTTGAGGCAGGAATATGGCACCAGAGAGCTGCCAAACGGTTGAATTAGCATTTAGGATCGTAAGAAAAGCCAAGCGTGAAACGTGAATGTGAAATCTAGTTTGACTGGGGCGGGGCGGGCCTAGTTTGACCGGGGCGGGCCTAGTTTGACTGGGGCGGGCCTAGTTTGACTGGGGCAGGCCTAGTTTGACTGGGGCGGGCCTAGTTTGACTGGGGCGGGCCTAGTTTGACTGGGGCGGGCCTAGTTTGACTGGGGCGGGCCTAGTTTGACTGGGGCGGGCCTAGTTTGACTGGGGCGGGCGGGCCTAGTTTGACTGGGGCGGGCGGGCCTAGTTTGACTGGGGCGGGCGGGCCTAGTTTGACTGGGGGCGGGAGGGCCTAGTTTGACTGGGGCGGGCGGGCCTAGTTTGACTGGGGCGGGGCGGGCCTAGTTTGACTGGGGCGGGGCGGGCCTAGTTTGACTGGGGCGGGGCGGGCCTAGTTTGACTGGGGCGGGGCGGGCCTAGTTTGACTGGGGCGGGACGGCCTAGTTTGACTGGGGCGGGACGGCCTAGTTTGACTGGGGCGGGAGGGCCTAGTTTGACTGGGGCGGGAGGGCCTAGTTTGACTGGGGCGGGAGGGCCTAGTTTGACTGGGGCGGGGCGGGCCTAGTTTGACTGGGGGGCGGGAGGGCCTAGTTTGACTGGGGCGGGAGGGCCTAGTTTGACTGGGGCGGGAGGGCCTAGTTTGACTGGAGCGGGGGACTGGGGGGCCTAGTTTGACTGGGGCGGGAGGGCCTAGTTTGACTGGAGCGGGAGGGCCTAGTTTGACTGGGGCGGGACGGCCTAGTTTGACTGGGGCGGGACGGCCTAGTTTGACTGGGGCGGGACGGCCTAGTTTGACTGGGGCGGGACGGCCTAGTTTGACTGGGGCGAGGAGCGGGCCTAGTTTGACTGGGGCGAGGAGCGGGCCTAGTTTGACTGGGGCGAGGAGCGGGCCTAGTTTGACTGGGGCGGGCCTAGTTTGACTGGGGCGGGCCTAGTTTGACTGGGGCGGGCCTAGTTTGACTGGGGCGGGCCTAGTTTGACTGGGGCGGGCCGGCCTAGTTTGACTGGGGCGGGCCGGCCTAGTTTGACTGGGGCGGGAGGGCCTAGTTTGACTGGGGCGGGAGGGCCTAGTTTGACTGGGGCGGGAGGGCCTAGTTTGACTGGGGCGGGAGGGCCTAGTTTGACTGGGGCGGGAGGGCCTAGTTTGACTGGGGCGGGGCGGGCCTAGTTTGACTGGGGCGGGGCGGGCCTAGTTTGACTGGGGCGGGGCGGGCCTAGTTTGACTGGGGCGGGAGGGCCTAGTTTGACTGGGGCGGGAGGGCCTAGTTTGACTGGGGCGGGGGGCTAGTTTGACTGGGGCGGGCCTAGTTTGACTGGGGCGGGAGGGCCTAGTTTGACTGGGGCGGGAGGGCCTAGTTTGACTGGGGCGGGCGGGCCTAGTTTGACTGGGGCGGGGCGGGCCTAGTTTGACTGGGGCGGGGCGGGCCTAGTTTGACTGGGGCGGGGCGGGCCTAGTTTGACTGGAGCGGGGCTGGGGCTGGCCTAGTTTGACTGGGGCTGGCCTAGTTTGACTGGGGCGGGACGGCCTAGTTTGACTGGGGCGGGAGGGCCTAGTTTGACTGGGGCGGGAGGGCCTAGTTTGACTGGGGCGGGAGGGCCTAGTTTGACTCGGGCGGGAGGGCCTAGTTTGACTCGGGCGGGAGGGCCTAGTTTGACTGGGGCGGGAGGGCCTAGTTTGACTGGGGCGGGAGGGCCTAGTTTGACTGGGGCGGGAGGGCCTAGTTTGACTGGGGCGGGAGGGCCTAGTTTGACTGGGGCGAGGAGCTGGCCTAGTTTGACTGGGGCGGGCCTAGTTTGACTGGGGCGGCCCTAGTTTGACTGGGGCGGGCCTAGTTTGACTGGAGCGGGGCGGGCCTAGTTTGACTGGAGCGGGGCGGGCCTAGTTTGACTGGAGCGGGGCGGGCCTAGTTTGACTGGAGCGGGGCGGGCCTAGTTTGACTGGAGCGGGGCGGGCCTAGTTTGACTGGAGCGGAGCGGGCCTAGTTTGACTGGAGCGGAGCGGGCCTAGTTTGACTGGAGCGGAGCGGGCCTAGTTTGACTGGAGCGGAGCGGGCCTAGTTTGACTGGAGCGGGCCTAGTTTGACTGGAGCGGGCCTAGTTTGACTGGAGCGGGCCTAGTTTGACTGGAGCGGAGCGGGCCTAGTTTGACTGGAGCGGGGCGGGCCTAGTTTGACTGGAGCGGGGCGGGCCTAGTTTGACTGGAGCGGGGCGGGCCTAGTTTGACTGGAGCGGGGCTAGTTTGACTGGAGCGGGCCTAGTTTGACTGGAGCGGGCCTAGTTTGACTGGGCGGGCGGGCCTAGTTTGACTGGAGCGGGGCGGGCCTAGTTTGACTGGAGCGGGCGGGTTTGGCTTGACTGGCTGGAGCGGGGCGGGCCTAGTTTGGCTGGAGCGGGGCGGGCCTAGTTTGGCTGGAGCTGGGCGGGCCTAGTTTGGCTGGAGCGGGGCGGGCCTAGTTTGGCTGGAGCGGGGCGGGCCTAGTTTGGCTGGAGCGGGGCGGGCCTAGTTTGGCTGGAGCGGGGCGGGCCTAGTTTGGCTGGAGCGGGGCGGGCCTAGTTTGGCTGGAGCGGGGCGGGCCTAGTTTGACTGGAGCGGGGCGGGCCTAGTTTGACTGGAGCGGGGCGGGCCTAGTTTGACTGGAGCGGGGCGGGCCTAGTTTGACTGGAGCGGGGCGGGCCTGGAGCCCACGGTTCGGCACGCATGTGAAAGTTTAACCATCATAGTGTGAAATCCAGTTTGACTGTCACTGTTACTTTTTGAAGTCAGAATTCCCTCGATGCAGACCGGCAGTGAAAAGATCAAGACAGATGCTGTGTTTTACTCTGAAGGTTGACTTGATTATTTATTTTAAAGCGGTAGTGTGTACCGTTGACGTGAACGTGGCATGTTGAATCCCAACGAATCAGTCCTGGATGCTCGCGTTGCAAAAAGCAAAGAAGACTAAAGAGCAGTGTCGGACATGGCCGGCGGAGGAGCTGAAGAACTGGAAAAGCCTCCCGCTTCATTTAAGTTTCATGGAGCATTTTGGCTTCCCTGTCAAATATGATGACTGATGAAGGGTGATGGACAACACACCGTAATGGGGTTGTCCAATGTGCCACAAGAGATCCGTATCATCGTGGAAATGCATGGAGCGAGAGGCCACACTTTTAAAGTGTCATCACCCTGGTGTGTCAGTGACAGGAGCCAACTCAGCCAAGAGACAACTTCTCACCGCGGCATTTAAGCAGCCCTTTGTTGCAGAATCAGACGGGGATGTTTATCACTGCAGACATGAGGCCATACTCTGTTGTGGAAAACAAAGGGTTTAAAATACCCCTAATGTAAGTACCTTCATTGAGGCCACGTTAGAAATCCCCTCTCAGGACCACTTCAGTATGAAGATCACCCCAGAACTTTATGAACAGGAACAGATCAAATTGTGGACCACCCCAGATACCCCCAATGGCATACCTTCACCACAGAGGACCTGGACCTCCAGGGTGACAGGAATGTACAGGACTGTTCACTAGAGAGGACCTCCACAGACAGGTGGACCCCCAATGTGACAGGAAGCTTCGTGACTGTTCACTACACCACCCCAGGTGGACCTCCAGGCTGACAGGAAGCTACGTTCACTGAGGACCTGAACTACCCACAGTACAGGTGGACCTTCAGGGTGACAGGAAGATACCCGTAACTGTTCACTACTCCACCCCAGATACCCCAGACTAGCCACAGACAGGTGGGAGACCCGTGATACCCCGGTGCTACAGGACTACCTTCATCTATGAGGAGTCACACAACACTGGCGCAGGACTACTTCTGGGATCAGTAGCAGAGTGGAACCTCATTAGAAGGACCCAACCCCAGAAATATCCCAACCACCACAGATAATACCAACAACTAAGTAAATGCAGTGATTAGAGGACCTGAGGCCACAGATATCTTTACTTTGCACATGTGATCCATTTAGCATCTTCATTAGGGAATATCAGGGAAGCTAATGATGGACTCTCATTGGGAGGATCAGGAAGTTGTTTTCCAGGACACCGATCATGTGCTTAAGACCAAGCTAATGAAATGTTCCAGAGGACCTGAACCCCAGCTCATACACCTAATGTCACTACCTTCAAGATGGACCGCCCCAGATACCCCCTAATGTCACTGGAGTTCCATCTTGAGGCAGCAGGCACCCCTGTATAAGACCCTTCAGACAAGACCCAGAAAACGTAAAGACCTCGTCACCTTGTCTGTTGATGACGTGAAAGTGGCAGAGGAGGTCCTCCAGGTGCTCAAACCTTTCAGTCCCCGTTTACAACCCTACTGAGCGCTGAAACTGCACCGTCTGTGTCCGTGATCCTACCTCTGAAACCAGAGGATTCTACTATCCATGGCCCCAAATGGGGAAGACCTGTACCATCCAGGTATGTCATGTCTGCCTGTTCATTACCAGAGGACCTGAACCCCAGATACCCCCCTAATGTACAGGACTACCTTCATTAGCCTGAGGACCTGCCCACCCCAGATACCCAGTAATGTACAGGACGCCCTTCACCAGAGGGCAGGACCTGAGCCCCAGATACCCCTAATGTACAGGACTACCTTCATTAGAGCAGGACCTGAACCCCAGATACCCCCAGTAATGTACAGGACTACCTTCATAGATGTTCCAAGGTTCTAGTCCCTGCCTGTTCTAGTGCCCTGCCTGTTCTAGTCCCTGCCCTACACCAGAGGGCATGCAGTGCCTGTTCTAGTCCCTGCCCTACACCAGAGGGCATGCAGTGCCTGTTCTAGTCCCTGCCCTACACCAGAGGGCATGCAGTGCCTGTTCTAGTCCCTGCCCTACACCAGAGGGCATGCAGTGCCTGTTCTAGTCCCTGCCCTACACCAGAGGACATGCAGTGCCTGTTCTAGTCCCTGCCCTACACCAGAGGGCATGCAGTGCCTGTTCTAGTGCCCTGCCCTACACCAGAGGGCATGCAGTGCCTGTTCTAGTCCCTGCCCTACACCAGAGGGCATGCAGTGCCTGTTCTAGTCCCTGCCCTACACCAGAGGCATGCAGTGCCTGTTCTAGTCCCTGCCTGTTCAGAGTCCCTGCCTGTTCTAGTCCCTGCCCTACACCAGAGGATGCAGTGCCTGTTCTAGTCCCTGCCCTACACCAGAGGGCATGCAGTGCCTGTTCTAGTCCCTGCCTGTTCTAGTCTCTGCCTGTTCTAGTCCCTGCCCTACACCAGAGGACATGCAGTGCCTGTTCAAGTCCCCCTGCCTGGCATGCCCCTACACCAGAGGGCATGCAGTGCCTGTTCTAGTCCCTGCCTGTTCTAGTCCCTGCCTGTTCTAGTCCCTGCCCTACACCAGAGGGCATGCAGTGCCTGTTCTAGTACACCCTGCCTGTTCTAGTCCCTGCCCTACACCAGAGGACATGCAGTGCCTGTTCTAGTCCCTGCCCTACACCAGAGGACATGCAGTGCCTGTTCTAGTCCCTGCCCTGTTCTAGTCCCTGCCTGTTCTAGTCCCTGCCTGTTCTAGTCCCTGCCTGTTCTAGTCCCTGCCCTACACCAGAGGACATGCAGTGCCTGTTCTAGTCCCTGCCCTGTTCAAGCCCCTGCCTGTTCTAGTCCCTGCCTGTTCAAGGGCCCCTGCCTGTTCTAGTACACCCCAGTGCCTGTTCTAGTCCCTGCCCTACACCAGAGGACATGCAGTGCCTGTTCTAGTCCCTGCCCTACACCAGAGGACATGCAGTGCCTGTTCTAGTCCCTGCCCTACACCACAGGACATGCAGTGCCTGTTCTAGTCCCTGTCTGTTCTAGTCCTGCCTGTTCTAGTCCCTGCCCTACACCAGAGGACGTTCAGTGCCTGTTCTAGTCCCTGCCCTACACCAGAGGACATGCAGTGCCTGTTCTAGTCCCTGACTGTTCTAGTCCCTGCCTGTTCTAGTCCCTACCCTACACCAGAGGACATGCAGTGCCTGTTCAAGCCCCTGCCCTGTTCAAGGACCCCTGCCTGTTCAAGCCCCTGCCTGTTCTAGTCCCTGCCTGTTCTAGTCCCTGCCCTACACCAGAGGACATGCAGTGCCTGTTCTAGTCCCTGCCTGTTCTAGTCCCTGCCCTACACCAGAGGACATGCAGTGCCTGTTCTAGTCCCTGCCCTACACCAGAGGACATGCAGTGCCTGTTCAAGCCCCTGCCTGTTCAAGCCCCTGCCTGTTCTAGTCCCTGCCTGTTCTAGTCCCTGCCCTACACCAGAGGACATGCAGTGCCTGTTCTAGTCCCTGCCTGTTCTAGTCCCTGCCTGTTCTAGTCCCTGCCTGTTCTAGTTCCTGCCTGTTCTAGTCCCTGCCCTGTCCCCTGTTCTAGTCCCTGCCTGTTCTAGTCCCTGCCTGTTCTAGTCCCTGCCCTACACCAGAGGACATAGTGATCTCACCACTGAAGAGCAAAAAGAGAATGACTTCAATAATAAAGATAATGCAGTCTAATCTTAGTCTATTGCTATTAGAATCATCCATTTTTTATTCAATGTTATTGACACAATTATAGTTTTATTAAACAAATTATTTATTTTCATATTTCATAGATTAAGTCATTATCCATGACCACCATAGTATTGGTTTATCATTCTCTATACCTTATAGTCCAATACATAATCACCATAGTATTGGTTTATCATTCTCTATACCTTATAGTCCAATACATAATCACCATAGTATTGGTTTATCATTCTCTATACCTTACAGTCCAATACATAATCACCATAGTATTGGTTTATCATTCTCTATACCTTACAGTCCAATACATTATCACTATAGTATTGGTTTATCATTCTCTATACCTTATAGTCCAATACATTATCACTATAGTATTGGTTTATCATTCTCTATACCTTATAGTCCAATACATTATCACTATAGTATTGGTTTATCATTCTCTATACCTTATAGTCCAATACATTATCACTATAGTATTGGTTTATCATTCTCTATACCTTACAGTCCAATACATTATCACTATAGTATTGGTTTATCATTCTCTATACCTTATAGTCCAATACATTATCACTATACTATTGGTTTATCATTCTCTATACCTTATAGTCCAATACATTATCACTATAGTATTGGTTTATCATTCTCTATACCTTATAGTCCAATACATTATCACTATAGTATTGGTTTATCATTCTCTATACCTTATAGTCCAATACATTATCACTATAGTATTGGTTTATCATTCTCTATACCTTACAGTCCAATACATTATCACTATAGTATTGGTTTATCATTCTCTATACCTTATAGTCCAATACATTATCACTATACTATTGGTTTATCATTCTCTATACCTTATAGTCCAATACATTATCACTATAGTATTGGTTTATCATTCTCTATACCTTATAGTCCAATACATTATCCATGACCACCATAGTATTGGACAGCTGCTATTGGAGAACTCTTCTGATTTAGAAATCAAACTCTTATTCAGAACCCATTGTTCAACAGTTTAGTTTTTTTTAAAGATTGTATTGCAAGTTAGCCACATGTGTAGGCTGTGTAGGTCAAATGTATGATTAGAATTAAGCAATACGTCCCCAGGGGGTGTGGTATATGACCAATATACCACAGCTAAGGGCTGTTCTTATGTACGATGCATCGCGGAGTGCCTGGACACAGCCCTTAGCCGTGTTATATCGGCAATATACCACAAACCCCAAAGGTGCCTTATTGCTGTTATAAACTGGTTACCAATGTAGCAGAGCAGTAAAAATACATGTTTTGTCAAATCCATGGTGTATGGTCTGATATACCACGGCTGTCAGCCAATCAGCATTCAGCGCCCCAAACCACCCAGTTTATGGTGTTTCTATAAACCTGCAGCTAGGTACTTGAAGTGAGACCGATAATCATGACAAAACACGACAATCGCTTTAGTTCACTGACAGAGATATAACTAATGAAATGGACATTTACATTAGCTAGCTAGGCTAAATGGTCAAACGATCGGTTCGTATTGCTGCGTATTTAAAAGCTCAAACAGATAAGGATCTGATTTCAGTCTGGGAGCTAGCTAGCTAGCTATATCTGATCCTCTTCAGTCTGGGAGCTAGCTAGCTAGCTATATCTGAGCCTCTTCAGTCTGGGAGCTAGCTAGCTAGCTATATCTGAGCCTCTTCAGTCTGGGAGCTAGCTAGCTAGCTATATCTGAGCCTCTTCAGTCTGGGAGCTAGCTAGCTAGCTATATCTGAGCCTCTTCAGTCTGGGAGCTAGCTAGCTAGCTATATCTGAGCCTCTTCAGTCTGGGAGCTAGCTAGCTAGCTATATCTAAGCCTCTTCAGTCTGGGAGCTAGCTAGCTAGCTATATCTGAGCCTCTTCAGTCTGGGAGCTAGCTAGCTAGCTATATCTGAGCCGCTTCAGTCTGGGAGCTAGCTAGCTAGCTATATCTGATCCTCTTCGGTCTGGGAGCTAGCTATATCTGATCCTCTTCGGTCTGGGAGCTAGCTATATCTGATCCTCTTCGGTCTGGGAGCTAGCTATATCTGATCCTCTTCGGTCTGGGAGCTAGCTATATCTGATCCTCTTCGGTCTGGGAGCTAGCTAGCTAGCTATATCTGATGCTCTTCAGTCTGGGAGCTAGCTATATCTGATCCTCTTCAGTCTGGGAGCTAGCTAGCTAGCTATATCTCATCCTCTTCAGTCTGGGAGCTAGCTATATCTGATCCTCTTCAGTCTGGGAGCTAGCTAGCTAGCTAGCTATATCTGATCCTCTTCAGTCTGGGAGCTAGCTATATCTGATCCTCTTCAGTCTGGGAGCTAGCTAGCTAGCTATATCTGATCCTCTTCAGTCTGGGAGCTAGCTAGCTAGCTATATCTGATCCTCTTCAGTCTGGGAGCTAGCTATATCTGATCCTCTTCAGTCTGGGAGCTAGCTAGCTAGCTATATCTGATCCTCTTCAGTCTGGGAGCTAGCTAGCTAGCTATATCTGATGCTCTTCAGTCTGGGAGCTAGCTATATCTGATCCTCTTCAGTCTGGGAGCTAGCTAGCTAGCTATATCTCATCCTCTTCAGTCTGGGAGCTAGCTATATCTGATCCTCTTCAGTCTGGGAGCTAGCTAGCTAGCTATATCTGATCCTCTTCAGTCTGGGAGCTAGCTATATCTGATCCTCTTCAGTCTGGGAGCTAGCTAGCTAGCTATATCTGATCCTCTTCAGTCTGGGAGCTAGCTAGCTATATCTGATCCTCTTCAGTCTGGGAGCTAGCTAGCTAGCTATATCTGATCCTCTTCAGTCTGGGAGCTAGCTATATCTGATCCTCTTCAGTCTGGGAGCTAGCTAGCTAGCTATATCTGATCCTCTTCAGTCTGGGAGCTAGCTATATCTGATCCTCTTCAGTCTGGGAGCTAGCTAGCTAGCTATATCTGATCCTCTTCAGTCTGGGAGCTAGCTAGCTAGCTATATCTGATCCTCTTCAGTCTGGGAGCTAGCTATATCTGATCCTCTTCAGTCTGGGAGCTAGCTAGCTAGCTATATCTGATCCTCTTCAGTCTGGGAGCTAGCTATATCTGATCCTCTTCAGTCTGGGAGCTAGCTATATCTGATCCTCTTCAGTCTGGGAGCTAGCTAGCTAGCTATATCTGATCCTCTTCAGTCTGGGAGCTAGCTATATCTGATCCTCTTCAGTCTGGGAGCTAGCTAGCTATATCTGATCCTCTTCAGTCTGGGAGCTAGCTATATCTGATCCTCTTCAGTCTGGGAGCTAGCTAGCTAGCTATATCTGATCCTCTTCAGTCTGGGAGCTACCTATTGGTTGTTAAATAAAGCCTGTTAATGCTAGCCTATTTGTTGTTGCCACGGAGTGTTCAATGTCCACAGTCCAAGGCTGGCTCGCTATCAGGTCGACTAGGCAGCTGTGACCCCGTTCAAACACTTAGGAAATCCTTCCTTTTGAAGTAATGACTAGTATCTGAAGAATGTAGCGACCTTAAAGGAGAAGTTTGATTTCTTACAACCAAACCTCTATTTTTATGGAAATTACATGTTATGGAAGGGTCCAGACACCATTTTTGCGATTTCGCTTGTTTTTAAAGAACTACCCAATAACTACCGACCTAGACCTAGACATAGAGCTAGACCTAGACATAGAGCTAGACCTAGACATAGAGCTAGACCTAGACCTAGACATAGAGCTAGACCTAGTCGCACAAAATGGAATATAAACATGTGAATGAAGTTCGGAATGACACAATTGAATATGTCCAACGAGGAAAGGTGTTGACAGTCGCTGGATCTGAGTGTTCTTTCCCAGGCTGTTTTCCTGAACAAGATGTAATCATGGCTTCAAATCAACCAGATATGACATTTCCACCATTTTTGAATCGTGTTTCCTTGTTGCAGTGTGAGGATCCCTCTGGCTTCAAGCAGGATGATGAGTTTCTGGACATCCTGGAGGAGAGGAGGAGGAGCAGTGACCTAGGCCATGCCCTCCGAACCTTTACCCCCTCCCCTTACAGGGGAGCCCCTCTTTCCGCGGGCGCCCTCAACAGGATGGTTCTGGAGTCACAGTACCTACGATACGTCACCAAGGAGGTACAGTGTGTCTGGGTGCGAGAGAGAATCCTGACCGTTCCATGATGTACACTCAACAGGGTCGCACAGGACATTAGTCCAGTTCCTGTCCGACCACATTGCAGATACATGCAAGGCCTTACAATGGCTGGCCTTACAATGGCTGGCTTTACAATGGCTGGCCTTACAATAGCTGTTTAACATATCAGCTAGTCATATCAATATAGTAGTAGACCTTACAGTAAAATAACAATAGCAAGGATATATACAGGGTGTTACGGTACAGAGTCAATGTGGAGGCTATATACAGGGGGTACCGGTACAGAGTCAATGTGGAGGCTATATACAGGGGGGTAGTCCTGGACAGAGTCAATGTGGAGGCAATATACAGGTTTCCTTGGTACAGAGTCAATGTGGAGGCTATATACAGGGGTACAGAGTCATATACAGGAGGTACCGGTACAGAGTCAATGTGGAGGCTATATACAGGGGGTACCGGTACAGAGTCAATGTGGAGGCTATATACAGGGGGTACCGGTACAGAGTCAATGTGGAGGCTATATACAGGGGGTACAGAGTCAATGTGGAGGCTATATACAGGGGGTACCGGTACAGAGTCAATGTGGAGGCTATATACAGGGGGTACCGGTACAGAGTCAATGTGGAGGCTATATACAGGGGGTACAGAGCTCAGTTGGTAGAGCATGGCGCTTGTAACGCCAGGGTAGTGGGTTCTATCCCCGGGACCACCCATACGTAGAATGTATGCACACATGACTGTAAGTCGCTTTGGATAAAAGCGTCTGCTAAATGGCATATATTTATATAGTATAGATATACAGGGGTACAGAGTCAATGTGGAGGCTATATACAGGGGGTACAGAGTCAATGTGGAGGCTATATACAGGGGGGGTACAGAGTCAATGTGGAGGCTATATACAGGGGGTACAGAGTCAATGTGGAGGCTATATACAGGGGGTACAGAGTCAATGTGGAGGCTATATACAGGGGGTACAGAGTCAATGTGGAGGCTATATACAGGGGGTACAGAGTCAATGTGGAGGCTATATACAGGGGGTACAGAGTCAATGTGGAGGCTATATACAGGGGGTACAGAGTCAATGTGGAGGCTATATACAGGGGGTACAGAGTCAATGTGGAGGCTATATACAGGGGGTACAGAGTCAATGTGGAGGCTATATACAGGGGGTACAGAGTCAATGTGGAGGCTATATACAGGGGGTACCGGTACAGAGTCAATGTGGAGGCTATATACAGGGGGTACCGGTACAGAGTCAATGTGGAGGCTATATACAGGGGGTACCGGTACAGAGTCAATGTGGAGGCTATATACAGCGTGTTACGGTACAGAGTCAATGTGGAGGCTATATACAGCGTGTTACGGTACAGAGTCAATGTGGAGGCTATATACAGGGGGGTACAGAGTCAATGTGGAGGCTATATACAGGGGGGGTACAGAGTCAATGTGGAGGCTATATACAGGGGGTACCGGTACAGAGTCAATGTGGAGGCTATATACAGGGGGTACCGGTACAGAGTCAATGTGGAGGCTATATACAGGGGGGGTACAGAGTCAATGTGGAGGCTATATACAGGGGGGGTACAGAGTCAATGTGGAGGCTATATACAGGGGTACCGGTACAGAGTCAATGTGGAGGCTATATACAGGGGGTACCGGTACAGAGTCAATGTGGAGGCTATATACAGGGGTACCGGTACAGAGTCAATGTGGAGGCTATATGTAAGTCGCTCTGGATAAGGCGTCTGCTAAATGACTTAAATGTAAATGTAAATGTATATACAGGGGGGGGTACAGAGTCAATGTGGAGGCTATATACAGGGGGGGGTACAGAGTCAATGTGGAGGCTATATACAGGGGTACCGGTACAGAGTCAATGTGGAGGCTATATACAGGGGGTACCGGTACAGAATCAATGTGGAGGCTATATACAGGGGGTACCGGTACAGAGTCAATGTGGAGGCTATATACAGGGGGTACCGGTACAGAGTCAATGTGGAGGCTATATACAGGGGGTTACAGAGTCATGTGGAGGCTATATACAGGGGGAGGCTCGGTACAGAGTCAATGTGGAGGCTATAGGGGGAGGCTCTATACAGAGTCAATGTGGAGGCTATATACAGGGGGTGGAGGCTCGGTACAGAGTCAATGTGGAGGCTATATACAGGGGGTACCGGTACAGAGTCAATGTGGAGGCTATATACAGGGGGTACCGGTACAGAGTCAATGTGGAGGCTATATACAGGGGGTACCGGTACAGAGTCAATGTGGAGGCTATATACAGGGTGTTATGGTACAGAGTCAATGTGGAGGCTATATACAGGGGTAATCTGTACAGAGTCAATGTGGAGACTATATACAGGGGTACCGGTACAGAGTCAATGTGGAGACTATAAACAGGGGTACCAGAGTCAATGTGGAGGGCAGGGGGGGTCAATGTAAATTGTCCGGTGGCGATTTTATGATTTGTTCAGTGAAACTTATGGCTTGGGGGTAGAAGCTGTTAAGGAGCCTCTTGGTCCTAGACTTGGCGTTCCGGTACCGCTTGCCGTGCGGTAGCAGAGAGAACAGTCTATGACTTGGGTGACTGGAGTCTCTGACAATTTTATGGGCATTCCTCTGACACCACCTATTATATAGTTCCTGGTATAGAGGTCCTGGATGGAAGGAAGCTTGGCCCCAGTGATGTCCTGGGCCGTTCGCACTACCCTCTGGTCAGATGCAGAGCAGTTCTCTGTACCTCTGTAGTGCCTTGCGGTCGGAGGCCGAGCAGTTGCCATACCAGGCGGTGATGCAACCGGTCAGGATGCTCTCGATGTTGCAGCTGTATAACCTTTTTGACAATCTGGGGAAATGTTTTCAGTCTCCTGAGGGGGAAAAGGTTTTGTCTTGCCCTCTTCACGACTGTCTTGGTGTGTTTGGACCATGATAGATCATTGGTGATGTGGACATCAAGGAACTTGAAACTCTCGACCCACTTCACTACAGCTCTGTCAATGTTAATGGGGACCTGTTCGGTCCGCCTTTTCCTGTAGTCCACGATCAGCTCCTTTTGTCTTGCTCACATTGAGGGAGAGGTTGTTGTCCTGACACCACACTGCCAGTTCTGACCTCATCCCTATAGGCTGACTTGTCGGTGATCAGGCCTACCACTGTTGTGTCGTCAGCAAACTTATGGTGTTGGATTCGTGTTTGGCCACGCAGTTGTGGTTGAACAGGGTGTACAGTAGGGGACTGAACACGCACATCTGAGGGGCCCCAGTGTTGAGGATCAGCGTCGCAAGACGTGTTGTTGCCTTTTCTTACCACCTGGGGGCGACCCGTCAGGAAGTCCAGGATCCAGTTGTAGAGGGAGGTGTTGTTACCCTCACCACCTGGGGGCGACCTGTCAGGAAGTCCAGGATCCAGTTGCAGAGGGAGGTGTTGTTACCCTCACCACCTGGGGGCGACCTGTCAGGAAGTCCAGGATCCAGTTGCAGAGGGAGGTGTTGTTACCCTCACCACCTGGGGGTGACCCTGTTTTGAGGATCAGCATGGCAGATGTGTTGTTACCTAACCTCACCACCTGGCAGAGGCCCGTCAGGAAGTCCAGGATCCAGTTAGAGAGGTATGTGTTTAGTATCAGAGTCCTTAGCTTAGTGATGAGCTCCGTGGGCACTATGGTGTTGAACGCTGAGCTGTAGTTATTGAACAGCATTCTCATAGGTGTTCCTTTTGTCCAGGTGAGAAAGGGCAGTGCGGAGTGCGATTGCGTCATCTGTGGATCTATTGGTGCGGTATGCGAATTGGAGTGGGTCTATAGGGTGTTCGGAAGGATGCTCTTGATGTGAGCCACGACCACCAGCCTTTCAAAGCGCTTCATGGCTACCGACGTGAGTGCTACGGGGCGGTAATCATTTTAGGCAGGTTACCTTCGCTTCCTTGGGCACAGGGACTATGGTGGTCTGCCACATCTGACGAGCGTCAGAGCCGGTGTAGTAGGATTCAATCTTAGTCCTGTATCGACATGCTGCTTGTTTGATGGTTCGTCTGAGGGCATAGTGGGATTTTTGTATTAGTGTCCTGACTAGTCTCCCGCTCCTTGATCTCTAGCCTTTAGCTCAGTGCGGATGTTGCCTGTAATCCATGGCTTCTGGTTGGGATATGTACACACAGTCACTGTGGGGAAGACGTTCTCAATGCACTTATTGATGAAGCTGGTGACTGAGGTGGTGTATTTCTTAATGCCATTGGATGAATCCCGGAACATATCAGTCTGTGCTGCAAATCAGTCCTGTAGTATCCACGTCATCTGACCACTTCTGTATTTAGCGAGTCACGGGTACTTCCTGCTTTAGTATTTGCTTGTTACCTGTAATCAGGAGGATAGAATTATGGTCAGATTTGCCAAATGGAGAGTGGGAGAGAGCTTTGTATGCATGTCTGTTTGTGGAGTAAAGGTGGTCTAGGATTTTATTTCTCCCTGGTTGCACATTTAAGTTTGCACTCCTAGTGGAGTGCTGCTTCTGGGTGAGCATTTTCTTGTTTGCTTTATGGCCTTATAGAGTTGGTTGAGAGCGGTCTTAGTGCCAGCTTCGTTCTGTGTGGTGGTAAATAGACGGCTACAAATTAGACAGATGAAAACTCTCTCGGTAGATAGTGTGGTCTACAGCTTATCATAAGGTACTCTACCTCAGGCGAGCAATACCTCGATACTCTACCTCTACCTTATTCTAGGGACAATAAGGAGTCCTGCGTCTTTCAGCAGTATTTAGCACTAGCAATGTTTATTTTGTGTCTCATCTGTTTGGCGAGAGAGTAGAGCCTTGCAGTAGTCTAATCTTGACGCAACCAATGTAGTTGCAGGAACTCGACATCTAACTCTCTGACCCTTGAACCCTGACCTCTCTGTGCAGGTGGCCATGGAGACTGGTGAGAGTGTGGATCTGGTGAGAGAGGAGGCGTCAGGGATACTGGATGAGATGTCTCAGAACCTCCAGCTGGGATTCATCAGACTGCTGGGGTTCACCCTCAGTAAAGTATTCAAGAGGCTCTTCAGCCACATCAACATCAACCAGGAAGGACTCAATAGGGTCAGAATACTACTATTATAATACAAAGAATACTACTACTACTACTACTACTAGAACACAACTACTATAATACAGTAGTATACAGTTCACCTTCAGTAGTCTTCAAGAGGCTCTTCAGCCTCAACATCAACCGGGACTGACTCAACAGGCTCACAATACAACTATTATAATACTACTACTACTATAATACAAGTAGAATACTACCACTAGAATACTACTATTATAATTCAAATGAAGACTAGTAATAGAATACTGCTATAATAATAATAATAATAATACTATTATAATACAAATGGAATGCTACTACTAGAATGCTACTACTAGTGTACTACTATTATAATACACATAGAATACTACTACTAGAATACTACTATTATAATTCAAATGAAGACTAGTAATAGAATACTGCTATAATAATAATAATAATAATAATACTATTATAATACAAATGGAATGCTACTACTAGAATGCTACTAAGTGTACTACTATTATAATACATAGAATACTACTACTAGAATAATATTATAATACATAGAATGCTATTACTAGATAACTGCTATTATAATGCTACTGCTAGAAGACTACTATTATAATACAAGTAGAATACTACTACTATAATACAAATGGAATACTGCTATTATAATGCTACTGCTAGAAGACTACTATTATAATACAAGTATATATATATATAAGTAGAATACTACTACTAGAATACTGCTATTATAATACAAATAGAATACTACTATAATACAAATATAATACTACTACTAGAATACTGCTATTATAATACTACTACTGCTAGAATAGTACTACCATTATAATACTACTACTAGAATACTGCTATTATAATACTACTACTCAAATACTACTACTAGAATACAGCTATTATAATATAAATAGAATACTACTATAATACAAATATAATACTACTACTAGAATACTGCTATTATAATACTACTACTGCTAAAATAGTACTACCATTATAATACATATATAATACTACTACTAGAATACTGCTATTATAATACAAATAGAATACTGCTAGTATAATAGAACTAGAATATGACTACTGCTATAATAGTACTACTTTTTTAATACAAATAGAATAGTACTACTATAATTCTATAAGAATACTACAATTTTACGACAAATAGAATAGTACTACTATAATTCTATAAGAATACTACAATTTTAATACAAATAGAATGCTACTACTTATTATAATACTACTACTGCTACTCAAATAATATTGTAATACAAATAGAATTCTACTACTAGAATATTGCTACTACTACTAGCACACTACTATAATACAAATAGAATATAGAATATTACTATTATAATACAAATAGAATACTACTATACTGCTACTGTAATACTACTATAATACAAATAGAATACTACTATAATACAAATAGAATACTACTACTACTATACTGCTACTGTAATACTACTATAATAATACAAATAGAATACTACTATAATAATACAAATAGAATACTACTATAATACAAATAGAATACTACTACTACTATACTGCTACTGTAATACTACTATAATAATACAAATAGAATACTACTATAATAATACAAATAGAATACTACTATAATACAAATAGAATACTACTGCTATACTGCTACTGTAATACTACTATAATAATACAAATAGAATACTACTATAATGCAAATAGAATACTACTGCTATACTGCTACTGTAATACTACTATAATAATACAAATAGAATACTACTATAATACAAATAGAATACTACTACTACTATACTGCTACTGTAATACTACTATAATAATACAAATAGAATACTACTATAATAATACTACTGCTATACTGCTAGTAATACTACTATAATAATACAAATATAATACTACTATAATACAAATAGAATACTACTACTACTATACTGCTACTGTAATACTACTATAATAATACAAAGAATACTACTATAATGCAAATAGAATACTACTGCTATACTGCTACTGTAATACTACTATAATAATACAAATAGAATACTACTATAATGCAAATAGAATACTACTGCTATACTGCTACTGTAATACTACTATAATAATACAAATAGAATACTACTATAATGCAAATAGAATACTACTGCTATACTGCTACTGTAATACTACTATAATAATACAAATAGAATACTACTATAATGCAAATAGAATACTACTGCTATACTGCTACTGTAATACTACTATAACAAATAGAATACTACTACTACTATACTGCTACTGTAATACTACTAATAATACAAATAGAATACTACTATAATGCAAATAGAATAAATACTGCTACTGTAATACTACTATAATAATACAAATAGAATACTACTATAATACAAATAGAATACTACTACTACTATACTGCTACTGTAATACTACTATAATAATACAAATAGAATACTACTATAATGCAAATAGAATACTACTGCTATACTGCTACTGTAATACTACTATAATAATACAAATAGAATACTACTATAATACAAATAGAATACTACTACTACTATACTGCTACTGTAATACTACTATAATAATACAAATAGAATACTATTATAATGCAAATAGAATACTACTGCTATACTGCTACTACTAATACTACTATAATAATACAAATAGAATACTACTATAATACAAATAGAATACTACTACTACTATACTGCTACTGTAATACTACTATAATAATACAAATAGAATACTACTATAATGCAAATAGAATACTACTGCTATACTGCTACTGTAATACTACTATAATAATACAAATAGAATACTACTATAATACAAATAGAATACTACTACTACTATACTGCTACTGTAATACTACTATAATAATACAAATAGAATACTACTATAATGCAAATAGAATACTACTGCTATACTGCTACTGTAATACTACTATAATAATACAAATAGAATACTACTATAATACAAATAGAATACTACTACTACTATACTGCTACTGTAATACTACTATAATAATACAAATAGAATACTATTATAATGCAAATAGAATACTACTGCTATACTGCTACTGTAATACTACTATAATAATACAAATAGAATACTACTATAATACAAATAGAATACTACTGCTATACTGCTACTGTAATACTACTATAATGCAAATAGAATACTACTGCTATACTGCTACTGTAATACTACTATAATGCAAATAGAATACTACTGCTATACTGCTACTGTAATACTACTATAATGCAAATAGAATACTACTGCTATACTGCTACTGTAATACTACTATAATGCAAATAGAATACTACTGCTATACTGCTACTGTAATACTACTATAATACAAATAGAATACTACTGCTATACTGCTACTGTAATACTACTATAATGCAAATAGAATACTACTGCTATACTGCTACTGTAATACTACTATAATAATACAAATAGAATACTACTGCTATACTGCTACTGTAATACTACTATAATACAAATAGAATACTACTGCTATACTGCTACTGTAATACTACTATAATGCAAATAGAATACTACTGCTATACTGCTACTGTAATACTACTATAATACAAATAGAATACTACTGCTATACTGCTACTGTAATACTACTATAATGCAAATAGAATACTACTGCTATACTGCTACTGTAATACTACTATAATGCAAATAGAATACTACTGCTATACTGCTACTGTAATACTACTATAATGCAAATAGAATACTACTGCTATACTGCTACTGTAATACTACTATAATGCAAATAGAATACTACTGCTATACTGCTACTGTAATACTACTATAATGCAAATAGAATACTACTGCTATACTGCTACTGTAATACTACTATAATAATACAAATAGAATACTACTATAATAATACAAATAGAATACTACTATAATACAAATAGAATACTACTACTACTATACTGCTACTGTAATACTACTATAATAATACAAATAGAATACTACTATAATAATACAAATAGAATACTACTATAATACAAATAGAATACTACTACTACTATACTGCTACTGTAATACTACTATAATAATACAAATAGAATACTACTATAATGCAAATAGAATACTACTGCTATACTGCTACTGTAATACTACTATAATACAAATAGAATACTACTGCTATACTGCTACTGTAATACTACTATAATGCAAATAGAATACTACTGCTATACTGCTACTGTAATACTACTATAATGCAAATAAAATACTACTGCTATACTGCTACTGTAATACTACTATAATAATACAAATAGAATACTACTACTATACTGCTACTGTAATACTACTATAATACAAATAGAATACTACTGCTATACTGCTACTGTAATACTACTATAATAATGCAAATAGAATACTACTGCTATACTGCTACTGTAATACTACTATAATGCAAATAGAATACTACTGCTATACTGCTACTGTAATACATTGTTTTAACCAATAAGGCATGAGAACTGTTATCATGAATAACATTCTGTTCTTAGGCATGAAGTGAAGTGTGATTAATTAATTTCTACTTAGATGTATGTGTTGGGTACATGATGTGTAATGCAGGTGTTGATGCAAGTTGGCTAGGAAAAACTCCCTAGAAAGGCCAAAGCCTGGTTCCTCTCTAGGTTTCTTCCTAGGTTATGTGGGGTGGCCAGTCCTCTTCTGGCTGTGCCGGGTGGAGATTATAACAGAACATGGTCAAGATGTTCAAATGTTCATAAATGACCAGCATGGTCAAATAATAGGTCTGGGACAGGTAGCACGTCCGGTGAACAGGTCAGGATTCCATAGCCTCAGGCAGAACAGGTGAAACTGGAGCAGCAGCAAGACCAGGTGGAATGGGGACAGCAAGGAGTCTTCATGCCAGGTAGTCCTGAGGCATGGTCCTAGGCCCGAGAGAGAGAAAGAAAGAAAGAGATTTAGAGAGCGCATACTTAAATTCACACAGGACACCGGATAAGACAGGAGAAGTACTCCAGATATAACAGACTGACCCTAGCCCCCTGACACAAACTACTGCAGCATAAATACTGGAGGCTGAGACAGGAGGGGTCAGGAGACACTGTGGCCCCATCCGAGGACACCCCCAGACAGGGCCAAACAGGAAGGATATAACCCCACCCACTTTGCCAAAGCACAGCCCCCACACCACTAGAGGGATATCTTCAACCACCAACTTACCATCCTGAGACAAGGCCGTGTATAGCCCACAAATATCTCCGCCACGGCACAACTCAAGGGGGGGCGCCAACCCAGACAGGAAGATCACATCAGTGACTCCACCCACTCAAGTGACGCACCCCTCCTAGGGACGGCATGAAAGAGCACCAGTAAGTCAGTGACTCAGTCCCTGTAATAGGGTTAGAGGCAGAGAATCCCAGTGGAGAGAGGGGAACCGGCCAGGCAGAGACAGCAAGGGTGGTTCGTTGCTCCAGAGCCTTTCCATTCACCTTCACACTCCTGGGCCAGACTACACTCAATCATATGACCCACTGAAGAGATGAGTCTTCAGTAAAGACTTAAAGGTTGAGACTGAGTCTGCGTCTCTCACATGGGTAGGCAAGACAGTTCAATAAAAATGGAGCTCTATAGGAGAAAACCCTTGAGGAACACCGAAATGTACAGTTGATTTGTCAGAGGACAAACCATTCACAGAGACAAACTGATATCTTTCCGACAGATAAGATCTAAACCAGGCCAGAACTTGTCCGTGTAGAGCAATCTGGGTTTCCAAATCTCTCCAAATCTCTCCAAATACCTCTATCACCTTGTCATTTAACTTCTTTAAAGTTTTGCCATACTTCCCTCCTGTCTGTTCCCTGTCTCTCTCTGCCAACCGTTACCAACGGAGACGAACACTAGCTCCTGTAAAGATCTCCTCCTCCTCCTCCGTTCCAGTTGTTTCTTTAGCAGTAGTTCTGTGGCAACTGTGATTTTTCAGAAATATACAAAAGACATTTTCGGTTAGTGATTTTATTTTTCTTAGGGATCGTTAACGTTTCTCAAAATGATCTGTTGTTGTCTCAGTTTATTGGTTCATAGTGATGTTTCTGTCCCGCCCCCAGCTCCAACAGGCCATTCAGGAGTTTCCAGTGATCCTGATGCCCAATCACAGGAGTTATGTGGACTTCCTGGTTCTGTCCTACATCCTGTTCACCTTTGACCTGCCCATCCCCGTTATAGCTGCTGGAATCCGCAAGTATCTATTGATTTATCCTGTATCTGTGTTTTGGTCGACTTAAAAAAAAAAAAAACTGGAACGACCACAGAACTTCAGATAACAAACGTCTGACTTTTACCTATCGGTCTTTCTGTCTTCCCCTGCCTACGTCCGTCCGTCTGTCTCCCCCTCTGTAGCTCTGATGGACATGAAGATGGTGGGAGAGATCCTGCGTCGTTCTGGAGCGTTCTTCATTAGGAGGGCCATCGGGTCTGACAAGCTGTACTGGGCTGTCCTATCTGAGTATGTCAAAACCATTGTCAGGGTACGTGTCCATACATATTTATATTATCGCACACGGCCGTATGTACACGGAGTGTACCCAACATGAGGAACTTCCTAACATTGAGCCCCTTTCCCCCTCGGAACAGCCTCAATTTGTCTTAGAGTTGTAACTAGTGTCTTCTCTCTCTCTCTCCTCAGACAGGGTATGCTCCTGTAGAGGTATAACTAGTGTCTTATCTCTCTCTCTCCTCAGACAGGGTATGCTCCTGTAGAGGTATAACTAGTGTCTTATCTCTCTCTCTCCTCAGACAGGGTATGCTCCTGTAGAGTTGTAACTAGTGTCTTCTCTCTCTCTCTCCTCAGACTGGGTATGCTCCTGTAGAGTTGTAACTAGTGTCTTCTCTCTCTCCTCAGACTGGGTATGCTCCTGTAGAGTTGTAACTAGTGTCTTCTCTCTCTCCTCAGACTGGGTATGCTCCTGTAGAGTTGTAACTAGTGTCTTCTCTCTCTCCTCAGACTGGGTATGCTCCTGTAGAGTTGTAACTAGTGTCTTCTCTCTCTCTCTCTCTCCTCAGACAGGGTATGCTCCTGAGATATAGAGTGTTGTAACTAGTGTCTTCTCTCTCTCTCTCTCTCCTCAGACAGGGTATGCTCCTGTAGAGTTGTAACTAGTGTCTTCTCTCTCTCTCTCTCTCCTCAGACAGGGTATGCTCCTGTAGAGTTGTAACTAGTGTCTTCTCTCTCTCTCTCTCCTCAGACAGGGTATGCTCCTGTAGAGTTGTAACTAGTCTCTTCTCTCTCTCTCTCCTCAGACAGGGTATGCTCCTGTAGAGTTGTAACTAGTCTCTTCTCTCTCTCTCTCCTCAGACAGGGTATGCTCCTGTAGAGTTGTAACTAGTGTCTTCTCTCTCTCCTCAGACAGGGTATGCTCCTGTAGAGTTGTAACTAGTGTCTTCTCTCTCTCTCTCCTCAGACAGGGTATGCTCCTGTAGAGTTGTAACTAGTGTCTTCTCTCTCTCTCTCTCTCTCCTCAGACAGGGTATTTTTTATTTTATTTATTTTTATTTCACCTTTATTTAACCAGGTAGGCTAGTTGAGAACAAGTTCTCATTTGCAACTGCGACCTGGCCAAGATAAAGCATAGCAGTGTGAACAGACAACACAGAGTTACACATGGAATAAACAATTAACAAGTCAATAACACAGTAGAAAAAAAATGGGCAGTCTATATACAATGTGTGCAAAAGGCATGAGGAGGTAGGCGAATAATACAGTTTTGCAGATTAACACGGGAGTGATAAATGATCAGGTCATGTACAGGTAGAGATATTGGTGTGCAAAAGAGCAGAAAAATAAATAAATAAAAACAGTATAAAAAACAGTATGGGGATGAGGTAGGTGAAAATGGGTGGGCTATTTTCCTATAGACTATGTACAGCTGCAGCGATCGGTTAGCTGCTCGGATAGCTGATGTTTGAAGTTGGTGAGGGAGATAAAAGTCTCCAACTTCAGCGATTTTTGCAATTCGTTCCAGTCACAGGCAGCAGAGTACTGGAACGAAAGGCGGCCAAATGATGTGTTGGCTTTAGGGATGATCAGTGAGATACACCTGCTGGAGCGCGTGCTACGGATGGGTGTTGCCATCGTGACCAGTGAACTGAGATAAGGCGGAGCTTTACCTAGCATGGACTTGTAGATGACCTGGAGCCAGTGGGTCTGGCGACGAATATGTAGTGAGGGCCAGCCGACTAGAGCATACAAGTCGCAGTGGTGGGTGGTATAAGGTGCTTTAGTGACAAAACGGATGGCACTGTGATAGACTGCATCCAGTTTGCTGAGTAGAGTGTTGGAAGCCATTTTGTAGGTGACATCGCCGAAGTCGAGGATCTGTAGGATAGTCAGTTTAACTAGGGTAAGCTTGGCAGCGTGAGTGAAGGAGGCTTTGTTGCGGAATAGAAAGCCGACTCTTGATTTGATTTTCGATTGGAGATGTTTGATGTGGGTCTGGAAGGAGAGTTTGCAGTCTAGCCAGACACCTAGGTACTTATAGATGTCCACATATTCAAGGTCGGAACCATCCAGGGTGGTGATGCTAGTCGGGCATGCGGGTGCAGGCAGCGATCGGTTGAAAAGCATGCATTTGGTTTTACTCGCGTTTAAGAGCAGTTGGAGGCCACGGAAGGAGTGCTGTATGGCATTGAAGCTCGTTTGGAGGTTAGATAGCACAGTGTCCAATGACGGGCCGAAAGTATATAGAATGGTGTCGTCTGCGTAGAGGTGGATCAGGGAATCGCCCGCAGCAAGAGCAACATCATTGATATACACAGAGAAAAGAGTCGGCCCGAGAATTGAACCCTGTGGCACCCCCATAGAGACTGCCAGAGGACCGGACAGCATGCCCTCCGATTTGACACACTGAACTCTGTCTGCAAAGTAATTGGTGAACCAGGCAAGGCAGTCATCCGAAAAACCGAGGCTGTTGAGTCTGCCGATAAGAATATGGTGATTGACAGAGTTGAAAGCCTTGGCGAGGTCGATGAAGACGGCTGCACAGTACTGTCTTTTATCGATGGCGGTTATGATATCGTTTAGTACCTTGAGTGTGGCTGAGGTGCACCCGTGACCGGCTCGGAAACCAGATTGCACAGCGTAGAAGGTACGGTGGGATTCGAGATGGTCAATGACCTGTTTGTTGATTTGGCTTTCGAAGACCTTAGATAGGCAGGGCAGGATGGATATAGGTCTGTAACGGTTTGGGTCCAGGGTGTCTCCCCCTTTGAAGAGGGGGATGACTGCGGCAGCTTTCCAATCCTTGGGGATCTCAGACGATATGAAAGAGAGGTTGAACAGGCTGGTAATAGGGGTTGCGACAATGGCGGCAGATAGTTTCAGAAATAGCGGGTCCAGATTGTCAAGCCCAGCTGATTTGTACGGGTCCAGGTTTTGCAGCTCTTTAAGAACATCTGCTATCTGGATTTGGGTAAAGGAGAACCTGGAGAGGCTTGGGTGAGGAGCTACGGGGGGGGCGGAGCTGTTGGCCGAGGTTGGAGTAGCCAGGCGGAAGGCATGGCCAGCCGTTGAGAAGTGCTTATTGAAGTTTACGATAATCATGGATTTATCGGTGGAGACCGTGTTTCCTAGCCTCAGTGCAGTGGGCAGCTGGGAGGAGGTGCTCTTGTTCTCCATGGACTTCAGTGTCCCAGAACTTTTGGAGTTGGAGCTACAGGATGCAAACTTCTGCCTGAAGAAGCTGGCCTTAGCTTTCCTGACTGACTGCGTGTATTGGTTCCTGACTTCCCTGAACAGTTGCATATCACGGGGCTATTCGATGCTATTGCAGTCCGCCACAGGATGTTTTTGTGCTGGTCGAGGGCAGTCAGGTCTGGAGTGAACCAAGGGCTGTATCTGTTCTTGGTTCTGCATTTTTTGAACGGAGCATGCTTATCTAAAATGGTGAGGAAGTTACTTTTAAAGAATGACCAGGCATCCTCAACTGACGGGATGAGGTCAATGTCCTTCCAGGATACCCGGGCCATGTCGATTAGAAAGGCCTGCTCACAGAAGTGTTTTAGGGAGCGTTTGACAGTGATGAGGGGTGGTCGTTTGACTGCGGCTCCGTGGCGGATACAGGCGATGAGGCAGTGATCGCTGAGATCCTGGTTGAAGACAGCAGAGGTATATTTGGAGGGCCAGTTGGTCAGGATGACGTCTATGAGGGTGCCCTTGTTTACAGAGTTAGGGTTGTACCTGGTATGCTCCTGTAGAGTTGTAACTAGTGTCTTCTCTCTCTCCTCAGACAGGGTATGCTCCTGTAGAGTTGTAACTAGTGTCTTCTCTCTCTCTCTCTCCTCAGACAGGGTATGCTCCTGTGAGGTATAACTAGTGTCTTCTCTCTCTCCTCAGACAGGTTATGCTCCTGTAGAGTTGTAACTAGTGTCTTCTCTCTCTCTCTCTCTCTCTCTCTCTCTCTCTCTCCTCAGACAGGGTATGCTCCTGTGAGGTATAACTAGTGTCTTCTCTCTCTCTCCTCAGACAGGGTATGCTCCTGTGAGGTATAACTAGTGTCTTCTCTCTCTCTCTCTCTCTCCTCAGACAGGGTATGCTCCTGTGAGGTATAACTAGTGTCTTCTCTCTCTCTCCTCAGACAGGGTATGCTCCTGTAGAGTTGTAACTAGTGTCTTCTCTCTCTCTCCTCAGACAGGGTATGCTCCTGTAGAGTTGTAACTAGTGTCTTCTCTCTCTCTCCTCAGACAGGGTATGCTCCTGTAGAGTTGTAACTAGTGTCTTCTCTCTCTCCTCAGACAGGGTATGCTCCTGTAGAGTTGTAACTAGTGTCTTCTCTCTCTCTCCTCAGACAGGGTATGCTCCTGTAGAGTTGTAACTAGTGTCTTCTCTCTCTCCTCAGACAGGGTATGCTCCTGTAGAGTTCTATGTGGAGGGTCTGAGGAGCAGGACTCTCAAGTCCCTCACACCCAAGTTAGGTGAATGGGGGTGTGTGCTCGTCTGTCTGTCTGTCTGTGGCTATCAAACACGTCCTGTTACCTGTCTGTGGCTATCAAACACGTCCTGTTACCTGTCTGGCTGGCTATCAAACACGTCCTGTTACATGTCTGGCTGGCTATCAAACACGTCCTGTTACCTGTCTGGCTGGCTATCAAACACATCCTGTCTGGCTGGCTATCAAACAAGTCCTGTTACCTGTCTGGCTGGCTGGCTAATTAACACGTCTGGCTGGCTGGCTAATTAACACGTCTGGCTGGCTAATTAACATGTCCTCTTACCTGTCTGGCTGGCTGGCTAATTAACATGTCCTGGTACCTGTCTGTCTGGCTGGCTAATTAACATGTCCTGTTACCTGTCTGTCTGTCTGGCTAATTAACATGTCATGTATCCTGTCTGTCTGGCTAATTAACATGTCCTGTTACCTGTCTGTCTGTCTGTCTGTCTGTCTCTCATTAACATGTCCTGTTACCTGTCTAACTGGCTAATTAACATGTCCTGTTACCTGTGTCTGTCTCATTAACATGTCCTGTTACCTGTCTGTCTGTCTGTCTGTCTCATTAACATGTCCTGTTACCTGTCTGTCTGTCTGTCTCATTAACATGTCCTGTTACCTGTCTGTCTGTCTCATTAACATGTCATGTTACCTGTCTGTCTGTCTCATTAACATGTCCTGTTACCTGTCTGTCTGACTGGCTAATTAACATGTCCTGTTACCTGTCTGTCTGACTGGCTAATTAACATGTCCTGTTACCTGTCTGTCTGTCTCATTAACATGTCCTGTTACCTGTCTGTCTGTCTGTCTCAGTAACATGTTCTGTTACCTGTCTGTCTGGCTAATTAACATGTCCTGTTACCTGTCTGTCTGGCTAATTAACATGTCCTGTTACCTGTCTGTCTGGCTGGCTCATTAACATGTCCTGTTACCTGTCTGGCTGTCTCATTAACATGTCCTGTTACCTGTCTGTCCCTGCAGGTATGATGCACATGGTCCTGGAGCCGTTCTTTAAAGGGGAGGTGTATGACATCACGCTGGTCCCCATCAGTATCAGCTATGACAGGGTCCTGGAGGAGTCTCTACTGGCACATGAACTACTGGGGGTCCCCAAGCCCAGAGAGACCACCATGGTATGACCCATACACCCCCTATATTTACTAAGAGTGGTACGACCCAACCACACCCCCGTGTTCACTAAGAGTGGTACGACCCAACCACACCCCCGTGTTCACATGTTAATTAGCCAGCCAGACAGAGAGGACCGTTGGGGGGTCGTTGGGGTGAGCCCCTCTGTGTGAGAGAGGACCGTAGTTGGGGGGTCGTTGGGGTGGGCCCCTCTGTGTGAGAGAGGACCGTAGTAGGGGGGTCGTTGGGGTGGGCCCCTCTGTGTGAGAGAGGACCGTAGTTGGGGTGGGCCCCCCTGTGTGAGAGAGGACCGTAGTAGCAGGGTCGTTAGGGTGGGGCCCCCCTGTGTGAGAGAGGACCGTAGTAGCAGGGTCGTTAGGGTGGGCCCCCCTGTGTGAGAGAGGACCGTAGTAGCAGGGTCGTTGGGGTGGGCCCCCCTGTGTGAGAGAGGACCGTAGTAGGGGGGTCGTTGGGTTGGGTCCCCCTGTGTGAGAGAGGACCGTAGTTGGGGTGGGCCCCCCTGTGTGAGAGAGGACCGTAGTAGGGGGGTCATTGGGGTGGGCCCCCCTGTGTGAGAGAGGACCGTAAGTTGGGGTGGGCCCCCCTGTGTGAGAGAGGACCGTAGTAGCAGGGTCGTTAGGGTGGGCCCCCCTGTGTGAGAGAGGACCGTAGTAGCAGGGTCGTTAGGGTGGGCCCCCCTGTGTGAGAGAGGACCATAGTAGCAGGGTCATTAGGGTGGGCCCCCCTGTGTGAGAGAGGACCGTAGTAGCAGGGTCGTTGGTGGGCCCCTCTGTGTGAGAGAGGACCGTAGTAGGGGGGTCGTTGGGGTGGGCCCCCCTGTGTGAGAGAGGACTGTAGTAGGGGGGTCGTTGGTGGGCCCCTCTGTGTGAGAGAGGACCATAGTAGGGGGGTCGTTGGGGTGGGCCCCCCTGTGTGAGAGAGGACTGTAGTAGGGGGGTCGTTGGTGGGCCTTTCCTGGCCCCCCTTCCCACAGGTTTCCTCTGACATAATCTGTTGACTTGACCTGCAGCTGACCCCCTAGTTCTGCAGCTGACTCCCTAGTTCTGCAGCTGACCCCCTAGTTCTGCAGCTGACTCCCTAGTTCTGCAGCTGACCCCCTAGTTCTGCAGCTGACCCCCTAGTTCTGCAGCTGACCCCCTAGTTCTGCAGCTGACCCCTAGTTCTGCAGCTGACCCCTAGTTCTGCAGCTGACCCCTAGTTCTGCAGCTGACCCCCTAGTTCTGCAGCTGACCCCCTAGTTCTGCAGCTGACGCCCTAGTTCTGCAGCTGACTCCCTAGTTCTGCAGCTGACTCCCTAGTTCTGCAGCTGACTCCCTAGTTCTGCAGCTGACCCCCTAGTTCTGCAGCTGACTCCCTAGTTCTGCAGCTGACTCCCTAGTTCTGCAGCTGACCCCCTAGTTCTGCAGCTGACCCCCTAGTTCTGCAGCTGACCCCCTAGTTCTGCAGCTGACCCCCTAGTTCTGCAGCTGACCCCCTAGTTCTGCAGCTGACCCCCTAGTTCTGCAGCTGACCCCCTAGTTCTGCAGCTGACCCCCTATGAAAGGGCTTATAAACAGGATACATAACATGATTTAATATTCTCAGTTGATTTAGTATGTTTACACCTTTGAGACTGACCCCTGACCTATGGCAAAAAAGGCCTCACACTTCTCATCGCCCTCCTATCTGCCCTGTTGGACAGCTGGAGCATACAACTTCCTCTTCCTCCTTCTGGTTCCTGAGAGAGTGATCACAAAAGACTTAGAGAACAAGAAAACACAAAACAAGCCCCTCCCCTTCTGAGTCTAGGGAGTACAGTGAATCTCTATGGCTCGGCAGGCGGTGTTATCGTCCCAGACCGAGTCCACAACCTTTAGGACTCCCACACATCTCCCGGTCGTCTTGTCAGTAGGGAGGACACGTTGTTGCACCTTGCCTCAGTCCATTGATAATTACCCAGACTCATACACAGACTTCTATTTGAGGAAAAAGCGTCCCATTCCTACTCAAGGTGAATATTATGATGCAAAACAGGGAATATAATGACATAAAACAGAGATAATATAATGACATAAAACAGAGATAATATAATGACATAAAACAGTATAAATATAACAGAGATAATATAATGACATTAAACAGAGATAATATAATGACATTAAACAGAGATAATATACTGACATTAAACAGAGATAATATACTGACATTAAACAGAGATAATATACTGACATTAAACAGAGATAATATACTGACATTAAACAGAGATAATATACTGACATTAAACAGAGATAATATAATGACATTAAACAGTATAAATATAACAGAGATAATATAATGACATTAAACAGTATAAATATAACAGAGATAATATAATGACATTAAACAGTATAAATATAACAGAGATAATATAATGACATTAAACAGTATAAATATAACAGAGATAATATAATGACATTAAACAGTATAAATATAACAGAGATAATATAATGACATAAAACAGTATAAATGTAACCGAGATGGTATAAAACAGAGATAAAACAGTGAAGCTATAACAGAGATAATATAATGACGTAAAACAGTGAAGCTATCGGACAGTGTTATAGGGCAATAGTTCACCATCTATAATATTAGGTCAATCATATGCCTCTTATCTCACCCTTATGGGAACAGTCTGTCTCAGAGATACCCTTTTGTACTTTGCCTCTGGCCCCAAATATATTTGCACATAGATCATTCCCTCTAACCCATAGCATCTGAATCACTGCTGCTAGGCCACTTTATATATTTAAATGTTTTATTTAACTAGTTTTAAACATACTAAAATGTGCTCAAGTCAATAAGTCAGTTTCCAACACACCCAACCACACCCCTATATTCACTGAGAGTGGTACCACCCAACCACACCCCTATATTCACTGAGAGTGGTACCACACCCCTATATTCACTGAGAGTGGTACCATCCAACCACACCACTATATTCACTGAGAGTGGTACCACCCAACCACACCCCTATATTCACTGAGAGTGGTACCATCCAACCACACCCCTATATTCACTGAGAGTGGTACCATCCAACCACACCCCTATATTCACTGAGAGTGGTACCATCCAACCACACCCTATATTCACTGAGAGTGGTACCATCCAACCACACCCTATATTCACTGAGAGTGGTACCATCCAACCACACCCTATATTCACTGAGATTGGTACCATCCAACCACATCCCTGTATTCATGCCCTCTCTCCCTCTACCCCCACCCGTCTCTCCCCCTCCTCTCTCCCCCCCACTCTCTCTCCCTCTACCCCCAACCCTCTCCCCCCTCTCCCCCATAGGGCCTACTAAAGGCTAGGAGGGTACTGGAGGAGGACTATGGCAGTATGCATGTATACTTCGGCATGCCTCTGTCAGTCAGACAGCTGACGAAGGGGAGGGTGGACCGCTGTGAATACAACCTCCTACCCAGGTACACAACCAGCTCTGTCTGTCATCTGGTCTCATGTTGGTCTTCAGAACAAAACCAACTCTTTCCTTCTGCTCATACAGTTGACATCTGAGGTTTACACACACCTGAGCCAAATGCATTTAAACTCACAATTCCTGACATTTAATCCTAGTAAAATTCCCTATTTTAGGTCAGTTAGGATCACCACTTTATTTTAAGAATGTGAAATGTCAGAATAATAGTAGAGAGAGTGATTTATTTCAGCTTTTATTTATTTCATCACATTCCCAGTGGGTCAGAAGTTTACATACACTCAATTAGTATTTGGTAGCTTTGCCTTTAAATTGTTTAACTTGGGTAAAATATTTCAGGTAGCCTTCCACAAGCTTCCCACATTAAGTTGGGTGCATTTTGGCCCATTCCTCCTGACAGAGCTGGTGTAAATGAGTCAGGTTTGTAGGCCTCCTTGCTCGCACATGCCTTTTCAGTTCTGCCCACAAATGTTCTATAGGATTGAGGTCAGGGCTTTGTGATGGCCACACTGCTTGAGGTCATTGTCCATTTGGAAGACCCATTTGTGACCAAGCTTTAACTTCCTGACTGATGAATTGAGATGTTGCTTCAATATATCCACATAATTTTCCGTCCTCATGATGCCATCTATTTTGTGAAGTGCACCAGTCCCTACTGCAGCAAAGCACCCCCACAACATGATGCTGCCACCCCCGTGCTTCGGCTTGCAAGCCTCCCCCTTTTTCCTCCAAACATAACGATGGTCATTATGGCCAAACAGTTCTATTTTTGTTTCATCAGACCAGAGGACATTTCTCCAAAAAGTACAATATTTGTCCCCATGTGCAGTTGCAAACTGTAGTCTGGCTAGAGGTTTTGGAGCAGTGGCTTCTTCCTTGCTGAGCGGCCTTTCAGGTTATGTCGACATAGGACTCGTTTTACTGTGGTTATAGATACTTTTGTACCTGTTTCCTCCAGCATCTTCACAAGGTCATTTGCTGTTGTTCTGGGATTGATTTCTGGGATTGATTTGCACTTTTCACACCAAAGTACGTTAATTTCTATAAGACAGAATGCGTCTCCTTCCTGAGTGGTATGATGGCTGCGTGGTCCCATGGTGTTTATACTTGCATACTATTGTTTGTACATATGAACGTGGTACCTTCAGGCGTTTGGAAATTGCTCCCAAGGATGAACCAGACTTGTGAGGGTCTACAATTGTTTTTCTGAGGTCTTTGCTGATTTCTTTTGATTTTCCCATGATGTCAAGCAAAGAGGCACTGAGTTTGAAGGTAGGCCTTGAAATACATCCACAGGTACACCTCTAATTGACTCAAATGGTGTCAATTAGCCTTTCAGAATCTTCTAAAGCCATGACATAATTTTCTGGAATTTTCCAAGCTGTTTAAAGGAACATTCAATTTAGTGTATGTGAACTTCTGACACACTGAAATTGTGATTCAGTGAATTATAAGTGAAATAATCTGTCTGTAAACAATTGTTGGAAAAATAACTTGTGTCATGCACTAAGTAGATGTCCTAACCGACTTGCCAAAACTATAGTTTGTTAACAAGAAATGTGGTTGGAAAATGAGTTTTAATGACTCCAACCTAAGTGTATGTAAACTTCCGGCTTCAACTGTGTTTCTTCTAAACCTTTCTCGTCCCCCGTCTCTCCCTCAGAGACCTTCCCCAGAGGCCCAGTGTTGAGACCCAGGAGTGTGTGAGCTGGCTCGCCCAGCAGGTGATTCGTGTCCAGGAACAGAGCTCCATCCTCAGCCCCTGGTCTCTCATGGCCTGCCTGGTGCTCCAGGACCATCAGAACACAGACCCAGGCACACGGCTGAGTAAGAGGACCATCTGTATGCCAGCAGTCATTACTCTCATTAACAAAAGATGATGTTTTATTTAAATTATTTTATGCTTCATGGTATTATCAGCAGGAGAGGAACAGGAGAAGGGTATCTCCTGGGAGCTGCTCACCCAGAGGACACTGTGGCTCAAGGGACTGGCGATCAGCTTCGGAGCCCGCCTGGACTGGCCTGGTAGGTGTACAGCCATTGGTTGGTTGATTCTTCCGCGGACAGACAGATGCTGATTTTTGAAACGATAGTAAACCGTAGGTCCTGCTGCTGTCTACATATGCCCCGTTCAGCAGGTAGAGGGGTTTAGTGTGAGCTGCTCCAACAGGCTGATCAGGCCATGTGGATTCAGGACTCTACAATAGAGCTCTGTCTCAGTAATACAGGAACCCATATCCAAGGACTGCTGATCTAGGATCAGGTCCCCACCTGGTTCCAACAGTCTCATTCATTATGATCTAACAGGCTAAACTGAGATCAGCATTCCTACCCTGAGAGGTGTTGTGTATAACCCCCCCCCCCCCCCCCCCCAAGAACATTCAGTTTACTCTGATCCAGTCTAGATGGTACAGTATGGTACACTTAGAAATGAGAGACACACACACACACACACACAGGCTCCTTGGCCATGGCTGATTAGTGGGTGTAATTACTGATCAGGTATCTGTTCTGATATACAGACACACACACACCTGTAATTGTCCTCAGCGCCGTGTGCCGTGTTTCTCTGTCCTCTACAGATGAAAACCAGGTAATGGCGTCCAGCATGGCTTTGCATCGCTCTGTGATTCGCTGTCACCACGGCCGTGTCACACTGCTGGAGGAGGAGGGGCCTGTGGGGGCTGCGCCTTTCACAACAGAGGAGGGTGTGGTCAGGCGGGCGCGGGCGGTGCTTATGGTTGCGGCCTATAGGAACCAGGCGCTGCATGTTTTCATACGTCCGGCCATGTTGGCTCTGGCCATACACACAACACGCAGCTCACAGAGAGGTGAGTTAGACACGCAGCTCACAGAGAGGTGAGTTAGACACACAACACGCAGCTCACAGAGAGGTGAGTTAGACACGCAGCTCACAGAGAGGTGAGTTAGACACGCAGCTCACAGAGAGGTGAGTTAGACACACAACACGCAGCTCACAGAGAGGTGAGTTAGACACGCAGCTCACAGAGAGGTGAGTTAGACACGCAGCTCACAGAGAGGTGAGTTAGACACGCAGCTCACAGAGAGGTGACTTAGACACGCAGCTCACAGAGAGGTGAGTTAGACACGCAGCTCACAGAGAGGTGAGTTAGACACGCAGCTCACAGAGAGGTGAGTTAGACACGCAGCTCACAGAGAGGTGAGTTAGACACGCAGCTCACAGAGAGGTGAGTTAGACACGCAGCTCACAGAGAGGTGAGTTAGACACGCAGCTCACAGAGAGGTGAGTTAGACACGCAGCTCACAGAGAGGTGAGTTAGACACGCAGCTCACAGAGAGGTGAGTTAGACACGCAGCTCACAGAGAGGTGAGTTAGACACGCAGCTCACAGAGAGGTGAGTTAGACACGCAGCTCACAGAGAGGTGAGTTAGACACGCAGCTCACAGAGAGGTGAGTTAGACACGCAGCTCACAGAGAGGTGAGTTAGACACGCAGCTCACAGAGAGGTGAGTTAGACACGCAGCTCACAGAGAGGTGAGTTAGACACGCAGCTCACAGAGAGGTGAGTTAGACACGCAGCTCACAGAGAGGTGAGTTAGACACGCAGCTCACAGAGAGGTGAGTTAGACACGCAGCTCACAGAGAGGTGAGTTAGACACGCAGCTCACAGAGAGGTGAGTTAGACACGCAGCTCACAGAGAGGTGAGTTAGACACGCAACACGCAGCTCACAGAGAGGTGAGTTAGACACGCAACACGCAGCTCACAGAGAGGTGAGTTAGACACGCAACACGCAGCTCACAGAGAGGTGAGTTAGACACGCAACACGCAGCTCACAGAGAGGTGAGTTAGACACGCAACACGCAGCTCACAGAGAGGTGAGTTAGACACGCAACACGCAGCTCACAGAGAGGTGAGTTAGACACGCAGCTCACAGAGAGGTGAGTTAGACACGTAGCTCACAGAGAGGTGAGTTAGACACGCAGCTCACAGAGAGGTGAGTTAGACACGTAGCTCACAGAGAGGTGAGTTAGACACGCAGCTCACAGAGAGGTGAGTTAGACACACAGCTCACAGAGAGGTGAGTTATAGACACGCAGCTCACAGAGAGGTGAGTTAGACACGCAGCTCACAGAGCTCCTTGTCTCTCCATCTCCTTGTCCCTCCATCTGTAGCTGTTTCCTGTCTGTCTGTCTGTCTGTCTCCTTGTCGCTCCATCTGTAGCTGGTTCCTGTCTGTCTGTCTCCTTGTCGCTCCATCTGTAGCTGGTTCCTGTCTGTCTGTCTCCTTGTCGCTCCATCTGTAGCTGTCTCCTTGTCGCTCCATCTGTAGCTGTCTCCTTGTCGCTCCATCTGTAGCTGGTTCCTGTCTGTCTGTCTCCTTGTCGCTCCATCTGTAGCTGGTTCCTGTCTGTCTGTCTCCTTGTCGCTCCATCTGTAGCTGGTTCCTGTCTGTCTGTCTCCTTGTCGCGCCATCTGTAGCTGGTTCCTGTCTGTCTGTCTCCTTGTCTCTCCATTTGTAGCTGGTTCCTGTCTGTCTGACTCCATGTCTCTCCATCTCCTTGTCACTCCATCTGTAGCTTGTTCCTGTCTGTCTGTCTCCTTGTCTCTCTCCATCTGTAGCTGGTTCCTGTCTGTCTGTCTCCTTGTCCCTCCATCTGTAGCTGGTTCCTGTCTGTCTGGCTCCTTGTCTCTCCATCTGTAGCTGGTTCCTGTCTGTCTGTCTCCTTGTCGCTCCATCTGTAGCTGGTTCCTGTCTGTCTGTCTCCTTGTCGCTCCATCTGCAGCTGGTTCCAGTCTGTCTGTCTCCTTGTCTCTCCATCTCCTTGTCTCTCCATCTGTAGCTGGTTCCTGTCTGTCTGTCTCCTTGTCTCTCCATCTCCTTGTCTCTCCATCTGTAGCTGGTTCTTGTCTGTCTGTCTCCTTGTCCCTCCATCTGTAGCTGGTTCCTGTCTGTCTGTCTCCTTGTCCCTCCATCTGTAGCTGGTTCCTGTCTGTCTGGCTCCTTGTCGCTCCATCTGTAGCTGGTTCCTGTCTGTCTGTCTCCTTGTCTCTCCAGTTGTAGCTGGTTCCTGTCTGTCTGACTCCTTGTCTCTCCATCTCCTTGTCCCTCCATCTGTAGCTGTTTCCTGTCTGTCTGTCTCCTTGTCTCTCCATCTCCTTGTCCCTCCATCTGTAGCTGGTTCCTGTCTGTCTCACCATGTCTCTCTGTGTCTCCAGAGGACATCTATAGCTACTTCAGGTTCCTCTTGGACCTCTTCTCCAACGACTTCATCTTCATCACTGGCAGATCCTCACAGGTAGGTCTTCACCCGTAACATAGAATTGTGATACATTGTGGGTAAATTGTGACTGATTTTTATCTGCCCGCCCCTGTGTCTGTCTGCCCGCCCCGGTGTGTGTCCTGAAGGACTTTGAGGAGGCATGTTCGTTACTCAGGAAATGTGGAGCAGTCCAGACCAGTCAACAGGAAGTGACATCACCAGAGGAGGGTCAGAGGACTACCTCCTTCCTGCGAGCCCTGCTACAGCCCTTCATAGACGCCTACCAGGTATGCGGAGGACTTAACGTGTGTTTCAAATAGAACCCTATTAGACAGACAGACAGACAGACAGACAGACAGACAGACAGACAGACAGACAGACAGACAGACAGACAGACAGACAGACAGACAGACAGACAGACAGACAGACAGACAGACAGACAGACAGACAGACAGACAGACAGACAGACAGACAGACAGACAGACAGACAGACAGACAGACAGACAGACAGACAGACAGACAGACAGACAGACAGACAGACAGACAGACCACTGTGAAGGGAGTATGGTATCACTTACAAATGCACTAGACACTGATATCAGGTCTAATCTTATCCCAAGTCTCTTTCAAATACGTTCCACTAAAGTGTGTGTCTGTGGGGTGTGTCTGTGTGTGTGTGTTCAGGTGGTGTTCAGTCACCTGTGTTTGGAGGATGTTGAGGTGTTCACAGAGAGACAGATGGTTCCTGCCGTCCGCAGCCTGGTCACCAAGCTCCTCTTATCGGGTAACTGACACACATCCTCTCTCTGTCTCTCTGTCTCTCTCTGTCTCTCTCTGTCTCTCTCTCTCTCTCTCTCTCTCTGTCTCTCTCTCTCTCTCTCTCTCTCTCTCTCTCTCTCTCTCTCTCTCTCTCTCTCTCTCTCTCTCTCTCTCTCTCTCTCTCTGTCTCTCTCTCTCTCTCTCTCTCTCTCTCTCTGTCTCTGTCTCTCTCTGTCTCTCTCTGTCTCTGTCTCTCTGTCTCTCTGTCTCTCTGTCTCTCTGTCTCTCTGTCTCTCT
>NC_060186.1:83284409-83293359 GCF_021184085.1 Oncorhynchus gorbuscha | reverse complement strand
TATATTGTAGTGTAGTGTAGTGTAGTGTAGTATATTGTAGTGTAGTATATTGTAGTGTAGGTATTGTAGTGTAGTGTAGTATATTGTAGTGTAGTGTAGTATATTGTAGTGTGAGTAGTATGTTGTAGTGTAAGTGTAGTATATTGTAGTAGTAGTGTAGTATATTGTAGTGTAGGGTATTGTGTTGTAGTATATTGTAGTGTAGGGTATTGTGTTGTAGTATATTGTAGTGTAGGGTATTGTAGTGTAGTATATTGTAGTGTAGTATATTGTAGTGTAGTATATTGTAGTGTAGTATATTGTAGTGTAGTGTATTGTAGTGTATTGTAGTGTAGTGTAGTGTAGTATATTGTAGTGTAGTGTAGTATATTGTAGTGTAGTGTAGTATATTGTAGTGTAGTATATTGTAGTGTAGGGTATTGTAGTGTAGTGTATTGTAGTGTAGTGTAGTATAGTGTAGTGTAGTGTAGTATATTGTAGTGTAGTGTAGTATATTGTAGTGTAGTATATTGTAGTGTAGTGTAGTATATTGTGACCCAGTGTATGCTGTATTGTAGTATTGTGAACACTGTTTGTAGTGTAGTATATTGTAGTGTAGTATAGTATAGTATATTGTAGTGTAGTATGAAGTGTAGTATATTGTATATTGTAGTATATTATGAAGTATGGCCTGTGCTCTATTATAGTACATTAGTATGAGTGTAGTATATTGTAGATATAGTGCTGTGAAGTATATTGCTTAGTAGTGTAGTATATATGTAGTGCTTAGTGTAGTATAGTATATTGTAGTGTAGTGTAGTATATTGCCAAGAGTAGCATAGTATATTGCTTAGTATGAAATATAGTATATTATAGCTCGTAGCTCTTCATTATATTGTATATTGTAGTATGGCTATATTGTAGTAGGTATATTGTAGTGTAGTATATTGTAGTGTAGGGTATTGTAGTGTAGTATAGCATATTATGAAGTATAGTGTATTGTAGTATATTGTAGTGTTGTAGTGTAGTATATTGTAGTGTAGTATATTAGTATATGTAGGAGTAGTGTAGTGTAGTATATTGCTTAGTGTATTATAGTATATTGTAGTGGCATCGCCAGTATATTGTAGTGTATTGTATTGTAGTATATTGTATATTATATTGTAGTGTAGTATATTGTAGTGTAGTATATTGTATTGTAGTGTAGTGTAGTATATTGTATTGTAGTGTAGTATATTGCTTATTGTAGTGTAGTATATTGTAGTGTAGTGTAGTATATTGTAGTATATTGTAATTATGTGCGTATATTGTAGTGTAGTATAATATATTGTAGTGCTTAGTACTTAGGTATAGTATATTATAGTATGAGTAGCCTTAGTATATTGTATTGTAGTATATTGTAGTATATTGAAGTATGAGTAGTGAGTAAGTATATTATTAGTATGAAGTGTAGTATATTGTAGTATAGTATATGTAGTGTAGATGTATATTGTAGTGTAGTATAGTATATTGTAGTAGTATATTGTAGTATGGCGTATATTGTAGTGTAGTATATTGTATGTAGTGTAGTATATTGTAGTGTAGTATAGTAGTATATTGTAGTGTAGTGAAAGTGCTTAGTATATTGCTTAGTGTAGTATATTGTAGTGTAGTATATTGTAGTGTAGTATATTGTAGTATATATTGTAGTGGTATATTGAGTAATGGCTATATTGTAGTGCAATATATTGTAGTGTAATGTATATTGCTTAGTGTATATGTAATGTATATTGTAATATATTGCTTGGTAGCTATTGTAGTAGTATATTATATTGTAGTGTAGTATATTGTAGTGTAGTGTAGTATATTGTAGTGTAGTATATTGTAGTGTAGTGTAGTATATTGTAGTGTAGTATATTGTAGTGTAGTATATTGTAGTGTAGTATATTGTAGTGTAGTATATTGTAGTGTAGTATAGTATATTGTAGTGTAGTATATTGTAGTGTAGTATATTGTAGTGTAGTATATTGTAGTGTAGTATATTGTAGTGTAGTGTAGTATATTGTAGTGTAGTATATTGTAGTGTAGTGTAGTGTAGTATATTGTAGTGTAGTGTAGTGTAGTATATTGTATTGTAGTGTAGTGTAGTATATTGTATTGTAGTGTAGTGTAGTATATTGTAGTGTAGTATAGTATATTGTAGTGTAGTATAGTATATTGTAGTGTAGTATATTGTATTGTAGTGTAGTGTAGTATATTGTAGTGTAGTGTAGTGTAGTATATTGTATTGTAGTGTAGTGTAGTATATTGTATTGTAGTGTAGTATAGTATATTGTAGTGTAGTATATTGTATTGTAGTGTAGTGTAGTATATTGTAGTGTAGTGTAGTGTAGTATATTGTATTGTAGTGTAGTGTAGTATATTGTAGTGTAGTGTAGTGTAGTATATTGTAGTGTAGTGTAGTATATTGTAGTGTAGTGTAGTGTAGTATATTGTAGTGTAGTGTAGTATATTGTAGTGTAGTGTAGTATATTGTAGTGAGTGTAGTGTGGTATATTGTAGTATATTGTAGTATATTGTAGTGTAGTATATTGTAGTGTAGTATATTGTAGTGTGAGGGTATATTGTAGTATGTATATTGTAGTGTAGTATATTGTAGTGTAGTGTAGTATATTGTAGTGTAGTAGTATTGTAGTGTAGTGTAGTATATTGTAGTGTAGTGTAGTATATTGTAGTGTAGTATATTGTAGTGTAGTAGATTGTAGTGTAGTATATTGTAGTGTAGTGTAGTATATTGTAGTGTAGTGTAGTGTAGTATATTGTAGTGTAGTGTAGTGTAGTATATTGTAGTGTAGTGTAGAATATTGTAGTGTAGTATATTGTATTGTAGTATATTGTAGTGTAGTATATTGTATGCAGTATATTGTAGTGTAGTATATTGTAGTGTAGTATATTGTAGTGCAGCTATATGTATATTGTAGTATAGTATATTGCAGTGCAGTAGTATATTGTAGTGTAGTGTAGTATATATGTATGTAGTGTAGTGTAGTATATTGTAGTGTAGTATAAATATATATATTGTAGTATATTGTAGTGTAGGATATTGTAGTGTAGTGTAGTATATTGTAGTGTAGTGTAGTATAATATTGTATTGTAGTAGTAATAGTATATTGTAGTGTAGTGTAGTATATTGTAGTGTAGGGTATTGTAGTATATTGTAGTGTAGTATATTGTAGTGTATTGTGTAGTATATTGTAGCTAGTGTAGTGTAGGGCATTGTAGTGTAGTATATTGTTGTAGTGTAGTATATTGTAGTGTAGTATATTGTAGTGTAGTATATTGTAGTGTAGTATATTGTAGTGTAGTATATTGTAGTGTAGTGTAGTATATTGTAGTGTAGTATATTGTAGTGTAGTATATTGTAGTGTAGTATATTGTAGTGTAGTATATTGTAGTGTAGTATATTGTAGTGTAGTATATTGTAGTGTAGTATATTGTAGTGTAGTAGTATTGTAGTGTAGTATATTGTAGTGTAGTATATTGTAGTGTAGTGTAGTATATTGTAGTGTAGTATATTGTAGTGTGTAGTGTAGTATATTGTAGTGTGTAGTGTAGTATATTGTGTAGTATATGTAGTGTAGTGTAGTATATTGTAGTGTAGTATATTGTAGTGTAGTATATTGTAGTGTAGTATATTGTATGTAGTGTAGTATATTGTAGTGTAGTGTAGTATATTGTAGTGTAGTAGTATATTGTAGTGTAGTATATTGTAGTGTAGTGTAGTATATTGTAGTGTAGTGTAGTGTAGTATATTGTAGTAGTATTAGTATATTGTATTGCAGTGTAGTGTAGTATATTGTATTGTAGTGTAGTATATTGTATTGTAGTGTAGTGTAGTATATTGTAGTGTAGTATATTATATTGTAGTGTAGTATAGTATATTGTAGTGTAGTATATTGTATGTAGTATATTGTAGTATAGTTGTATATTTGTATTGTAGTGTAGTATATTGTAGTGTAGTGTAGTATATTGTGTAGTGTAGTGTATATTGTAGTGTAGTATATTGTGTAGTGTAGTATATTGTAGTGTAGTGTAGTGTAGTATATTGTATATATAGTGTAGTGTAGTATATTGTAGTGTAGTGTAGTGTAGTATATTGTATTGTAGTGTAGTATATTGTAGTGTAGTGTAGTGTAGTATATTGTAGTGTAGGGTATTGTAGTTAGTGTATTGTAGTGTAGTGTAGTGTAGTATATTGTAGTGTAGTATATTGTAGTGTAGGAGTATTGTAGTGTAGTGTAGTATATTGTAGTGTAGTGTAGTATATTGTAGTGTAGGGTATATTATATATGTAGTGTAGTGTAGTATATGTGTAGTATAGTATATTGTAGTGTAGTATAGTATATTGTAGTGTAGTATATTGTAGTGTAGGGTATTGTAGTGTAGTGTAGTATATTGTAGTGTAGTAGTGTAGTATATTGTATTGTGTGTAGTATATTGTAGTGTAGTGTAGTATATTGTAGTGTAGTATATTGTAGTGTAGTATATTGTAGTGCAGTGTAGTATATTGTAGTGTAGTATATTGTAGTGTAGTATATGTAGTAGGGTATTGTAGTGTAGTGTAGTATATTGTAGTGTAGTATATAGTATATTGTAGTGTAGTATATTGTAGTGTAGTATATTGTAGTGTAGTATATTGTAGTGTAGTATATAGTATTGTAGTAGTAGTATTGTAGTGTAGTATATTGTAGTGTAGTGTAGTATATTGTAGTGTAGTATATTGTAGTGTAGTATATTTGTAGTGTAGTATATTGTAGTGTAGTATATATATTGTAGTGTAGTATGTAGTATATTGTAGTGTAGTATATTGTAGTATATTGTAGTGTAGTATATTGTGTGTAGTATATTGTAGTGTAGTATATTGTAGTGTAGTATATTGTAGTGTAGTATATTGTAGTGTAGTGTAGTATATTGTAGTGTAGTATATTGTAGTGTAGTATAGTGTAGTATATTGTAGTGTATGTAGTATATATGTAGTGTAGTGTATATTGTGTAGTATATTGTATTGTAGTGTAGTGTAGTATATTGTATTGTAGTGTAGTGTAGTATATTGTAGTGTAGTATAGTATATTGTAGTGTAGTATATTGTATTGTAGTATATTGTGTAGTGTAGTATATTGTATTGTAGTGTAGTATATTGTAGTATATTGTAGTGTAGTATAATGTAGTGTAGGTATATTGTAGTGTAGTGTAGTATATTGTATTGTAGTGTAGTGTAGTATATTGTATTGTAGTGTAGTGTAGTATATTGTATTGTAGTGTAGTGTAGTATATTGTAGTGTAGTGTAGTATATTGTAGTGTAGTATATTGTAGTGTAGGGTATTGTAGTGTAGTGTAGTATATTGTAGTGTAGTGTAGTATATTGTAGTGTAGTATATTGTAGTGTAGTGTATGTAGTGTAGTGTAGTGTAGTATATTGTATTGTAGTGTAGTGTAGTATATTGTAGTGTAGGGTATTGTATTGTAGTGTAGTATATTGTATTGTAGTGTAGTATATTGTATTGTGTTGTAGCTTATTGTAGTGTAGTATATTGTAGTGTAGTGTAGTATATTGTAGTGTAGTGTAGTGTAGTATATTGTAGTGTAGTGTAGTGTAGTATATTGTAGTGTAGTGTATTGTAGTATATTGTAGTGTAGTGTAGTATATTGTAGTGTATTGTAGTATATTGTAGTGTAGTGGTAGTATATTGTAGTGTAGTGTAGTATATTGTAGTGTAGTATATTGTAGTGTAGGGTATTGTAGTGTAGTGTAGTATATTGTAGTGTAGTGTAGTATATTGTAGTGTAGGGTATTGTAGTGTAGTGTAGTATATTGTAGTGTAGTGTAGTATATTGTATTGTAGTGTAGTATATTGTAGTGTAGTATATTGTAGTGTAGTATATTGTAGTGTAGTGTAGTATATTGTAGTGTAGTGTAGTGTAGTATATTGTATTGTAGTGTAGTGTAGTATATTGTATTGTAGTGTAGTGTAGTATATTGTATTGTAGTGTAGTGTAGTATATTGTAGTGTAGTGTAGTATATTGTAGTGTAGTATATTGTAGTGTAGTATATTGTATTGTAGTGTAGTATATTGTAGTGTAGTATATTGTAGTGTAGTATATTGTAGTGTAGTATATTGTAGTGTAGTATATTGTAGTGTAGTGTAGTATATTGTAGTGTAGTGTAGTATAGTATATTGTAGTGTAGTATATTGTAGTGTATATTGTAGTGTAGTGTAGTGTAGTATATTGTAGTGTAGTGTAGTATATTGTAGTGTAGTATATTGTAGTGTAGTATATTGTAGTGTAGTGTAGTATATTGTAGTGTAGTGTAGTATATTGTATTGTAGTGTAGTGTAGTATATTGTAGTGTAGTGTAGTATATTGTAGTGTAGTATATTGTAGTGTAGGGTATTGTAGTGTAGTGTAGTATATTGTAGTGTAGTGTAGTATATTGTAGTGTAGTATATTGTAGTGTAGTGTAGTATATTGTAGTGTAGTGTAGTATATTGTAGTGTAGTATATTGTATTGTAGTGAAGTATAGTATATTGTAGTGTAGTATATTGTGTAGTGTAGTATATTGTGTAGTGTAGTATATATATTGTAGTGTAGTGTAGTGTAGTATATTGTATTGTAGTGTAGTGTAGTGTAGTATATTGTAGTGTAGTATATTGTAGTGTAGTGTAGTATATTGTATTGTAGTGTAGTATATTGTAGTGTAGTATATTGTAGTGTAGTATATTGTAGTGTAGTATATTGTATTGTAGTGTAGTATATTGTAGTGTAGTGTTGTATATATTGTATTGTAGTATAGTAGTGTAGTATATTGTAGTGTAGTGTAGTATGTATATGTAGTGTAGTGTAGTATATTGTAGTGTAGTATATTGTAGTATATTGTAGTGTAGTATAGTATATTGTAGTGTAGTATATAGTGTAGTGTATATTGTAGTATATTGTAGTATATTGTAGTGTAGTATTTAGTGTAGTGTAGTGTAGTATATTGTAGTGTAGTATATTGTATATTGTAGTGTAGTATAGTATATTGTAGTGTAGTATATTGTATTGTAGTGTAGTATATTGTAGTGTATAGTATATTGTAGTGTAGTATATTGTATTGTAGTGTAATATAGTGTAGTATATTGTAGTGTAGTATAGTGTAGTATAGTGTAGTATATTGTGTAGTGTGTATATTGTAGTGTAGTATATTGTAGTAGTATAGTATATTGTAGTGTAGTATATTGTATTGTAGTGTAGTGTAGTATATTGTATTGTAGTGTAGTGTAGTATATTGTATTGTAGTGTAGTGTAGTATATTGTAGTGTAGTGTAGTATATTGTAGTGTAGTATATTGTAGTGTAGGGTATTGTAGTGTAGTGTAGTATATTGTAGTGTAGTATATATGTATTGTAGTGTAGTATATTGTAGTGTAGTATATTGTATTGTAGTATATTGTAGTGTAGTATATTGTAGTGTAGTATATTATATTGTATGTAGTATTGTAGTGTAGTATATTGTAGTGTAGTGTAGTATATTGTATAGTGTAGTGTAGTATATATTGTAGTGTAGTATATTGTAGTGTAGTGTAGTATATTGTAGTGTAGTATAGTATATGTAGTGTATATATAGTGTAGTATATTGTAGTGTAGTGTAGTATATTGTAGTGTAGTATATTGTGTAGTATATTGTAGTGTAGTGTAGTATATTGTAGTGTAGTATATTGTAGTGTAGTATATTGTATTGTAGTATATTGTAGTGTAGTATATATATTGTAGTGTAGTATATTGTAGTGTAGTATATTGTAGTGTATTGTATTGTATATTGTAGTGTAGTATATTGTAGTGTAGTGTAGTGTAGTATATTGTAGTGTAGTGTGTAGTATATTGTATTGTAGTGTAGTGTAGTATATTGTAGTGTAGTGTATTGTAGTGTATTGTATTGTAGTGTAGTATATTATTGTAGTGTAGTATATTGTTGTATATTGTGTAGTGTAGTATATTGTAGTGTAGTGTAGTATATTGTAGTGTAGTGTAGTGTAGTGTATATTGTATTGTAGTGTAGTGTAGTATATTGTAGTGTAGTATATTGTAGTGTAGTATATTGTATTGTAGTGTAGTGTAGTATATTGTAGTGTAGTGTAGTATATTGTAGTGTAGTATATTGTAGTGTAGGGTATTGTAGTGTAGTGTAGTATATTGTAGTGTAGTATATTGTAGTGTAGGGTATTGTAGTGTAGTGTAGTATATTGTAGTGTAGTGTAGTATATTGTAGTGTAGTATATTGTAGTGTAGTATATTGTATTGTAGTGTAGTATATTGTAGTAGTATAGTGTAGTGTAGTATATTGTAGTATATATGTAGGGTATTGTAGTGTAGTATATTGTATTGTAGTGTAGTATATTGTGTGTAGTATATTGTAGTGTAGTATATTGTAGTGTAGTGTAGTATATTGTAGTGTAGTGTAGTATATTGTATTGTATTGTAGTATATTGTAGTATATTGTCGTATATTGTGTATATGTAGTGTAGTATATTGTAGTGAGTGTAGTATATTGTAGTGTAGTATATTGTAGTGTAGGAGTATTGTAGTGTAGTGTAGTATATTGTAGTGTGAGTGTGGTATATTGTAGTGGTGTAGTATATTGCCAGTGAGTGTAGTGTAGTATATTGTGATGTAGTGTAGTATATTGTAGTGTAGTATATTGTAGTGTAGGGTATTGTAGTGTAGTGTAGTATATTGTAGTGTAGTGTAGTATGTTAGTGTAGTGTAGTTATATTGTAGTGTAGTGTAGTATATTGTAGTGTAGTGTAGTATATTGTAGTGTAGGGTATTGTAGTGTAGTGTAGTATATTGTAGTGTAGTGTAGTATATTGTAGTGTAGTATATTGTAGTGTAGGGTATTGTATTGTGTTGTAGTGTAGTATATTGTAGTGTAGGGTATTGTAGTGTAGTAT
>NC_060186.1:83246713-83284309 GCF_021184085.1 Oncorhynchus gorbuscha | reverse complement strand
CTCTCTGTCTCTCTCTCTCTCTCTCTCTCTCTCTCTCTCTCTCTCTCTCTCTCTCTCTCTCTCTCTCTCTCTCTCTCTCTCTCTCTCTCTCTCTCTCTCTCTCTCTCTCTCTCTCTCTCTCTCTCTCTCTCTCTCTCTCTCTCTCTGTCTCTGTCTCTGTCTCTCTCTCTCTCTCTCTCTCTCTGTCTCTGTCTCTCTCTGTCTCTCTCTGTCTCTGTCTCTCTGTCTCTCTGTCTCTCTGTCTCTCTGTCTCTCTGTCTCTCTGTCTCTCTGTCTCTCTGTCTCTCTGTCTCTCTGTCTCTCTGTCTCTCTGTCTCTCTGTCTCTCTGTCTCTCTGTCTCTCTGTCTCTCTGTCTCTCTGTCTCTCTGTGTCTCTCTCTCTCTCTCTGTCTCTCTCTCTGTCTCTCTCTCTGTCTCTCTCTCTGTCTCTCTCTCTCTCTCTCTCTCTGTCTCTCTCTGTCTCTGTCTCTCTCTCTCTGTCTCTCTCTCTGTCTCTCTCTGTCTCTCTTTGTCTCTCTGTCTCTCTCTCTCTGTCTCTCTCTCTCTGTGTCTCTGTCTGTCTCTCTGTCTGTCTCTCCCCCTCTCTCTCTCCCCTCACACACGCCTGTCCTCACTCTCTGTGTGTGTGTGTGTGTGTGTGTGTGTGTGTGTGTGTGTGTGTGTGTGTGTGTGTGTGTGTCTAGGCGAGCTGACGTCTTGTGATGCCCTGTCATCTGATACCCAGAAGAATGTCCTGTCGGCTCTCCTGAGACTGGGCGCTGTGACCAGGCTGAGAACGTTAGTACCCTTGAATGTAGTACCCTTGAATGTAGTGCCCTTGAATGTAGTGCCCTTGAATGTAGAACCTTTCAGTGGTTTCTGTGTGTTGTTTCAGAGCTGATAGTGAATTCAGAGCCAACAAACCAGCCATCAGTAGATTAGCAGATACTCTGGGTAAGAACAGGTCAACTCCCTTCTAATAATATCCTGTATACATACTCTGATATAGTATTGATAAATATACATACTCTACTATAGTACTGATAAATATACATACTCTACTATAGTACTGATAAATATACTGTATACATACTCTACTATAGTACTGATAAATATACATACTCTACTATAGTACTGATAAATATACTGTATACATACTCTACTATAGTACTGATAAATATACATACTCTACTATAGTAATGATAAATATACTGTATACATACTCTACTATAGTACTGATAAATATACATACTCTGCTATAGTAATGATAAATATACTGTATACATACTCTACTATAATACTGATAAATATACTGTATACATACTCTACTATAGTACTGATAAATATACTGTATACATACTCTCTGCTATAGTAATGATTAATATACTGTATACATACTCTACTATAGTACTGATAAATATACATACTCTACTATAGTACTGATAAATATACATACTCTACTATAGTACTGATAAATATACATACTCTACTATAGTACTGATAAATATACATACTCTACTATAGTACTGATAAATATACATACTCTGCTATAGTACTGATAAATATACTGTATACATACTCTGCTATAGTACTGATAAATATACATACTCTACTATAGTACTGATAAATATACATACTCTACTATAGTACTGATAAATATACTGTATACATACTCTACTATAGTACTGATAAATATACATACTCTACTATAGTACTGATAAATATACATACTCTACTATAGTACTGATAAATATACTGTATACATACTCTACTATAGTACTGATAAATATACATACTCTACTATAGTACTGATAAATATACTGTATACATACTCTACTATAGTACTGATAAATATACTGTATACATACTCTGATATAGTATTGATAAATATACATACTCTACTATAGTACTGATAAATATACTGTATACATACTCTACTATAGTACTGATAAATATACATACTCTACTATAGTACTGATAAATATACTGTATACATACTCTGCTATAGTACTGATAAATATACATACTCTACTATAGTACTGATAAATATACTGTATACATACTCTACTATAGTACTGATAAATATACTGTATACATACTCTGATATAGTATTGATAAATATACATACTCTACTATAGTACTGATAAATATACATACTCTACTAGAGTACTGATAAATATACTGTATACATACTCTACTATAGTACTGATAAATATACTGTATACATACTCTACTATAGTACTGATAAATATACATACTCTACTATAGTAATGATAAATATACTGTATACATACTCTCTGCTATAGTACTGATAAATATACATACTCTACTATAGTACTGATAAATATACATACTCTACTATAGTACTGATAAATATACTGTATACATACTCTCTGCTATAGTACTGATAAATATACTGTATACATACTCTTCTATAGTACTGATAAATATACTGTATACATACTCTACTATAGTACTGATAAATATACTGTATACATACTCTACTATAGTACTGATAAATATACTGTATACATACTCTACTATAGTACTGATACATATACTGTATACATACTCTCTGCTATAGTACTGATAAATATACTGTATACATACTCTGCTATAGTACTGATAAATATACATACTCTACTATAGTACTGATAAATATACATACTCTACTATAGTACTGATAAATATACATACTCTACTATAGTAATGATAAATATACTGTATACATACTCTCTACTATAGTACTGATAAATATACATACTCTCTGCTATAGTACTGATAAATATACTGTATACATACTCTACTATAGTACTGATAAATATACATACTCTACTATAGTACTGATAAATATACATACTCTACTATAGTACTGATAAATATACATACTCTACTATAGTAATGATAAATATACTGTATACATACTCTACTATAGTACTGATAAATATACATACTCTACTATAGTACTGATAAATATACATACTCTACTATAGTACTGATAAATATACATACTCTACTATAGTACTGATAAATATACTGTATACATACTCTACTATAGTACTGATAAATATACATACTCTACTATAGTACTGATAAATATACATACTCTACTATAGTACTGATAAATATACATACTCTACTATAGTAATGATAAATATACTGTATACATACTCTACTATAGTACTGATAAATATACATACTCTCTGCTATAGTAATGATTAATATACTGTATACATACTCTACTATAGTACTGATAAATATACTGTATACATACTCTACTATAGTAATGATTAATATACTGTATACATACTCTACTATAGTACTGATAAATATACTGTATACATACTCTGCTATAGTACTGATAAATATACTGTATACATACTCTACTATAGTACTGATAAATATACTGTATACATACTCTGCTATAGTACTGATAAATATACTGTATACATACTCTACTATAGTACTGATAAATATACTGTATACATACTCTACTATAGTACTGATAAATATACTGTATACATACTCTCTGATATAGTACTGATAAATATACTGTATACATACTCTACTATAGTACTGATAAATATACATACTCTACTATAGTACTGATAAATATACTGTATACATACTCTCTGCTAAAGTTGCAGTCAGTAGAATTTAATGGTTTCAGTGAGGTGTTTGTCTCCCTCTCGCTCGCTCTCCTCTCGCTCGCTCTCCTCTCGCTCGCTCTCCTCTCCCTCGCTCTCCTCTCGCTCGCTCTCCTCTCGCTCGCTCCTCTCGCCGCTCTCCTCTCGCTCGCTCTCCTCTCGCTCGCTCTCCTCTCGCTCGCTCTCCTCTCGCTCGCTCTCCTCTCGCTCGCTCTCCTCTCGCTCGCTCTCCTCTCGCTCGCTCTCCTCTCGCTCGCTCTCCTCTCGCTCGCTCTCCTCTCGCTCGCTCTCCTCTCGATCTCTCTCCTCTCTCTCTCCGCTCTCGATCTCTCTCCTCTCTCTCCGCTCTCTCGCCTGTCTCTCCTCTCTCTCGCCTGTCTCTCTCCTCTCTCTCTCCGTTCTCGATCTCTCTCCTCTCTCTCGCCTGTCTCTCCTCTCTCTCGCCTGTCTCTCCTCTCTCTCGCCTGTTGTCTCTCCCCTCTCTCTCGCCTCTCTCTCGCCTCTCTCTCGCCTCTCTCTCGCCTCTCTCTCGCCTCTCTCTCGCCTCTCTCTCGCCTCTCTCTCGCCTCTCTCTCCCCCCTCTCTCTCGCCTCTCTCCCCCCTCTCTCTCGTCTGTCTCCCTCCTCCAGCGGGTAGACTGCCGGTACAGACCGCCCCTAACCCCAGGCTCTAACCCTGGAGGACTGCAGACCAGACAGACACAGACTGGACCAAACATGTCTCTTCACTTCCTGTCTCCAACCCAACTCTGTGGCTGTATTCATACAGCGTCTTAGAGCCGAAGCGCTGAGTCCTCTTGTGCTCAACATCCAGATGCTGACTGACCTGAACTTTCACACGATAATCAACTGAACTGTAAAGCTGTGTCCACTATAGCTGTTCTAATTATAGAGCTGGCCTTAGAGTGCTACCGATCCATTACGTGTGAGCTGCTGTCAGGATCTAGTAGAATCAGTGAAGTTAATTATTTTTTAGACTCCAGACACTTCCGCTGGAGGCCACTAGATGGCAGTGTAACCACTGAGTCAATACACACGGTCTGAGTGGGTGATTTCAATGTAATTCATCATACCAATCAATAAATATAATATATGCAAAGACTTATCAGATATCAACATGTGAATTGTAATGTTTTTTACATTTGATTTCCACTTTGTTCTTTTTTTGAAGAAAATAAAATGAATGTCACCTTATTGCAAAGACTGTTCCCCATTTCATGTTTGTATATTTCATGTTGGCCTCTAAGTAGCATCTCGATGCTTGACCTGGCAGACAGTAACAGGCAGTATTCACAGACAGTAACAGGCAGTGTTCAGTATTCACAGACAGTAACAGGCAGTGTTCAGTAGTAACAGGCAGTGTTCAGTATTCACAGACAGTAAAAGGCAGTGTTCACAGACAGTAACAGGCAGTGTTCAGTATTCACAGACAGTAACAGGCAGTGTTCAGTACTCACAGACAGTAACAGGCAGTGTTCAGTAACAGGCAGTGTTCAGTATTCACAGACAGTAACAGGCAGTGTTCAGTATTCACAGACAGTAACAGGCAGTGTTCAGTACTCACAGACAGTAACAGGCAGTGTTCAGTACTCACAGACAGTAACAGGCAGTGTTCAGTATTCACAGACAGTAACAGGCAGGGTTCAGTATTCACAGACAGTAACAGGCAGTGTTCAGTATTCACAGACAGTAACAGGCAGTGTTCACAGACAGTAACAGGCAGTGTTCAGTATTCACAGACAGTAACAGGCAGTGTTCAGTACTCACAGACAGTAACAGGCAGTGTTCAGTATTCACAGACAGTAACAGGCAGTATTCACAGACAGTAACAGGCAGTGTTCAGTACTCACAGACAGTAACAGGCAGTATTCAGTATTCACAGACAGTAGCAGGCAGTATTCACAGACAGTAACAGGCAGTGTTCAGTATTCACAGACAGTAACAGGCAGTGTTCAGTAACAGGCAGTATTCACAGACAGTAACAGGCAGTGTTCAGTATTAACAGACAGTAACAGGCAGTATTCACAGACAGTAACAGGCAGTGTTCAGTATTCACAGACAGTAACAGGCAGTGTTCAGTAACAGGCAGTATTCACAGACAGTAACAGGCAGTGTTCAGTATTCACAGACAGTAACAGGCAGTATTCACAGACAGTAACAGGCAGTATTCAGTATTCAGACAGTAGCAGGCAGTATTCACAGACAGTAACAGGCAGTGTTCAGTATTCACAGACAGTAACAGGCAGTGTTCAGTATTCACAGACAGTAACAGGCAGTATTCACAGACAGTAACAGGCAGTATTCACAGACAGTAACAGGCAGTGTTCAGTATTCACAGACAGTAACAGGCAGTGTTCACAGACAGTAACAGGCAGTGTTCAGTATTCACAGACAGTAACAGGCAGTATTCACAGACAGTAACAGGCAGTGTTCAGTATTCACAGGCAGTAACAGGCAGTGTTCAGTATTCACAGGCAGTGTTCAGTATTCACAGACAGTAACAGGCAGTGTTCACAGACAGTAACAGGCAGTGTTTAGTAATCACAGACAGTAACAGGCAGTATTCACAGACAGTAACAGGCAGTGTTCAGTATTCACAGACAGTAACAGGCAGTGTTCAGTATTCACAGACAGTAACAGGCAGTGTTCAGTATTCACAGACAGTAACAGGCAGTGTTCAGTATTCACAGACAGTAACAGGCAGTGTTCAGTATTCACAGACAGTAACAGGCAGTGTTCAGTATTCACAGACAGTAACAGGCATTATTCACAGACAGTAACAGGCAGTGTTCAGTATTCACAGACAGTAACAGGCAGTGTTCAGTATTCACAGACAGTAGCAGGCAGTGTTCAGTATTCACAGACAGTAACAGGCAGTGTTCAGTATTCACAGACAGTAACCGGCAGTGTTCAGTATTCACAGACAGTAACAGGCAGTGTTCAGTATTCACAGGCAGTAACAGGCAGTGTTCAGTATTCACAGGCAGTGTTCAGTATTCACAGGCAGTAACAGGCAGTGTTCAGTATTCACAGGCAGTGTTCAGTATTCACAGGCAGTGTTCAGTATTCACAGGCAGTAACAGGCAGTGTTCAGTATTCACAGACAGTAGCAGGCAGTGTTCAGTATTCACAGACAGTAACAGGCAGTGTTCAGTATTCACAGACAGTAACCGGCAGTGTTCAGTATTCACAGACAGTAACAGGCAGTGTTCAGTATTCACAGGCAGTAACAGGCAGTGTTCAGTATTCACAGGCAGTGTTCAGTATTCACAGGCAGTAACAGGCAGTGTTCAGTATTCACAGGCAGTGTTCAGTATTCACAGGCAGTAACAGGCAGTGTTCAGTATTCACAGGCAGTAACAGGCAGTGTTCAGTATTCACAGGCAGTAACAGGCAGTATTCACAGACAGTAACAGGCAGTGTTCAGTATTCACAGACAGTAACAGGCAGTGTTCAGTATTCACAGACAGTAACAGGCAGTGTTCAGTATTCACAGGCAGTGTTCAGTATTCACAGGCAGTGTTCAGTATTCACAGGCAGTGTTCAGTATTCACAGGCAGTAACAGGCAGTGTTCAGTATTCACAGGCAGTAACAGGCAGTGTTCAGTATTCACAGGCAGTAACAGGCAGTGTTCAGTATTCACAGGCAGTGTTCAGTATTCACAGGCAGTAACAGGCAGTGTTCAGTATTCACAGGCAGTAACAGGCAGTGTTCAGTATTCACAGACCGTAGCAGGCAGTGTTCAGTATTCACAGACAGTAACAGGCAGTGTTCAGTATTCAGACAGTAACAGGCAGTGTTCAGTATTCACAGACAGTAACAGGCAGTGTTCAGTATTCACAGACAGTAACAGGCAGTGTTCAGTATTCACAGACAGTAACAGGCAGTATTCACAGACAGTAACAGGCAGTGTTCAGTATTCACAGACAGTAACAGGCAGTGTTCAGTATTCAGACAGTAACAGGCAGTGTTCAGTATTCACAGACAGTAACAGGCAGTGTTCAGTATTCACAGACAGTAACAGGCAGTGTTCAGTATTCACAGACAGTAACAGGCAGTGTTCAGTATTCACAGGCAGTGTTCAGTATTCACAGACAGTAACAGGCAGTGTTCAGTATTCACAGACAGTAACAGGCAGTGTTCAGTATTCACAGACAGTAGCAGGCAGTGTTCAGTATTCACAGACAGTAGCAGGCAGTGTTAGGTATTCACAGACAGTAGCAGGCAGTGTTAGGTATTCACAGACAGTAACAGGCAGTGTTCAGTATTCACAGACAGTAACAGGCAGTGTTCAGTATTCACAGACAGTAACAGGCAGTGTTCAGTATTCAGACAGTAACAGGCAGTGTTCAGTATTCACAGACAGTAACAGGCAGTGTTCAGTATTCACAGACAGTAACAGGCAGTATTCACAGACAGTAACAGGCAGTGTTCAGTATTCACAGACAGTAACAGGCAGTGTTCAGTATTCAGACAGTAACAGGCAGTGTTCAGTATTCACAGACAGTAACAGGCAGTGTTCAGTATTCACAGACTGTAACAGGCAGTGTTCAGTATTCACAGACAGTAACAGGCAGTGTTCAGTATTCACAGACAGTAACAGGCAGTGTTCAGTATTCACAGACAGTAACAGGCAGTGTTCACAGACAGTAACAGGCAGTGTTCAGTATTCACAGACAGTAACAGGCAGTGTTCAGTATTCACAGACAGTAACAGGCAGTGTTCAGTATTCAGACAGTAACAGGCAGTGTTCAGTATTCAGACAGTAACAGGCAGTGTTCAGTATTCACAGACAGTAACAGGCAGTGTTCAGTATTCACAGACAGTAACAGGCAGTGTTCAGTATTCACAGACAGTAACAGGCAGTGTTCAGTATTCACAGACAGTAACAGGCAGTGTTCAGTATTCACAGACAGTAACAGGCAGTGTTCAGTACTCACAGACAGCAACAGGCAGTGTTTAGTATTCAGACAGTAACAGGCAGTGTTCAGTATTCACAGACAGTAACAGGCAGTGTTTAGTATTCACAGACAGTAACAGGCAGTGTTCAGTATTCACAGACAGTAACCGGCAGTGTTCACAGACAGTAACAGGCAGTGTTCAGTATTCACAGACAGTAACAGGCAGTTTTCACAGACAGTAACAGGCAGTATTCACAGACAGTAACAGACAGTGTTCAGTATTCATAGACAGTAACAGGCAGTGTTCAGTATTCACAGACAGTAACAGGCAGTGTTCAGTTCACAGACAGTAACAGGCAGTGTTCAGTATTCACAGACAGTAACAGGCAGTGTTCAGTATTCACAGACAGTAGCAGGCAGTGTTCAGTATTCACAGACAGTAACACAGTGTTCAGTATTCACAGACAGTAACAGGCAGTGTTCAGTACTCACAGACAGTAACAGGCAGTGTTCACAGACAGTAACAGGCAGTGTTCAGTATTCACAGACAGTAACAGGCAGTGTTCACAGACAGTAACAGGCAGTGTTCAGTATTCACAGACAGTAACAGGCAGTGTTCAGTATTCACAGACAGTAACAGGCAGTAACAGGCAGTGTTCAGTATTCACAGACAGTAACAGGCAGTATTCACAGACAGTAACAGGCAGTGTTTAGTAATCACAGACAGTAACAGGCAGTGTTCAGTATTCACAGACAGTAACAGGCAGTGTTCAGTAGTCACAGACAGTAACAGGCAGTGTTCAGTATTCACAGACAGTAACAGGCAGTGTTCAGTATTCACAGACAGTAACAGGCAGTGTTCAGTATTCACAGACAGTAACAGGCAGTATTCACAGACAGTAACAGGCAGTGTTCAGTATTCACAGACAGTAACAGGCAGTGTTCAGTATTCACAGACAGTAGCAGGCAGTGTTCAGTATTCACAGACAGTAACAGGCAGTGTTCAGTATTCACAGAAAGTAACAGGCAGTGTTCAGTATTCACAGACAGTAACAGGCAGTGTTCAGTATTCACAGGCAGTAACAGGCAGTGTTCAGTATTCACAGGCAGTGTTCAGTATTCACAGGCAGTAACAGACAGTGTTCAGTATTCACAGGCAGTAACAGGCAGTGTTCAGTATTCACAGGCAGTAACAGGCAGTGTTCAGTATTCACAGGCAGTAACAGGCAGTGTTCAGTATTCACAGGCAGTGTTCAGTATTCACAGGCAGTAACAGGCAGTGTTCAGTATTCACAGGCAGTAACAGGCAGTGTTCAGTATTCACAGGCAGTAACAGGCAGTGTTCAGTATTCACAGGCAGTAACAGGCAGTGTTCAGTATTCACAGACAGTAACAGGCAGTGTTCACAGACAGTAACAGGCAGTGTTTAGTAATCACAGACAGTAACAGGCAGTATTCACAGACAGTAACAGGCAGTGTTCAGTATTCACAGACAGTAACAGGCAGTGTTCAGTATTCACAGACAGTAACAGGCAGTGTTCAGTATTCACAGACAGTAACAGGCAGTGTTCAGTATTCACAGACAGTAACAGGCAGTATTCACAGACAGTAACAGGCAGTGTTCAGTATTCACAGACAGTAACAGGCAGTGTTCAGTATTCACAGACAGTAGCAGGCAGTGTTCAGTATTCACAGACAGTAACAGGCAGTGTTCAGTATTCACAGACAGTAACAGGCAGTGTTCAGTATTCACAGAAAGTAACAGGCAGTGTTCAGTATTCACAGACAGTAACAGGCAGTGTTCAGTATTCACAGGCAGTAACAGGCAGTGTTCAGTATTCACAGGCAGTGTTCAGTATTCACAGGCAGTAACAGACAGTGTTCAGTATTCACAGGCAGTAACAGGCAGTGTTCAGTATTCACAGGCAGTAACAGGCAGTGTTCAGTATTCACAGGCAGTAACAGGCAGTGTTCAGTATTCACAGGCAGTAACAGGCAGTGTTCAGTATTCACAGGCAGTAACAGGCAGTGTTCAGTATTCACAGGCAGTAACAGGCAGTGTTCAGTATTCACAGACAGTAACAGGCAGTGGTAACAGGCAGTGTTTAGTAATCACAGACAGTAACAGGCAGTATTCACAGACGGTAACAGGCAGTGTTCAGTATTCACAGACAGTAACAGGCAGTGTTCAGTATTCACAGACAGTAGCAGGCAGTGTTCAGTATTCACAGACAGTAACACAGTGTTCAGTATTCACAGACAGTAACAGGCAGTGTTCAGTACTCACAGACAGTAACAGGCAGTGTTCACAGACAGTAACAGGCAGTGTTCAGTATTCACAGACAGTAACAGGCAGTGTTCACAGACAGTAACAGGCAGTGTTCAGTATTCACAGACAGTAACAGGCAGTGTTCAGTATTCACAGACAGTAACAGGCAGTAACAGGCAGTGTTCAGTATTCACAGACAGTAACAGGCAGTATTCACAGACAGTAACAGGCAGTGTTTAGTAATCACAGACAGTAACAGGCAGTGTTCAGTATTCACAGACAGTAACAGGCAGTGTTCAGTAGTCACAGACAGTAACAGGCAGTGTTCAGTATTCACAGACAGTAACAGGCAGTGTTCAGTATTCACAGACAGTAACAGGCAGTGTTCAGTATTCACAGACAGTAACAGGCAGTATTCACAGACAGTAACAGGCAGTGTTCAGTATTCACAGACAGTAACAGGCAGTGTTCAGTATTCACAGACAGTAGCAGGCAGTGTTCAGTATTCACAGACAGTAACAGGCAGTGTTCAGTATTCACAGAAAGTAACAGGCAGTGTTCAGTATTCACAGACAGTAACAGGCAGTGTTCAGTATTCACAGGCAGTAACAGGCAGTGTTCAGTATTCACAGGCAGTGTTCAGTATTCACAGGCAGTAACAGACAGTGTTCAGTATTCACAGGCAGTAACAGGCAGTGTTCAGTATTCACAGGCAGTAACAGGCAGTGTTCAGTATTCACAGGCAGTAACAGGCAGTGTTCAGTATTCACAGGCAGTAACAGGCAGTGTTCAGTATTCACAGGCAGTAACAGGCAGTGTTCAGTATTCACAGGCAGTAACAGGCAGTGTTCAGTATTCACAGGCAGTAACAGGCAGTGTTCAGTATTCACAGGCAGTAACAGGCAGTGTTCAGTATTCACAGACAGTAACAGGCAGTGTTCACAGACAGTAACAGGCAGTGTTTAGTAATCACAGACAGTAACAGGCAGTATTCACAGACAGTAACAGGCAGTGTTCAGTATTCACAGACAGTAACAGGCAGTGTTCAGTATTCACAGACAGTAACAGGCAGTGTTCAGTATTCACAGACAGTAACAGGCAGTATTCACAGACAGTAACAGGCAGTGTTCAGTATTCACAGACAGTAACAGGCAGTGTTCAGTATTCACAGACAGTAGCAGGCAGTGTTCAGTATTCACAGACAGTAACAGGCAGTGTTCAGTATTCACAGACAGTAACAGGCAGTGTTCAGTATTCACAGAAAGTAACAGGCAGTGTTCAGTATTCACAGACAGTAACAGGCAGTGTTCAGTATTCACAGGCAGTAACAGGCAGTGTTCAGTATTCACAGGCAGTGTTCAGTATTCACAGGCAGTAACAGACAGTGTTCAGTATTCACAGGCAGTAACAGGCAGTGTTCAGTATTCACAGGCAGTGTTCAGTATTCACAGGCAGTAACAGGCAGTGTTCAGTATTCACAGGCAGTAACAGGCAGTGTTCAGTATTCACAGGCAGTAACAGGCAGTGTTCAGTATTCACAGGCAGTAACAGGCAGTGTTCAGTATTCACAGGCAGTAACAGGCAGTGTTCAGTATTCACAGACAGTAACAGGCAGTGTTCACAGACAGTAACAGGCAGTGTTTAGTAATCACAGACAGTAACAGGCAGTATTCACAGACGGTAACAGGCAGTGTTCAGTATTCACAGACAGTAACAGGCAGTGTTCAGTATTCACAGACAGTAACAGGCAGTATTCACAGACAGTAACAGGCAGTGTTCAGTATTCACAGACAGTAACAGGCAGTGTTCAGTATTCACAGACAGTAGCAGGCAGTGTTCAGTATTCACAGACAGTAACAGGCAGTGTTCAGTATTCACAGGCAGTAACAGGCAGTGTTCGGTATTCACAGGCAGTGTTCAGTATTCACAGGCAGTGTTCAGTATTCACAGGCAGTAACAGGCAGTGTTCAGTATTCACAGGCAGTAACAGGCAGTGTTCAGTATTCACAGGCAGTAACAGGCAGTGTTCAGTATTCACAGGCAGTAACAGGCAGTGTTCAGTATTCACAGACAGTAGCAGGCAGTGTTCAGTATTCACAGACAGTAGCAGGCAGTGTTCAGTATTCACAGACAGTAACAGGCAGTGTTCAGTATTCACAGACAGTAACAGGCAGTGTTCAGTATTCAGACAGTAACAGGCAGTGTTCAGTATTCACAGACAGTAACAGGCAGTGTTCAGTATTCACAGACAGTAACAGGCAGTGTTCAGTATTCACAGACAGTAACAGGCAGTATTCACAGACAGTAACAGGCAGTGTTCAGTATTCACAGACAGTAACAGGCAGTGTTCAGTATTCAGACAGTAACAGGCAGTGTTCAGTATTCACAGACAGTAACAGGCAGTGTTCAGTATTCACAGACAGTAACAGGCAGTGTTCAGTATTCACAGACAGTAACAGGCAGTGTTCAGTATTCACAGACAGTAACGGGCAGTAACAGGCAGTGTTCAGTATTCACAGGCAGTGTTCAGTATTCACAGACAGTAACAGGCAGTGTTCAGTATTCACAGACAGTAACAGGCAGTGTTCAGTATTCACAGACATTAGCAGGCAGTGTTCAGTATTCACAGACAGTAGCAGGCAGTGTTCAGTATTCACAGACAGTAGCAGGCAGTGTTAGGTATTCACAGACAGTAACAGGCAGTGTTCAGTATTCACAGACAGTAACAGGCAGTGTTCAGTATTCACAGACAGTAACAGGCAGTGTTCAGTATTCACAGACAGTAACAGGCAGTGTTCAGTATTCAGACAGTAACAGGCAGTGTTCAGTATTCACAGACAGTAACAGGCAGTGTTCAGTATTCACAGACAGTAACGGGCAGTAACAGGCAGTGTTCAGTATTCACAGGCAGTGTTCAGTATTCACAGACAGTAACAGGCAGTGTTCAGTATTCACAGACAGTAACAGGCAGTGTTCAGTATTCACAGACAGTAGCAGGCAGTGTTCAGTATTCACAGACAGTAGCAGGCAGTGTTCAGTATTCACAGACAGTAGCAGGCAGTGTTAGGTATTCACAGACAGTAACAGGCAGTGTTCAGTATTCACAGACAGTAACAGGCAGTGTTCAGTATTCACAGACAGTAACAGGCAGTGTTCAGTATTCACAGACAGTAACAGGCAGTGTTCAGTATTCAGACAGTAACAGGCAGTGTTCAGTATTCACAGACAGTAACAGGCAGTGTTCAGTATTCACAGACAGTAACAGGCAGTGTTCAGTATTCACAGACAGTAACAGGCAGTATTCACAGACAGTAACAGGCAGTGTTCAGTATTCACAGACAGTAACAGGCAGTGTTCAGTATTCAGACAGTAACAGGCAGTGTTCAGTATTCACAGACAGTAACAGGCAGTGTTCAGTATTCACAGACGGTAACAGGCAGTGTTCAGTATTCACAGACAGTAACAGGCAGTGTTCAGTATTCACAGACAGTAACAGGCAGTGTTCACAGACAGTAACAGGCAGTGTTCAGTATTCACAGACAGTAACAGGCAGTGTTCAGTATTCACAGACAGTAACAGGCAGTGTTCAGTATTCAGACAGTAACAGGCAGTGTTCAGTATTCAGACAGTAACAGGCAGTGTTTAGTATTCACAGACAGTAACAGGCAGTGTTCAGTATTCACAGACAGTAACAGGCAGTGTTCAGTATTCACAGACAGTAACAGGCAGTTTTCACAGACAGTAACAGGCAGTATTCACAGACAGTAACAGACAGTGTTCAGTATTCATAGACAGTAACAGGCAGTGTTCAGTATTCACAGACAGTAACAGGCAGTGTTCAGTTCACAGACAGTAACAGGCAGTGTTCAGTATTCACAGACAGTAACAGACAGTGTTCAGTATTCACAGACAGTAGCAGGCAGTGTTCAGTATTCACAGACAGTAACACAGTGTTCAGTATTCACAGACAGTAACAGGCAGTATTCACAGACAGTAACAGGCAGTGTTCAGTATTCACAGACAGTAACAGGCAGTGTTCAGTATTCAGACAGTAACAGGCAGTGTTCAGTATTCACAGACAGTAACAGGCAGTGTTCAGTATTCACAGACGGTAACAGGCAATGTTCAGTATTCACAGACAGTAACAGGCAGTGTTCACAGACAGTAACAGGCAGTGTTCAGTATTCACAGACAGTAACAGGCAGTGTTCAGTATTCACAGACAGTAACAGGCAGTGTTCAGTATTCAGACAGTAACAGGCAGTGTTCAGTATTCACAGACAGTAACAGGCAGTGTTCAGTATTCACAGACAGTAACAGGCAGTGTTTAGTATTCAGACAGTAACAGGCAGTGTTCAGTATTCACAGACAGTAACAGGCAGTGTTTAGTATTCACAGACAGTAACAGGCAGTGTTCAGTATTCACAGACAGTAACAGGCAGTGTTCACAGACAGTAACAGGCAGTGTTCAGTATTCACAGACAGTAACAGGCAGTTTTCACAGACAGTAACAGGCAGTATTCACAGACAGTAACAGACAGTGTTCAGTATTCATAGACAGTAACAGGCAGTGTTCAGTATTCACAGACAGTAACAGGCAGTGTTCAGTTCACAGACAGTAACAGGCAGTGTTCAGTATTCACAGACAGTAACAGGCAGTGTTCAGTATTCACAGACAGTAGCAGGCAGTGTTCAGTATTCACAGACAGTAACAGGCAGTGTTCAGTATTCACAGACAGTAACAGGCAGTGTTCAGTACTCACAGACAGTAAAAGGCAGTGTTCACAGACAGTAACAGGCAGTGTTCAGTATTCACAGACAGTAACAGGCAGTGTTCACAGACAGTAACAGGCAGTGTTCAGTATTCACAGACAGTAACAGGCAGTGTTCAGTATTCACAGACAGTAACAGGCAGTAACAGGCAGTGTTCAGTATTCACAGACAGTAACAGGCAGTATTCACAGACAGTAACAGGCAGTGTTTAGTAATCACAGACAGTAACAGGCAGTGTTCAGTATTCACAGACAGTAACAGGCAGTGTTCAGTAGTCACAGACAGTAACAGGCAGTGTTCAGTATTCACAGACAGTAACAGGCAGTGTTCAGTATTCACAGACAGTAACAGGCAGTGTTCAGTATTCACAGACAGTAACAGGCAGTATTCACAGACAGTAACAGGCAGTGTTCAGTATTCACAGACAGTAACAGGCAGTGTTCAGTATTCACAGACAGTAGCAGGCAGTGTTCAGTATTCACAGACAGTAACAGGCAGTGTTCAGTATTCACAGACAGTAACAGGCAGTGTTCAGTATTCACAGACAGTAACAGGCAGTGTTTAGTAATCACAGACAGTAACAGGCAGTATTCACAGACGGTAACAGGCAGTGTTCAGTATTCACAGACAGTAACAGGCAGTGTTCAGTATTCACAGACAGTAACAGGCAGTATTCACAGACAGTAACAGGCAGTGTTCAGTATTCACAGACAGTAACAGGCAGTGTTCAGTATTCACAGACAGTAGCAGGCAGTGTTCAGTATTCACAGACAGTAACAGGCAGTGTTCAGTATTCACAGGCAGTAACAGGCAGTGTTCAGTATTCACAGGCAGTGTTCAGTATTCACAGGCAGTGTTCAGTATTCACAGGCAGTAACAGGCAGTGTTCAGTATTCACAGGCAGTAACAGGCAGTGTTCAGTATTCACAGACAGTAGCAGGCAGTGTTCAGTATTCACAGACAGTAGCAGGCAGTGTTCAGTATTCACAGACAGTAACAGGCAGTGTTCAGTATTCACAGACAGTAACAGGCAGTGTTCAGTATTCAGACAGTAACAGGCAGTGTTCAGTATTCACAGACAGTAACAGGCAGTGTTCAGTATTCACAGACAGTAACAGGCAGTGTTCAGTATTCACAGACAGTAACAGGCAGTATTCACAGACAGTAACAGGCAGTGTTCAGTATTCACAGACAGTAACAGGCAGTGTTCAGTATTCAGACAGTAACAGGCAGTGTTCAGTATTCACAGACAGTAACAGGCAGTGTTCAGTATTCACAGACAGTAACAGGCAGTGTTCAGTATTCACAGACAGTAACAGGCAGTGTTCAGTATTCACAGACAGTAACGGGCAGTAACAGGCAGTGTTCAGTATTCACAGGCAGTGTTCAGTATTCACAGACAGTAACAGGCAGTGTTCAGTATTCACAGACAGTAACAGGCAGTGTTCAGTATTCACAGACATTAGCAGGCAGTGTTCAGTATTCACAGACAGTAGCAGGCAGTGTTCAGTATTCACAGACAGTAGCAGGCAGTGTTAGGTATTCACAGACAGTAACAGGCAGTGTTCAGTATTCACAGACAGTAACAGGCAGTGTTCAGTATTCACAGACAGTAACAGGCAGTGTTCAGTATTCACAGACAGTAACAGGCAGTGTTCAGTATTCAGACAGTAACAGGCAGTGTTCAGTATTCACAGACAGTAACAGGCAGTGTTCAGTATTCACAGACAGTAACGGGCAGTAACAGGCAGTGTTCAGTATTCACAGGCAGTGTTCAGTATTCACAGACAGTAACAGGCAGTGTTCAGTATTCACAGACAGTAACAGGCAGTGTTCAGTATTCACAGACAGTAGCAGGCAGTGTTCAGTATTCACAGACAGTAGCAGGCAGTGTTCAGTATTCACAGACAGTAGCAGGCAGTGTTAGGTATTCACAGACAGTAACAGGCAGTGTTCAGTATTCACAGACAGTAACAGGCAGTGTTCAGTATTCACAGACAGTAACAGGCAGTGTTCAGTATTCACAGACAGTAACAGGCAGTGTTCAGTATTCAGACAGTAACAGGCAGTGTTCAGTATTCACAGACAGTAACAGGCAGTGTTCAGTATTCACAGACAGTAACAGGCAGTGTTCAGTATTCACAGACAGTAACAGGCAGTATTCACAGACAGTAACAGGCAGTGTTCAGTATTCACAGACAGTAACAGGCAGTGTTCAGTATTCAGACAGTAACAGGCAGTGTTCAGTATTCACAGACAGTAACAGGCAGTGTTCAGTATTCACAGACGGTAACAGGCAGTGTTCAGTATTCACAGACAGTAACAGGCAGTGTTCAGTATTCACAGACAGTAACAGGCAGTGTTCAGTATTCAGACAGTAACAGGCAGTGTTCAGTATTCAGACAGTAACAGGCAGTGTTTAGTATGCACAGACAGTAACAGGCAGTGTTCAGTATTCACAGACAGTAACAGGCAGTGTTCAGTATTCACAGACAGTAACAGGCAGTTTTCACAGACAGTAACAGGCAGTATTCACAGACAGTAACAGACAGTGTTCAGTATTCATAGACAGTAACAGGCAGTGTTCAGTATTCACAGACAGTAACAGGCAGTGTTCAGTTCACAGACAGTAACAGGCAGTGTTCAGTATTCACAGACAGTAACAGACAGTGTTCAGTATTCACAGACAGTAGCAGGCAGTGTTCAGTATTCACAGACAGTAACACAGTGTTCAGTATTCACAGACAGTAACAGGCAGTATTCACAGACAGTAACAGGCAGTGTTCAGTATTCACAGACAGTAACAGGCAGTGTTCAGTATTCAGACAGTAACAGGCAGTGTTCAGTATTCACAGACAGTAACAGGCAGTGTTCAGTATTCACAGACGGTAACAGGCAATGTTCAGTATTCACAGACAGTAACAGGCAGTGTTCAGTATTCACAGACAGTAACAGGCAGTGTTCACAGACAGTAACAGGCAGTGTTCAGTATTCACAGACAGTAACAGGCAGTGTTCAGTATTCACAGACAGTAACAGGCAGTGTTCAGTATTCAGACAGTAACAGGCAGTGTTCAGTATTCACAGACAGTAACAGGCAGTGTTCAGTATTCACAGACAGTAACAGGCAGTGTTTAGTATTCAGACAGTAACAGGCAGTGTTCAGTATTCACAGACAGTAACAGGCAGTGTTTAGTATTCACAGACAGTAACAGGCAGTGTTCAGTATTCACAGACAGTAACAGGCAGTGTTCACAGACAGTAACAGGCAGTGTTCAGTATTCACAGACAGTAACAGGCAGTTTTCACAGACAGTAACAGGCAGTATTCACAGACAGTAACAGACAGTGTTCAGTATTCATAGACAGTAACAGGCAGTGTTCAGTATTCACAGACAGTAACAGGCAGTGTTCAGTTCACAGACAGTAACAGGCAGTGTTCAGTATTCACAGACAGTAACAGGCAGTGTTCAGTATTCACAGACAGTAGCAGGCAGTGTTCAGTATTCACAGACAGTAACACAGTGTTCAGTATTCACAGACAGTAACAGGCAGTGTTCAGTACTCACAGACAGTAACAGGCAGTGTTCACAGACAGTAACAGGCAGTGTTCAGTATTCACAGACAGTAACAGGCAGTATTCACAGACAGTAACAGGCAGTGTTTAGTAATCACAGACAGTAACAGGCAGTGTTCAGTATTCACAGACAGTAACAGGCAGTGTTCAGTAGTCACAGACAGTAACAGGCAGTGTTCAGTATTCACAGACAGTAACAGGCAGTGTTCAGTATTCACAGACAGTAACAGGCAGTGTTCAGTATTCACAGACAGTAACAGGCAGTATTCACAGACAGTAACAGGCAGTGTTCAGTATTCACAGACAGTAACAGGCAGTGTTCAGTATTCACAGACAGTAACAGGCAGTGTTCAGTATTCACAGACAGTAACAGGCAGTAACAGGCAGTGTTCAGTATTCACAGACAGTAACAGGCAGTATTCACAGACAGTAACAGGCAGTGTTTAGTAATCACAGACAGTAACAGGCAGTGTTCAGTATTCACAGACAGTAACAGGCAGTGTTCAGTAGTCACAGACAGTAACAGGCAGTGTTCAGTATTCACAGACAGTAACAGGCAGTGTTCAGTATTCACAGACAGTAACAGGCAGTGTTCAGTATTCACAGACAGTAACAGGCAGTATTCACAGACAGTAACAGGCAGTGTTCAGTATTCACAGACAGTAACAGGCAGTGTTCAGTATTCACAGACAGTAGCAGGCAGTGTTCAGTATTCACAGACAGTAACAGGCAGTGTTCAGTATTCACAGACAGTAACAGGCAGTGTTCAGTATTCACAGGCAGTAACAGGCAGTGTTCAGTATTCACAGGCAGTATTCAGTATTCACAGGCAGTAACAGGCAGTGTTCAGTATTCACAGGCAGTAACAGGCAGTGTTCAGTATTCACAGGCAGTAACAGGCAGTGTTCAGTATTCACAGGCAGTAACAGGCAGTGTTCAGTATTCACAGGCAGTAACAGGCAGTGTTCAGTATTCACAGGCAGTAACAGGCAGTGTTCAGTATTCACAGACAGTAACAGGCAGTGTTAACAGACAGTAACAGGCAGTGTTTAGTAATCACAGACAGTAACAGGCAGTATTCACAGACAGTAACAGGCAGTGTTCAGTATTCACAGACAGTAACAGGCAGTGTTCAGTATTCACAGACAGTAACAGGCAGTGTTCAGTATTCACAGACAGTAACAGGCAGTGTTCAGTATTCACAGACAGTAACAGGCAGTATTCACAGACAGTAACAGGCAGTGTTCAGTATTCACAGACAGTAACAGGCAGTGTTCAGTATTCACAGACAGTAGCAGGCAGTGTTCAGTATTCACAGACAGTAACAGGCAGTGTTCAGTATTCACAGACAGTAACAGGCAGTGTTCAGTATTCACAGACAGTAACAGGCAGTGTTCAGTATTCACAGGCAGTAACAGGCAGTGTTCAGTATTCACAGGCAGTGTTCAGTATTCACAGGCAGTAACAGGCAGTGTTCAGTATTCACAGGCAGTAACAGGCAGTGTTCAGTATTCACAGGCAGTAACAGGCAGTGTTCAGTATTCACAGGCAGTAACAGGCAGTGTTCAGTATTCACAGGCAGTAACAGGCAGTGTTCAGTATTCACAGACAGTAGCAGGCAGTGTTCAGTATTCACAGACAGTAGCAGGCAGTGTTCAGTATTCACAGACAGTAACAGACAGTGTTCAGTATTCACAGACAGTAACAGGCAGTGTTCAGTATTCAGACAGTAACAGGCAGTGTTCAGTATTCACAGACAGTAACAGGCAGTGTTCAGTATTCACAGACAGTAACAGGCAGTGTTCAGTATTCACAGACAGTAACAGGCAGTATTCACAGACAGTAACAGGCAGTGTTCAGTATTCACAGACAGTAACAGGCAGTGTTCAGTATTCAGACAGTAACAGGCAGTGTTCAGTATTCACAGACAGGTACAGGCAGTGTTCAGTATTCACAGACAGTAACAGGCAGTGTTCAGTATTCACAGACAGTAACAGGCAGTGTTCAGTATTCACAGACAGTAACAGGCAGTAACAGGCAGTGTTCAGTATTCACAGGCAGTGTTCAGTATTCACAGACAGTAACAGGCAGTGTTCAGTATTCACAGACAGTAACAGGCAGTGTTCAGTATTCACAGACAGTAGCAGGCAGTGTTCAGTATTCACAGACAGTAGCAGGCAGTGTTCAGTATTCACAGACAGTAGCAGGCAGTGTTAGGTATTCACAGACAGTAACAGGCAGTGTTCAGTATTCACAGACAGTAACAGGCAGTGTTCAGTATTCACAGACAGTAACAGGCAGTGTTCAGTATTCACAGACAGTAACAGGTAGTGTTCAGTATTCAGACAGTAACAGGCAGTGTTCAGTATTCACAGACAGTAACAGGCAGTGTTCAGTATTCACAGACAGTAACAGGCAGTGTTCAGTATTCACAGACAGTAACAGGCAGTATTCACAGACAGTAACAGGCAGTGTTCAGTATTCACAGACAGTAACAGGCAGTGTTCAGTATTCAGACAGTAACAGGCAGTGTTCAGTATTCACAGACAGTAACAGGCAGTGTTCAGTATTCACAGACGGTAACAGGCAGTGTTCAGTATTCACAGACAGTAACAGGCAGTGTTCAGTATTCACAGACAGTAACAGGCAGTGTTCACAGACAGTAACAGGCAGTGTTCAGTATTCACAGACAGTAACAGGCAGTGTTCAGTATTCAGACAGTAACAGGCAGTGTTCAGTATTCAGACAGTAACAGGCAGTGTTCAGTATTCACAGACAGTAACAGGCAGTGTTCAGTATTCACAGACAGTAACAGGCAGTGTTCAGTATTCACAGACAGTAACAGGCAGTGTTCAGTATTCACAGACAGTAACAGGCAGTGTTCAGTATTCACAGACAGTAACAGGCAGTGTTCAGTATTCACAGACAGTAACAGGCAGTGTTCAGTATTCACAGACAGTAACAGGCAGTGTTTAGTATTCAGACAGTAACAGGCAGTGTTCAGTATTCACAGACAGTAACAGGCAGTGTTTAGTATTCACAGACAGTAACAGGCAGTGTTCAGTATTCACAGACAGTAACAGGCAGTGTTCACAGACAGTAACAGGCAGTGTTCAGTATTCACAGACAGTAACAGGCAGTTTTCACAGACAGTAACAGGCAGTATTCACAGACAGTAACAGACAGTGTTCAGTATTCATAGACAGTAACAGGCAGTGTTCAGTATTCACAGACAGTAACAGGCAGTGTTCAGTTCACAGACAGTAACAGGCAGTGTTCAGTATTCACAGACAGTAACAGGCAGTGTTCAGTATTCACAGACAGTAGCAGGCAGTGTTCAGTATTCACAGACAGTAACACAGTGTTCAGTATTCACAGACAGTAACAGGCAGTATTCACAGACAGTAACAGGCAGTGTTCAGTATTCACAGACAGTAACAGGCAGTGTTCAGTATTCAGACAGTAACAGGCAGTGTTCAGTATTCACAGACAGTAACAGGCAGTGTTCAGTATTCACAGACAGTAACAGGCAGTGTTCAGTATTCACAGACAGTAACAGGCAGTGTTCAGTATTCACAGACAGTAACAGGCAGTGTTCAGTATTCACAGACAGTAACAGGCAGTGTTCAGTATTCACAGACAGTAACAGGCAGTGTTCAGTATTCAGACAGTAACAGGCAGTGTTCAGTATTCAGACAGTAACAGGCAGTGTTCAGTATTCACAGACAGTAACAGGCAGTGTTCAGTATTCACAGACAGTAACAGGCAGTGTTCAGTATTCACAGACAGTAACAGGCAGTGTTCAGTATTCACAGACAGTAACAGGCAGTGTTCAGTATTCACAGACAGTAACAGGCAGTGTTCAGTATTCACAGACAGTAACAGGCAGTGTTCAGTATTCACAGACAGTAACAGGCAGTGTTCAGTATTCACAGACAGTAACAGGCAGTGTTCACAGACAGTAACAGGCAGTGTTCAGTATTCACAGACAGTAACAGGCAGTTTTCACAGACAGTAACAGGCAGTATTCACAGACAGTAACAGGCAGTGTTCAGTATTCACAGACAGTAGCAGGCAGTGTTCAGTATTCACAGACAGTAACAGGCAGTGTTCACAGACAGTAACAGGCAGTGTTCAGTACTCACAGACAGTAACAGGCAGTGTTCACAGACAGTAACAGGCAGTGTTCAGTATTCACAGACAGTAACAGGCAGTATTCACAGACAGTAACAGGCAGTGTTCAGTATTCACAGACAGTAACAGGCAGTGTTCAGTATTCACAGACAGTAACAGGCAGTGTTCAGTATTCACAGACAGTAACAGACAGTGTTCAGTATTCACAGACAGTAACAGGCAGTGTTCAGTATTCACAGACAGTAACAGGCAGTGTTCAGTATTCACAGACAGTAACAGGCAGTGTTCACAGACAGTAACAGGCAGTGTTCAGTATTCACAGACAGTAACAGGCAGTGTTCAGTATTCACAGACAGTAACAGACAGTGTTTAGTATTCACAGACAGTAATAGGCAGTGTTCAGTATTCACAGACAGTAACAGGCAGTGTTCAGTATTCACAGACAGTGTGTCCAGTAACAGACAGTGTGTCCAGTAACAGACAGTGTGTCCAGTAACAGGCAGTGTTCAGTATTCACAGACAGTAACAGACAGTGTGTCCAGTAACAGACAGTGTGTCCAGTAACAGACAGTGTGTCCAGTAACAGACAGTGTGTCCAGTGACAGACAGTGTGTCCAGTGACAGACAGTGTGTCCAGTAACAGACAGTGTGTCCAGTAACAGACAGTGTGTCCAGTAACAGACAGTGTGTCCAGTGACAGACAGTGTGTCCAGTGACAGACAGTGTGTCCAGTGACAGACAGTGTGTCCAGTACCCCTCCCGAGCTGAACCAAGGCAACCTGATCTGAACTGGCCCCTAAACAATTTATCGTCTAAGTCTGTTAACGTGACAATCCCCAAGCAACCGTGAAGAAAGGTTATGGCAATGTGGGGGTGTGGGAAGGCAGAAATCAGACACTGGGTCAGTTAGTCAGGAGGTATTACAGACGCTGTGTCAGTTAGTCAGGAGGTATTACAGACACTGGGTCAGTTAGTCAGGAGGTATTACAGACACTGGGTCAGTTAGTCAGGAGGTATTACAGACACTGGGTCAGTTAGTCAGGAGGTATTACAGACACTGGGTCAGTTAGTCAGGAGGTATTACAGACACTGGGTCTGTTAGTCAGGAGGTATTACAGACACTGGGTCAGTTAGGAGGTATTACAGACACTGGGTCAGTTAGTTAGGAGGTATTACAGACACTGGGTCAGTTAGTCAGGAGGTATTACAGACACTGGGTCAGTTAGTCAGGAGGTATTACAGACACTGGGTCAGTTAGTCAGGAGGTATTACAGACGCTGGGTCAGTTAGTCAGGAGGTATTACAGATGCTGGGTCAGTTAGTCAGGAGGTATTACAGACGCTGGGTCAGTCAGTCAGGAGGTATTACAGACACTGGGTCAGTTAGGAGGTATTACAGACACTGGGTCAGTTAGGAGGTATTACAGACACTGGGTCAGTTAGTCAGGAGGTATTACAGACACTGGGTCAGTTAGTCAGGAGGTATTACAGACACTGGGTCAGTTAGTCAGGAGGTATTACAGACACTGGGTCAGTTAGTCAGGAGGTATTACAGACACTGGGTCAGTTAGTCAGGAGGTATTACAGACACTGGGTCAGTTAGTCAGGAGGTATTACAGACACTGGGTCAGTTAGTCAGGAGGTATTACAGACACTGGGTCTGTTAGTCAGGAGGTATCACAGACACTGGGTCAGTTAGGAGGTATTACAGACACTGGGTCAGTTAGTTAGGAGGTATTACAGACACTGGGTCAGTTAGTCAGGAGGTATTACAGACACTGGGTCAGTTAGTCAGGAGGTATTACAGACACTGGGTCTGTTAGTCAGGAGGTATCACAGACACTGGGTCAGTTAGGAGGTATTACAGACACTGGGTCAGTTAGTTAGGAGGTATTACAGACACTGGGTCAGTTAGTCAGGAGGTATTACAGACACTGGGTCAGTTAGTCAGGAGGTATTACAGACACTGGGTCAGTTAGTCAGGAGGTATTACAGACACTGGGTCAGTTAGTCAGGAGGTATTACAGACACTGGGTCAGTTAGTCAGGAGGTATTACAGACGCTGGGTCAGTTAGTCAGGAGGTATTACAGACGCTGGGTCAGTTAGTCAGGAGGTATTACAGACGCTGGGTCAGTTAGTCAGGAGGTATTACAGACACTGGGTCAGTTAGGAGGTATTACAGACACTGGGTCAGTTAGTCAGGAGGTATTACAGACACTGGATCAGTTAGTCAGAAGGTATTACAGACACTGGGTCAGTTAGTCAGGAGGTATTACAGACACTGGGTCAGTTAGTCAGGAGGTATTACAGACACTGGGTCAGTTAGTCAGGAGGTATTACAGACACTGGGTCAGTTAGTCAGGAGGTATTACAGACACTGGGTCAGTTAGTCAGGAGGTATTACAGACACTGGGTCAGTTAGTCAGGAGGTATTACAGACGCTGGGTCAGTTAGTCAGGAGGTATTACAGACACTGGGTCAGTTAGGAGGTATTACAGACACTGGGTCAGTTAGTCAGGAGGTATTACAGACACTGGGTCAGTTAGTCAGGAGTTATTACAGACACTGGGTCAGTTAGTCAGGAGTTATTACAGACACTGGGTCAGTTAGTCAGGAGTTATTACAGACACTGGGTCAGTTAGTCAGGAGGTATTACAGACGCTGGGTCAGTTAGTCAGGAGTTATTACAGACACTGGGTCAGTCAGGAGGTATTACAGACACTGGGTCAGTTAGTCAGGAGTTATTACAGACACTGGGTCAGTTAGGAGGTATTACAGACACTGGGTCAGTTAGTCAGGAGTTATTACAGACACTGGGTCAGTTAGGAGGTATTACAGACACTGGGTCAGTTAGTCAGGAGGTATTACAGACGCTGGGTCAGTTAGTCAGGAGGTATTACAGACACTGGGTCAGTTAGTCAGGAGGTATTACAGACACTGGGTCAGTTAGTCAGGAGGTATTACAGACACTGGGTCAGTTAGTCAGGAGGTATTACAGACACTGGGTCAGTTAGTCAGGAGGTATTACAGACACTGGGTCAGTTAGTCAGGAGGTATTACAGACACTGGGTCAGTTAGTCAGGAGGTATTACAGACACTGGGTCAGTTAGGAGGTATTACAGACACTGGGTCAGTCAGGAGGTATTACAGACACTGGGTCAGTCAGGAGGTATTACAGACACTGGGTCAGTTAGTCAGGAGGTATTACAGACACTGGGTCAGTTAGTCAGGAGGTATTACAGACACTGGGTCAGTTAGTCAGGAGGTATTACAGACACTGGGTCAGTTAGTCAGGAGGTATTACAGACGCTGGGTCAGTTAGTCAGGAGGTATTACAGACACTGGGTCAGTTAGTCAGGAGGTATTACAGACACTGGGTCAGTTAGTCAGGAGGTATTACAGACACTGGGTCAGTTAGTCAGGAGGTATTACAGACACTGGGTCAGTTAGTCAGGAGTTATTACAGACACTGGGTCAGTTAGTCAGGAGGTATTACAGACACTGGGTCAGTTAGTCAGGAGGTATTACAGACACTGGGTCAGTTAGTCAGGAGGTATTACAGACACTGGGTCAGTTAGTCAGGAGGTATTACAGACACTGGGTCAGTTAGTCAGGAGGTATTACAGACACTGGGTCAGTTAGTCAGGAGGTATTACAGACACTGGGTCAGTTAGTCAGGAGGTATTACAGACACTGGGTCAGTTAGTCAGGAGGTATTACAGACACTGGGTCAGTTAGTCAGGAGGTATTACAGACACTGGGTCAGTTAGTCAGGAGGTATTACAGACACTGGGTCAGTTAGTCAGGAGGTATTACAGACACTGGGTCAGTTAGTCAGGAGGTATTACAGACACTGGGTCAGTTAGTCAGGAGGTATTACAGACACTGGGTCAGTTAGTCAGGAGGTATTACAGACACTGGGTCAGTTAGGAGGTATTACAGACACTGGGTAACATCGGATTCCGCTTTTATAAAGACTAAATTCCCGGACTTGCGACTCACCTGACACACGGCTAGACAGACATGTGCGGCCAAATTGCACCCTATATCCTACAGTGCACTATAGGGCTCTGGTCTAAAGTAGTGTACTATATAGGGAATAGGGCTCTGGTCTAAAGTAGTGCACTATATAGGGAATAGGGCTCTGGTCTAAAGTAGTGCACTATATAGGGAATAGGGCCCTGTTCTAAAGTAGTGCACTATATAGGGATTAGGGCTCTGGTCTAAAGTAGTGCACTATATAGGGAATAGGGCCCTGGTCTAAAGTAGTGCACTATATAGGGAATAGGGCCCTGGTCTAAAGTAGTGCACTATATAAGGAATAGGGCTCTGGTCTAAAGTAGTGCACTATATAGGGAATAGGGCTCTGGTCTAAAGTAGTGCACTATATAGGGAATAGGGTTCCATAGGGCTCTGGTCTAAAGTAGTGCACTACATAGGGAATAGGGCTCTGGTCTAAAGTAGTGCACTATATAGGGAATAGGGCTCTGGCCTTAAGTAGTGCACTATATAGGGAATAGGGTGCAATGGGGCTCTGGTCTAAAGTAGTGCACTACATAGGGAATAGGGTTCTATAGGGCTCTGGTCTAAAGTAGTGCACTATATAGGGAATAGGGCTCTGGTCTAAAGTAGTGCACTATATAGGGAATAGGGTTCTGGTCTAAAGTAGTGCACTATATAGGGAATAGGGCTCTGGTCTAAAGTAGTGTACTATATAGGGAATAGGGCTCTGGTCTAAAGTAGTGCACTATATAGGGAATAGGGCTCTGGTCTAAAATAGTGCACTATATAGGGAATAGGACTCTGTTCTAAAGTAGTGCACTATGTAGGGAATAGGGCTCTGGTCTAAAGTAGTGTACTATATAGGGAATAGGGCTCTGTTCTAAAGTAGTGCACTATATAGGGAATAGGGCTCTGGTCTAAAGTAGTGTACTATATAGGGAATAGGGTGCAATAGGGCTCTGGTCTAAAGTAGTGCACTATATAGGGAATAGGGCTCTGGTCTAAAGTAGTGTACTATTTAGGGAATAGGGCTCTGGTATAAAATAGTGCACTATGTAGGGAATAGGGCTCTGGTCTAAAGTAGTGCACTATATAGGGAATAGGGCTCTGGTCTAAAGTAGTGCACTATATAGGGAATAGGGTTCTGGTCTAAAGTAGTGCACTATATAGGGAATAGGGCTCTGGTCTAAAGTAGTGTACTATATAGGGAATAGGGCTCTGGTCTAAAGTAGTGCACTATATAGGGAATAGGGCTCTGGTCTAAAATAGTGCACTATATAGGGAATAGGACTCTGTTCTAAAGTAGTGCACTATGTAGGGAATAGGGCTCTGGTCTAAAGTAGTGTACTATATAGGGAATAGGGCTCTGTTCTAAAGTAGTGCACTATATAGGGAATAGGGCTCTGGTCTAAAGTAGTGTACTATATAGGGAATAGGGTGCAATAGGGCTCTGGTCTAAAGTAGTGCACTATATAGGGAATAGGGCTCTGGTCTAAAGTAGTGTACTATATAGGGAATAGGGCTCTGGTATAAAATAGTGCACTATGTAGGGAATAGGGCTCTGGTCTAAAGTAGTGCACTATATAGGGAATAGGGCTCTGATCTAAAGTAGTGTACTATATAGGGAATAGGGTGCAATGGGGCTCTGGTCTAAAGTAGTGCACTATATAGGGAATAGGGTGCAATAGGGCTCTGGTCTAAAGTAGTGCACTATATAGGGAATAGGGCTCTGGTCTAAAGTAGTGTACTATATAAGGAATAGGGCTCTGGTCTAAAGTAGTGCACTATGTAGGGAATAGGGCTCTGGTCTAAAGTAGTGCACTATGTAGGGAATAGGGCTCTGGTCTAAAGTAGTGCACTATATAGGGAATAGGGCTCTGGTCTAAAGTAGTGCACTATATAGGGAATAGGGCTATGGTCTATAGGTAAATCAAATTTATTTGTCACATACACCTGGTTAGCAGATGTTAATGCGAGTGTAGCGAAATGCTTGTGCTTCTAGTTCCGACAGTGCAGTAATATCTAACAAGTAGTCTAACAATTTCACAACAACTACCTAATACACACAAAAGTAAAGGGATGGAATAAGAATATGTACATATAAATATATGGATGAGTGATGGCCGTGCGGTATGATGCAGTAGATGGTATAGAGTACAGTATATACAAATGAGATGAGTAATGTAGGGCATGTAAACATTATATAAAGTGGCATTGTTTAAAGTGACTAGTGATACATTTATTACATCCATTTTAAATTATTAAGCAGCCTCTTGGACCTAGACTTGGCGCTCCGGTACCGCTTGCCGTGCGGTAGCAGAGATTACAGTCTAGCCACTAGGGTGGCTGGAGTCTTTGACAATTTTTAGGGCCTTGCTCTGACACCGCCTGGTATAGAGGTCCTGGATGGCAGGAAGCTTGTACTGGGCCGTTCGCACTACCCTCTGTAGTGCCTTGCGGTCGGAGGCCGAGCAATTGCCGTACCAGGCAGTGATGCTCTCGATGGTGCAGCTATAGAACCTTTTGAGGATCTCAGGACCCATGCCAAATCTTTTCAGTCTCCTGAGGGAAATAGGTTTTGTTGTGCCCTCTTCCCAACTGTCTTGGTGTGTTTGGACCATTCTAGTTTGTTGGTGATGTGGACACCAAGGAATTTGAAGCTCTCAACCTGCTCCCCTACAGCCCCGTCGATGAGAATGGGGGCGTACTCGGTCCTCCTTTTCCTGTAGTCCACAATCATCTCATTTGTCTTGATCACATTGAGGGAGTGGTTGTTGTCCCGGCACCACACGGCCAGGTCTCTGATCTCCTCCCTGTAGGCTGTCTCATCGTTGTTGGTGATCAGGCCTACCACTGTTGTGTCATCAGCAAACGTAATGATGGTATTGGAGTCGTACCTGGCTGTGCAGTCATGAGTGAACAGAAGGTACAGGAGGGGACTGAGCATGCACCCCTGAGGGGCGCCTGTGATGAGGATCAGCATGGCAGATGTGTTGTTACCTAACCTCACCACCTGGCAGAGGCCCGTCAGGAAGTCCAGGATCCAGTTAGAGAGGGAGGTGTTTAGTCCCAGGGTCCTTAGCTTAGTGATGAGCTTTGAGGACACAATGGTGTTGAACACTGAGTTATAGTCAATGAACAGCATTCTTACATAGGTGTTCATTTTGTCCAGGTGGGGAAGGGCAGTGTGGAGTGCAATAGAGATTGCATCATCTGTGGATCTGTTGGTGCGGTATGCATATTGGAGTGGGTCTAGGGTTTCTGGGATAATGGCATTGATGTGAGCCATTACCAGCGTTTCAAAGCACTTCATGGCTACGGACGTGTGTACTAAGGTTCTGTAGTCATTTAGGCAGGTTACCTTCGTGTTATTGGTGGTCTGCTTCAAACATGTTGGTATCAAAACATTTTTGGAGAAGAATTCTTTGACCTCCTAATCTGCCACGGCACACCATTGGTTAGGCAGCACAACAAGAGCAGAGCCATTCGGGGCTCAGGGTTGGAATACCAACTGTAGTGTGTAATGCAGCCTAGTTGTAGTTACACCATCCCAGCAGCTATCTTCTCCATGCATGCACGTTGTAGCTGATACGATATAGACTATGGATAATTTGATTGAGATTACATTAATATATGCCATTTAGCAGACGCTTTTATCCAAAGCGACTTACAGTCATGTGTGCATACATTCTACGTATGGGTGGTCCCGGGAATTGAACCCACTACCCTGGCGTTACAAGCGCCATGCTCTACCAACTGAGCTACAGAAGGACCACAAGGATTGGCGCCTTTTTTAAACATTTTTTTTTATTTAGCCTAAAATGACATACCCAAATCTAGCTGTCTGTAACTCAGGCCCTGAAGCAAGGATATGCATATTCTTGGTACCATTTGAAAGGAAACACTTTGCAGTTTGTGGAAATGCGAAAGGAATGTAGGAGAATATAACACAATAGATCTGGTAAAAGAAAATACAAAGAAAAAAACAACCATTTTTTTGTATCTTTTTTGTACCGTCATCTTTGAAATGGAAGAGAAAGGCCATAATGTATTATTCCAGCCCAGGTGCATTTTATATGTTGGCCACTAGATGGCAGCAGTGTATTCGAAAAGTTTTAGTCTGATCCAATGAACCATTGCATTTCTGTTCAAATTTCTATATTAAGACAGTCCAAATGAGCCTAATTGGTTTATTAATAACGTTTCATGTTCATAACTGCGCACTCTCCTCAAACAATAGCATGGTTTTGTTTCACTGTAACAGCTACTGTAAATTGGACAGTGCAGTTAGATGAACGTCTTCTACCCCCAAGCCGCGTCTTTGTGAGACGAGGTGTGGGTGAACGGAAGATCTTTGCATGTCTATTTCCTACTTTAAAGCATGGAGGAGGAGCAGGTGTGGAGGTGTTTTGCTGGTGACACTGTCTGTAATTTATTTAGAATTCAAGGCACACCTAACCAGTATGGCTACCACAGCTCACAGCATTCTGCAGCAATACGCCATCCCATCTGGTTTGGGCTTAGTGGGACATTCAACAGGACAATGACCTCCAGGTCTGTCTGTCTGAACTGGGTGAATATGAATGACAGTAACCTAAACCTGTCACTGTTACACTGAACTGGGTGAATGGAATATGAATGACAGTAACCTAAACCTGTCACTTTTACATTGAGCTGGGTGAATGACAGTAACCTAAACCTGTCACTGTTACATTGAACTGGGTGAATGACAGTAACCTAAACCTGTCACTGTTACATTGAACTGGGTGAATATGAATGACAGTAACCTAAACCTGTCACTGTTACATTGAACTGGGTGAATGACAGTAACCTAAACCTGTTACATTGAACTGGGTGAATATGAATGACAGTAACCTAAACCTATCACTGTTACATTGAACTGGGTGAATATGAATGACAGTAACCTAAACCTGTCACTGTTACATTGAGCTGGGTGAATATGCATGACAGTAACCTAAACCTGTCACTGTTACATTGAACTGGGTGAATATGAATGACAGTAACCTAAACCTATCACTGTTACATTGAACTGGGTGAATATGATAGACAGTAACCTAAACCTGTCACTGTTACATTGAACTGGGTGAATATGAATGACAGTCATCCAATATGATGCAATAGAAATAAGACCATGCTCATTTAAATAAAATCGCCCTCATTTAAATACAATCGTCCTCCCTAATCTTAAATGGCGCTGATTGACACCGATCTGCAACGCCAGGTGCTAAAATAGAATTTGGCTCTATTTGAGATGTTTTGAAGTGCTGCAGGTCCCGCCTCTCCCACCTCCTCATTGGTCTTTAGGAGCATATACCCACATGGTTGATTGAAAGATGAATGACGTCCACACTCCGGTTGGGTGCAGTAATGAACCTTAAAGTTTGTTGTCAATTCTATATAAAATCCACAAAAAACGAAGAAGAGGACTAGGAGATATAGAAACTAGAAACTAACTAGGTTTCCCCTTTAATCTGTGGATTAGTTGTGGGAGTAGAGAACACACGATTTTGTGTGACTCAAAGGGGGTCAATATTCTACTAAAATAACAACCTAATGTTTGTATATCCCAGGACAAATTAACTAGCAACAGCAAGATAGCTAAATGTCCACGAATGTTTCGACCCCCTGTCCCCAAATGAATATAGTTAGTTCTGACTTTAAAAAAAAAATATATATATATATTTCAACCTGCGTGTCCTGAAAACGTTTGGTGTGGATGGACAAAATCTACGTGCACACGCTACGCGCGTGTCCGTTGGGCTCAGTGACGTCATGGTAATGTTAATGCCATAATTCTGTTGACAAAATGAAAACAGACCCAGAGATGTACTTTGAGACACACACGCAGATTCGACAGTTCTACCTGGAAAGTGTTGTTTTGAAATTATTGGATGCTACACACACACACACAAAAATGCTTTTATTTATTTATAACTAAGGAAATATGTTCTTCACTGGTTATTCTGCTCATTTAGCATTTATTAACAATCTTGGTTTACAAAATACAAGTCAACAGGTGTTTGTTTGTGGATAATGAATTGTATTTGTGCATATTTTGTTACGGATCATATGGGGATGGGGGAGGCATTGTACGGTGCCATATAATTAATACCATCACAAACACTGGTAGTCTAAAAATAACGTTTCCGACATTTTACTCGGTTTGTGTGGCATCACCTTGACAACGGCGGGTATCACCTTGACAACGGCTACTCTCCGGAGAAGCAGCAGACCGGGACGGGAGCGGGCACTACTCTCCGTGCTGCAAAGCAACCGGGGCTCAAACCGGGGCTAAATCCTACCGTGAGTAGCCGACAGACCACCTCTTGTCTTCTTCCTGAGTTTTCTATCTCCTTGCAAGTTTAGGCCACATATTTTTCTGACTTCAGCTCAATCGAGATATTTCGTTTAGCCAATTTCTAAACAGGATTACTAGACCTACTCATTGAATAACTTTTTGTTGTTGTTGAAGTTTTAATATCTATTCACTAATACCAATTCAAAAGTGTAGTGCCAATTGTAGATGTGGACGCTCGACCTCTCGTGTAGGGTAACTAGGAGACGAGCTCCACCTCTCGTGTAGGGTAACTAGGAGACGAGCTCGACCTCTCGTGTAGGGTAACTAGGAGACGAGCTCCACCTCTCGTGTAGGGTAACTAGGAGACGGCTCCACCTCTCGTGTAGGGTAACTAGGAGAGAGCTCCACCTCTCGTGTAGGGTAACTAGGAGACGAACTCCACCTCTCGTGTAGGGTAACTAGGAGACGAGCTCCACCTCTCGTGTAGGGTAACTAGGGAGACGAGCTCCACCTCTCGTGTAGGGTAACTAGGAGACGAGCTCCACCTCTCGTGTAGGGTAACTAGGAGACGGCTCCACCTCTCGTGTAGGGCTCGAGCTCCCTCTCGTGTAGGGTAACTAGGAGCTCCACCTCGAGCTCCACCTCTCGTGTAGGGTAACTAGGAGACGAGCTCCACCTCTCGTGTAGGGTAACTAGGAGACGAGCTCCACCTCTCGTGTAGGGTAACTAGGAGACGAGCTCCACCTCTCGTGTAGGGTAACTAGGAGACGAGCTCCACCTCTCGTGTAGGGTAACTAGGGCTCCACCTAGGGGAGACGAGCTCCACCTCTCGTGTAGGGTAACTAGGAGACCACCTCATAGCTCCACCCTCGTGTAGGGTAACGTGCTCCAGGGTAACTAGGAGACGAGCTCCACCTCTCGTGTAGGGTAACTAGGAGACGAGCTCCACCTCTCGTGTAGGGTAACTAGGAGACGAGCTCCACCTCTCGTGTAGGGTAACTAGGACCTCTCGTGAGGGTAACGAGCTCCACCTCTCGTGTAGGGTAACTAGGAGACGAGCTCCACCTCTCGTGTGTGAGGGTAACTAGGAGACGAGCTCCACCTCTCGTGTAGGGTAACTAGGAGGAGTGATCTCCGCCCAGGTGAGGCCGAGCTCCACCTCTAGAGCCAGTGATCATAGAGCCCATTCATAGAGCCAGTGAGACCATAGAGCCCATTCTAGAGGCCAGTGATCATAGAGCCCATTCATAGAGCCAGTGATCTAGAGCCCATTCATAGAGCCAGTGATCATAGAGCCCATTCATAGAGCCAGTGATCATAGAGCCCATTCATAGAGCCAGTGATCATAGAGCCCATTCATAGAGCCAGTGATCATAGAGCCCATTCATAGAGCCAGTGATCTAGAGCCCATTCATAGAGCCAGTGATCATAGAGCCCATTCATAGAGCCAGTGATCATAGAGCCCATTCATAGAGCCAGTGATCATAGAGCCCATTCATAGAGCCAGTGATCATAGAGTAGAGCCAGTGATCATAGAGCCCATTCATAGAGCCCATTCATAGAGCCCATTCATAGAGCCAGTGATCATAGAGCCCATTCATAGAGCCAGTGATCATAGAGCCCATTCATAGAGCCCATTCATAGAGCCAGTGATCATAGAGCCCATTCATAGAGCCAGTGATCATAGAGCCCATTCATAGAGCCAGTGATCATAGAGCCCATTCATAGAGCCAGTGATCATAGAGCCCATTCATAGAGCCAGTGATCATAGAGCCCATTCATAGAGCCAGTGATCATAGAGCCCATTCATAGAGCCAGTGATCATAGAGCCCATTCATAGAGCCAGTGATCATAGAGCCCATTCATAGAGCCAGTGATCATAGAGCCCATTCATAGAGCCAGTGATAGAGCCAGTGATCATAGAGCCCATTCATAGAGCCAGTGATCATAGAGCCCATTCATAGAGCCAGTGATCATAGAGCCCATTCATAGAGCCAGTGATCATAGAGCCCATTCATAGAGCCAGTGATCATAGAGCCCATTCATAGAGCCAGTGATCATAGAGCCCATTCATAGAGCCAGTGATCATAGAGCCCATTCATAGAGCCAGTGATCATAGAGCCCATTCATAGAGCCAGTGATCATAGAGCCCATTCATAGAGCCAGTGATCATAGAGCCCATTCATAGAGCCAGTGAGAGCCCATTCATAGAGCCAGTGATCATAGAGCCCATTCATAGAGCCAGTGATCATAGAGCCCATTCATAGAGCCAGTGATCATAGAGCCCATTCAGTAGAGCCAGTGATCATAGAGCCCATTCATAGAGCCAGTGATCATAGAGCCCATTCATAGAGCCAGTGATCATAGAGCCCATTCATAGAGCCAGTGATCATAGAGCCCATTCATAGAGCCAGTGATCATAGAGCCCATTCATAGAGCCAGTGATCATAGAGCCCATTCATAGAGCCAGTGATCATAGAGCCCATTCATAGAGCCAGTGATCATAGAGCCCATTCATAGAGCCAGTGATCATAGAGCCCATTCATAGAGCCAGTGATCATAGAGCCCATTCATAGAGCCAGTGATCATAGAGCCCATTCATAGAGCCAGTGATCATAGAGCCCATTCATAGAGCCAGTGATCATAGAGCCCATTCATAGAGCCCATTCATAGAGCCCATTCATAGAGCCAGTGATCATAGAGCCCATTCATAGAGCCAGTGATCATAGAGCCCATTCATAGAGCCAGTGATCATAGAGCCCATTCATAGAGCCAGTGATCATAGAGCCCATTCATAGAGCCAGTGATCATAGAGCCCATTCATAGAGCCAGTGATCATAGAGCCCATTCATAGAGCCAGTGATCATAGAGCCCATTCATAGAGCCAGTGATCATAGAGCCCATTCATAGAGCCAGTGATCATAGAGCCAGTGATCATAGAGCCAGTGATCATAGAGCCCATTCATAGAGCCAGTGATCATAGAGCCCATTCATAGAGCCAGTGATCATAGAGCCCATTCATAGAGCCAGTGATCATAGAGCCCATTCATAGAGCCAGTGATCATAGAGCCCATTCATAGAGCCAGTGATCATAGAGCCCATTCATAGAGCCAGTGATCATAGAGCCCATTCATAGAGCCAGTGATCATAGAGCCCATTCATAGAGCCAGTGATCATAGAGCCCATTCATAGAGCCAGTGATCATAGAGCCCATTCATAGAGCCAGTGATCATAGAGCCCATTCATAGAGCCAGTGATCATAGAGCCCATTCATAGAGCCAGTGATCATAGAGCCCATTCATAGAGCCAGTGATCATAGAGCCCATTCATAGAGCCAGTGATCATAGAGCCCATTCATAGAGCCAGTGATCATAGAGCCCATTCATAGAGCCAGTGATCATAGAGCCCATTCATAGAGCCAGTGATCATAGAGCCCATTCATAGAGCCAGTGATCATAGAGCCCATTCATAGAGCCAGTGATCATAGAGCCCATTCATAGAGCCAGTGATCATAGAGCCCATTCATAGAGCCAGTGATCATAGAGCCCATTCATAGAGCCAGTGATCATAGAGCCCATTCATAGAGCCAGTGATCATAGAGCCCATTCATAGAGCCAGTGATCATAGAGCCCATTCATAGAGCCAGTGATCATAGAGCCCATTCATAGAGCCAGTGATCATAGAGCCCATTCATAGAGCCAGTGATCATAGAGCCCATTCATAGAGCCAGTGATCATAGAGCCCATTCATAGAGCCAGTGATCATAGAGCCCATTCATAGAGCCAGTGATCATAGAGCCCATTCATAGAGCCAGTGATCATAGAGCCCATTCATAGAGCCAGTGATCATAGAGCCCATTCATAGAGCCAGTGATCAGAGCCCATTCATAGAGCCAGTGATCATAGAGCCCATTCATAGAGCCAGTGATCATAGAGCCCATTCATAGAGCCAGTGATCATAGAGCCCATTCATAGAGCCAGTGATCATAGAGCCCATTC
>NC_060186.1:83160524-83245524 GCF_021184085.1 Oncorhynchus gorbuscha | reverse complement strand
ACTGTATACATACTCTACTATAGTACTGATAAATATACATACTCTACTATAGTAATGATAAATATACTGTATACATACTCTACTATAGTACTGATAAATATACTGTATACATACTCTACTATAGTACTGATAAATATACTGTATACATACTCTCTGATATAGTACTGATAAATATACTGTATACATACTCTACTATAGTACTGATAAATATACATACTCTACTATAGTACTGATAAATATACTTACTGTATACATACTCTCTGCTAAAGTTGCAGTCAGTAGAATTTAATGGTTTCAGTGAGTGTTGTCTCCGCTTCGCTCGCTCTCCTCTGCTTCAAACTCTCCTCTCGTCGCTTCTCCTCTCGTCGCTCTCCTCTCCTCGCTCTCCTCTCGCTCGCTCTCCTCCGTCGCTCTCCTCTCGTCGCTCTCCTCTCGCTCGCTCTCCTCGCCGCTCTCCTCCCGCTCGCTCTCCTCTCGATCTCTCTCCTCTCTCTCTCCGCTCTCGATCTCTCTCCTCTCTTCCGTCTCTCTCGCCTGTCTCTCCTCTCTCCGCCTGTCTCTCTCCCTCCTCCTCTCCGTTCTCGATCTCTCTCCCTCTCTCGCCTGTCTCTCCTCTCTCCTCGCCTCTCGCCCTCTCTCTCGCCTCTCTCTCGCCTCTCGCCCTCTCTCCCCCTCTCTCTCGCCTCTCTCCCCCTCTCTCTCGTCTGTCTCCCTCCTCCAGCGGGTAGACTGCCACGTACAGACGGCCCTAACCCCAGGCTCTAACCCTGGAGGACTGCAGACCAGACAGACACAGACTGACCAAACATGTCTCTTCACTTCCTGTCTCCAACCCAACTCTGTGGCTGTATTCATGCAGCGTCTTAGAGCCGAAGCGCTGAGTCCTCTTGTGCTCAACATCCAGATGCTGACTGACCTGAACTTTCACACGATAATCAACTGAACTGTAAAGCTGTGTCCACTATAGCTGTTCTAATTATAGAGCTGGCCTTAGAGTGCTACCGATCCATTACGTGTGAGCTGCTGTCAGGATCTAGTAGAATCAGTGAAGTTAATTATTTTTTAGACTCCAGACACTTCCGCTGGAGGCCACTAGATGGCAGTGTAACCACTGAGTCAATACACACGGTCTGAGTGGGTGATTTCAATGTAATTCATCATACCAATCAATAAATATAATATATGCAAAGACTTATCAGATATCAACATGTGAATTGTAATGTTTTTTACATTTGATTTCCACTTTGTTCTTTTTTTGAAGAAAATAAAATGAATGTCACCTTATTGCAAAGACTGTTCCCCATTTCATGTTTGTATATTTCATGTTGGCCTCTAAGTAGCATCTCGATGCTTGACCTGGCAGACAGTAACAGGCAGTATTCACAGACAGTAACAGGCAGTATTCACAGACAGTAACAGGCAGTATTCACAGACAGTAACAGGCAGTATTCACAGACAGTAACAGGCAGTATTCACAGACAGTAACAGGCAGTGTTCAGTATTCACAGACAGTAACAGGCAGTGTTCACAGACAGTAACAGGCAGTGTTCAGTGTTCACAGACAGTAACAGGCAGTGTTCAGTATTCACAGACAGTAACAGGCAGTGTTCAGTATTCACAGACAGTAACAGGCAGTGTTCAGTATTCACAGACAGTAACAGGCAGTATTCACAGACAGTAACAGGCAGTGTTCAGTATTCACAGACAGTAACAGGCAGTATTCACAGACAGTAACAGGCAGTGTTCAGTATTCACAGACAGTAACAGGCAGTATTCACAGACAGTAACAGGCAGTGTTTAGTAATCACAGACAGTAACAGGCAGTGTTCAGTATTCACAGACAGTAACAGGCAGTGTTCAGTATTCACAGACAGTAACAGGCAGTGTTCAGTATTCACAGACAGTAACAGGCAGTGTTCAGTATTCACAGACAGTAACCGGCAGTGTTCAGTATTCAGACAGTAGCAGGCAGTGTTCAGTATTCTGAGACAGTAACAGGCAGTGTTCAGTATTCACAGGCAGTAACAGGCAGTGTTCAGTATTCACAGGCAGTGTTCAGTATTCACAGGCAGTAACAGGCAGTGTTCAGTATTCACAGGCAGTAACAGGCAGTGTTCAGTATTCACAGGCAGTGTTCAGTATTCACAGGCAGTAACAGGCAGTGTTCAGTATTCCAGGCAGTAACAGGCAGTGTCCAGTATCTCACAGACAGTAACTGGGCAGTGTCCAGTATTCACAGACAGTAACAGGCAGTGTCTCAGTATCCACAGACAGTGTCCAGTATTCAGACAGTAACAGGCAGTGTCAGTATCTCACAGACAGTAACAGGCAGTGTCACAGACAGTAACAGGCAGCATTCAGTATTCACAGACAGTAACAGGCAGTGTTCAGTATTCACAGGCAGTAACAGGCAGGTTCAGTATTCACAGACAGTAACAGGCAGTGTTCAGTATTCACAGACAGTAACAGGCAGTGGTTCAGTATTCACAGACAGTAACAGGCAGTGTTCAGTATTCAGACAGTAACAGGCAGTGTTCCAGTATTCACAGACAGTAACAGGCAGTGTTCAGTATGCACAGACAGTAACAGGCAGTGTTCAGTATTCACAGACAGCAACAGGCAGGCAGTATTCACAGGCAGTAACAGCACAGTATTCACAGGCAGTGTTCAGTATTCACAGACAGTAACAGGCAGTGTCCAGTATTCACAGGCAGTGCATTCACAGACAGTAACAGGCAGTGTCCAGTATTCACAGACAGTAACAGGCAGTGTCTCAGCATTCACAGACAGTAACAGGCAGTGTATTCACAGACAGTAACAGGCAGTGTTCAGTATTCACAGACAGTAACAGGCAGTGTTCAGTATTCACAGACAGTAACAGTCAGTGTCCAGTATTCACAGACAGTAACAGGCAGTGTTCAGTATCTCACAGACAGTAACAGGCAGTGTTCAGTATTCAGGTAACAGGCAGTGTTCAGTATTCACAGACAGTAACAGGGTGTTCAGTATTCACAGACAGTAACAGGCAGTGTTCAGTATTCACAGACAGTAACAGGCAGTGTTCAGTATCACAGACAGTAACAGGCAGTGTTCAGTATTCACAGGCAGTGTCCAGTATTCACAGGCAGTAACAGGCAGTGTTCAGTATTCACAGGCAGTGTTCAGTATTCACAGGCAGTAACAGGCAGTGTTCAGTATCCACAGACAGTAACAGGCAGGCAGTATCCTCACAGACAGTAACAGGCAGTGTCTCAGTATTCACAGACAGTAACAGGCAGTGTTCAGTATCCAGACAGTAACAGGCAGTGTTCAGTATCCACAGACAGTAACAGGCAGTCCAGTTAACAGGCAGTATCTCACAGACAGTAACAGGCAGTGTCTCAGTATCTCACAGACAGTAACAGGCAGTGTCCAGTATCTCACAGACAGTAATTTCACAGCAGTAACAGGCAGTGTCCAGTATTCACAGACAGTAACAGGCAGTGTCTCAGTATCACAGACAGTAACAGGCAGTTCAGTATCCACAGACAGTAACAGGCAGTGTTCAGTATTCACAGACAGTAACAGGCAGTGTCTCAGTATCCACAGACAGTAGCAGGCAGTGTTCAGTATTCACAGACAGTAACAGGCAGTAGGTATTCACAGACAGTAGTGTCCAGTATCCACAGACAGTAACAGGCAGTGTTCAGTATTCACAGACAGTAACAGGCAGTGTCCAGTATTCAGACAGTAACAGGCAGGTTCAGTATCACAGACAGCAACAGGCAGTGTCCAGTATCTCACAGACAGTAACAGGCAGTATTCACAGACAGTAACAGGCAGTGTTCAGTATCCACAGACAGTAACAGGCAGGCAGTATCAGACAGTCCAGTATCACAGACAGTAACAGGCAGTGTCCAGTATCTCACAGACAGTAACAGGCAGTGTTCAGTATCACAGACAGTAACAGGCAGTATTCACAGTGCAGTGTTCAGTAACAGGCAGTGTCCAGTATCCACAGACAACAGGCAGCAGTATTCACAGGCAGTAACAGGCAGTGTCTCAGTATTCACAGACAGTAACAGGCAGTGTTCAGTATTCACAGACAGCAACAGGCAGTATTCACAGACAGTAACATTCACAGACAGTAACAGGCAGTGTCCAGTATCAGTATCACAGACAGTAACAGGCAGTGTTCAGTATTCACAGACAGTAACAGGCAGTATATTCACAGACAGTAACAGGCAGTGTTCAGTATCCACAGACAGTAACAGGCAGTGTTCAGTATCCACAGACAGTAACAGTCAGTGTTCAGTATCCACAGACAGCAACAGGCAGTGTCCAGTTCACAGACAGTAACAGGCAGTGTTCAGTATTCACAGACAGTAACAGGCAGTGTTCAGTATTCACAGACAGTAACAGGCAGTGTTCAGTATTCACAGACAGTAACAGGCAGTGTCTCAGTATCACAGACAGTAACAGGCAGTGTCCAGTATTCACAGACAGTAACAGGCAGGCAGTATTCACAGGCAGTGTTCAGTATTCACAGGCAGTAACAGGCAGTGTCTCAGATTCACAGGCAGTAACAGGCAGTGTCCAGTATCTCACAGACAGTAACAGGCAGTGTCTCACAGACAGTCCACAGACAGTAACAGGCAGTGTCCAGTATCTCACAGACAGTAACAGGCAGTGTTCAGTATTCACAGACAGTAACAGGCAGTGTTCAGTATCACAGACAGTAACAGGCAGTGTTCAGTATCACAGACAGTAACAGGCAGTGTCCAGTATCCACAGACAGTAACAGGCAGTGTCCAGTATCCACAGACAGTAACAGGCAGTGTCCAGTATTCACAGACAGTAACAGGCAGTTCAGTCTCACAGACAGTAACAGGCATTGTCCAGTAGACAGTAACAGGCAGTGTTCAGTATTCACAGACAGTAACAGGCAGTAACAGGCAGTATCCTCACAGACAGTAACAGGCAGTGTTCAGTATTCACAGACAGTAACAGGCAGTATCCACAGACAGTAACAGGCAGTGTCCAGTATCACAGACAGTAACAGGCAGTGTCACAGACAGTAACAGCAGTGTTCAGTATTCACAGGCAGTATTCACAGGCAGTGTTCAGTATTCACAGCAGTAACAGGCAGTGTTCAGTATTCACAGGCAGTGTTCAGTATTCACAGGCAGTAACAGGCAGTGTTAGTAATCACAGACAGTAACAGGCAGTGTTCAGTATTCACAGACAGTAACAGGCAGTGTTCAGTATTCACAGACAGTAACAGGCAGTGTCTCAGTATTCACAGACAGTAACAGGCAGTGTTCAGTATCACAGACAGTAACAGGCAGTGTCCAGTATTCACAGACAGTAACAGGCAGTGTCCAGTATTCACAGACAGTAACAGGCAGTATTCACAGACAGTAACAGGCAGTGTTCAGTATTCACAGACAGTAACAGGCAGTGTCCAGTATTCACAGACAGTAACAGGCAGTGTCTCAGTATTCACAGACAGTAACAGGCAGTGTCTCAGTATTCACAGACAGTAACAGGCAGTGTCCAGTATCCACAGACAGTAACAGGCAGTGTTCAGTATCACAGACAGTAACAGGCAGTGTCCAGTATCCACAGGCAGTAACAGGCAGTGTCCAGTATCACAGGCAGTGTTCAGTATCTCACAGGCAGTAACAGGCAGTGTCAGTATCCACAGCAGTAACAGGCAGTGTCCAGTATCCACAGACAGTAACAGGCAGTGTCCAGTATTCACAGACAGTAACAGGCAGTGTTCAGTATTCACAGACAGTAACAGGCAGTGTTCAGTATCTCAGACAGTAACAGGCAGTGTTCAGTATTCACAGACAGTAACAGGCAGTGTCTCACAGATCAGTAACAGGCACAGTATCAGTAACAGGCAGTGTCCAGTATTCACAGACAGTAACAGGCAGTGTCTCAGTATTCACAGCAGTAACAGGCAGGCAGCATTCACAGACAGTAACAGGCACAGTAATCACAGCAGTGGCAGTATCTCACAGACAGTAACAGGCAGTGTTCAGTATTCACAGACAGTAACAGGCAGTGTTCAGTATCCACAGACAGTAACAGGCAGTGTCTCAGTATTCACAGACAGTAACAGGCAGTGTCCAGTATCTCACAGGACAGCAACAGGCAGTGTCCAGTATCTCACAGACAGTAACAGGCAGTGTCCAGTATCACAGACAGTAACAGGCAGTGTCCAGTATCCACAGACAGTAACAGGCAGTGTTCAGTATCCACAGTAACAGGCAGTGTTCAGTATTCACAGACAGTAACAGGCAGTGTCCAGTATCCACAGACAGTAACAGGCAGTGTCCACAGACAGTAACAGGCAGTGTCCAGTATCCACAGACAGTAACAGGCAGTGTTCAGTATCCACAGACAGTAACAGGCAGTGTTCAGTATCCACAGACAGTAACAGGCAGTGTCCAGTATTCACAGACAGTAACAGTATCGTATTCAGCAGTGTCAGGCAGTAGTATTCACAGACAGTAACAGGCAGTGTTCAGTATTCACAGACAGTAACAGGCAGTGTCCAGTATTCACAGACAGTAACAGGCAGTGTTCAGTATCACAGACAGTAACAGGCAGTGTTCAGTATTCACAGACAGTAACAGGCAGTGTTCAGTATTCACAGTAACAGGCAGTAACAGGCAGTGTCCAGTATTCACAGGCAGTAACAGGCAGTGTCCAGTATCCACAGACAGTAACAGGCAGTGTCAGTATTCACAGACAGTAACAGGCAGTGTTCAGTATCCAACAGTAAACACAGTTCAGTAACAGGCAGTGTTCAGTATCACAGACAGTAACAGGCAGTGTTCAGTATTCACAGACAGTAACAGGCAGTGTTCAGTATTCACAGACAGTAACAGGCAGTGTTCAGTATTCACAGACAGTAACAGGCAGTGTTCAGTATCTCACAGACAGTAACAGGCAGTGTCCAGTATTCACAGACAGTAACAGGCAGTGTTCAGTATCACAGACAGTAACAGGCAGTGTTCAGTATTCACAGACAGTAACAGGCAGTGTTCAGTATTCACAGACAGTAACAGGCAGTGTTCAGTATTCACAGACAGTAACAGGCAGTGTTCAGTATTCACAGACAGTAACAGGCAGTGTCCAGTATCACAGACAGTAACAGGCAGTGTCCAGTATCACAGACAGTAACAGGCAGTGTTCAGTATTCACAGACAGTAACAGGCAGTGTCCAGTATCACAGACAGTAACAGGACAGTAACAGGCAGTGTCCAGTATTCACAGACAGTAACAGGCAGTGTTCAGTATCACAGACAGTAACAGGCAGTGTCTCAGTATCACACAGTGTTCAGATATTCACAGTAACAGGCAGTGTCCAGTATTCACAGACAGTAACAGGCAGTGTTCAGTATTCACAGACAGTAACAGGCAGTGTTCAGTATTCACAGACAGTAACAGGCAGTGTTCAGTATTCACAGACAGTAACAGGCAGTGTCCAGTATTCACAGACAGTAACAGGCAGTGTTCAGTATTCACAGACAGTAACAGGCAGGTTCACAGACAGTAACAGTAACAGCAGTGTCCAGTATTCACAGACAGTAACAGGCAGTGTTCAGTATTCACAGACAGTAACAGGCAGTGTTCAGTATCACAGACAGTAACAGGCAGTGTCCAGTATCACAGACAGTAACAGGCAGTGTCCAGTATCACAGACAGTAACAGGCAGTGTTCAGTATCACACAGACAGTAACAGGCAGTGTTCAGTATTCACAGACAGTAACAGGCAGTGTTCAGTATTCACAGACAGTAACAGGCAGTGTTCAGTATCCACAGAGGCAGTTCAGTAACAGGCAGTGTCCAGTATTCACAGACAGTAACAGGCAGTGTCCAGTATTCAGTATCACAGACAGTAACAGGCAGTGTTCAGTATTCACAGACAGTAACAGGCAGTGTCAGTATTCACAGACAGTAACAGGCAGTGCAGTATTCACAGACAGTAACAGGCAGTGCAGTATCACAGACAGTAACAGGCAGTGTTCAGTATTCACAGACAGTAACAGGCAGTGTCCAGTATCCACAGACAGTAACAGGCAGTGTCAGTATTCACAGACAGTAACAGGCAGTGTCAGTATCACAGACAGTAACAGGCATCAGTTCACAGACAGTAACAGGCAGTGTTCAGTATTCACAGACAGTAACAGGCAGTGTTCAGTATTCACAGACAGTAACAGGCAGTGTCCAGTATCTCACAGACAGTAACAGGCAGTGTCAGTATTCACAGACAGTAACAGGCAGTGTTCAGTATTCACAGACAGTAACAGGCAGTGTCCAGTATTCACAGACAGTAACAGGCAGTGTCCAGTATTCACAGACAGTAACAGGCAGTGTCCAGTATCCACAGTAACAGGCAGTGTTCAGTATTCACAGACAGTAACAGGCAGTGTTCAGTATTCACAGACAGTAACAGGCAGTGTTCAGTATTCACAGACAGTAACAGTCAGTATTCACAGACAGTAACAGGCAGTGTTCAGTATCACAGACAGTAACAGACAGTAACAGGCAGTAACAGGCAGTATATTCACAGACAGTAACAGGCAGTGTTCAGTATTCACAGACAGTAACAGGCAGTGTTCAGTATCCACAGACAGTAACAGGCAGTGTCCAGTATCCACAGACAGTAACAGGCAGTATCAGTATCACAGACAGTAACAGGCAGTGTTCAGTATTCACAGACAGTAACAGGCAGTGTTCAGTATCACAGACAGTAACAGGCAGTGTCCAGTATCCACAGACAGTAACAGGCAGTGTTCAGTATTCACAGACAGTAACAGGCAGTGTCCAGTATTCACAGACAGTAACAGGCAGTGTCCAGTATTCACAGACAGTAACAGGCAGTGTCCAGTATCTCACAGACAGTAACAGGCAGTGTCAGTATTCACAGACAGTAACAGGCAGTGTTCAGTATTCACAGACAGTAACAGGCAGTGTTCAGTATCCACAGACAGTAACAGGCAGTGTTCAGTATTCACAGACAGTAACAGGCAGTATCAGTATTCACAGACAGTAACAGGCAGTGTTCAGTATTCACAGACAGTAACAGGCAGTAACAGTATTCACAGACAGTAACAGGCAGTGTTCAGTATTCACAGACAGTAACAGGCAGTGTTCAGTATTCACAGACAGTAACAGGCAGTGTTCAGTATTCACAGACAGTAACAGGCAGTGTCCAGTATCACAGACAGTAACAGGCAGTGTCCAGTATTCACAGACAGTAACAGGCAGTGTCCAGTATTCACAGACAGTAACAGGCAGTGTTCAGTATTCACAGACAGTAACAGGCAGTGTTCAGTATTCACAGACAGTAACAGGCAGTGTCAGTATTCACAGACAGTAACAGGCAGTGTCCAGTATTCACAGACAGTAACAGGCAGTGTCTCAGTATCTCACAGACAGTAACAGGCAGTGTTCAGTATTCACAGACAGTAACAGGCAGTGTCCATCCACAGACAGTAACAGGCAGTGCAGTATTCACAGACAGTAACAGGCAGTGTTCAGTATTCACAGACAGTAACAGGCAGTCCAGTTCACAGACAGTAACACAGGCAGTCACAGACAGTAACAGGCAGTGTCCAGTATCCACAGACAGTAACAGGCAGTGTTCAGTATCACAGACAGTAACAGGCAGTGTTCAGTATTCACAGACAGTAACAGGCAGATTCACAGACAGTAACAGGCAGTGTCCAGTACACAGACAGTAACAGGCAGTGTCCAGTATCCACAGACAGTAACAGGCAGTGTTCAGTATTCACAGACAGTAACAGGCAGTTTAGTAATCACAGACAGTAACAGGCAGTGTTCAGTATTCACAGACAGTAACAGGCAGTGTTCAGTATCCACAGACAGTAACAGGCAGTGTTCAGTATTCACAGACAGTAACAGGCAGTGTCTCAGTATTCACAGACAGTAACAGGCAGTGTTCAGTATTCACAGACAGTAACAGGCAGTGTTCAGTATTCACAGACAGTAACAGGCAGTGTTCAGTATCCACAGACAGTAACAGGCAGTGTCCAGTATCCACAGACAGTAACAGGCAGTGTTCAGTATTCACAGACAGTAACAGGCAGTGTTCAGTATTCACAGACAGTAACAGGCAGTGTTCAGTATTCACAGACAGTAACAGGCAGTGTTCAGTATTCACAGACAGTAACAGGCAGTGTTCAGTATCTCACAGACAGTAACAGGCAGTGTTCAGTATTCACAGACAGTAACAGGCAGTGTTCAGTATCTCACAGACAGTAACAGGCAGTGTTCAGTATCTCACAGACAGTAACAGGCAGTAACAGGCAGTGTTCAGTATCACAGACAGTAACAGGCAGTGTTCAGCATTCACAGACAGTAACAGGCAGTGTTCAGTATTCACAGACAGTAACAGGCAGTGTTCAGTATTCACAGACAGTAACAGGCAGTGTTCAGTATTCACAGACAGTAACAGGCAGCAGTATTCACAGACAGTAACAGGCAGTGTTCAGTATTCACAGACAGTAACAGGCAGTGTCAGTATTCACAGACAGTAACAGGCAGTGTCCAGTATCCACAGACAGTAACAGGCAGTGCAGTATCTCACAGACAGTAACAGGCAGTGTCCAGTATTCACAGACAGTAACAGGCAGTGTCCAGTATTCACAGACAGTAACAGGCAGTGTCCAGTATCTCACAGACAGTAACAGGCAGTGTCCAGTATCACAGACAGTAACAGGCAGTGTCCAGTATCCACAGACAGTAACAGGCAGTGTTCAGTATCCACAGACAGTAACAGGCAGTGTTCAGTATTCACAGACAGTAACAGGCAGTGTCAGTATTCACAGACAGTAACAGGCAGTGTCCAGTATTCACAGACAGTAACAGGCAGTGTCCAGTATCACAGACAGTAACAGGCAGTGTTCAGTATTCACAGACAGTAACAGGCAGTGTCCAGTATTCACAGACAGTAACAGGCAGTGTTCAGTATCCACAGACAGTAACAGGCAGTGTTCAGTACAGTAACACAGACAGACAGTAACAGGCAGTGTCAGTATTCACAGACAGTAACAGGCAGTGTTCAGTATTCACAGACAGTAACAGGCAGTGTTCAGTATTCACAGACAGTACAGGCAGTATTCACAGACAGTAACAGGCAGTGTTCAGTATCACAGACAGTAACAGGCAGTGTTCAGTATCCACAGACAGTAACAGGCAGTGTTCAGTATTCACAGACAGTAACAGGCAGTGTTCAGTATTCACAGACAGTAACAGGCAGTGTCCAGTATCCACAGACAGTAACAGGCAGTGTCCAGTATCTCACAGACAGTAACAGGCAGTGTCCAGTATTCACAGACAGTAACAGGCAGTGTCCAGTATCCACAGACAGTAACAGGCAGTGTTCAGTATTCACAGACAGTAACAGGCAGTGTCAGTATTCACAGACAGTAACAGGCAGTGTTCAGTATTCACAGACAGTAACAGGCAGTGTCCAGTATTCACAGACAGTAACAGGCAGTGTCCAGTATTCACAGACAGTAACAGGCAGTGTTCAGTATTCACAGACAGTAACAGGCAGTGTTCAGTATTCACAGACAGTAACAGGCAGTGTTCAGTATTCACAGACAGTAACAGGCAGTAACAGGCAGTGTTCAGTATTCACAGACAGTAACAGGCAGTGTTCAGTATTCACAGACAGTAACAGGCAGTGTTCAGTATTCACAGACAGTAACAGGCAGTGTTCAGTATTCACAGACAGTAACAGGCAGTGTTCAGTATTCACAGACAGTAACAGGCAGTGTTCAGTATTCACAGACAGTAACAGGCAGTGTTCAGTATCTCACAGACAGTAACAGGCAGTGTTCAGTATTCACAGACAGTAACAGGCAGTGTCTCAGTATTCACAGACAGTAACAGGCAGTATTCAGTATTCACAGACAGTAACAGGCAGTGTTCAGTATTCACAGACAGTAACAGGCAGTGTTCAGTATTCACAGACAGTAACAGGCAGTGTTCAGTATTCACAGACAGTAACAGGCAGTGTTCAGTATTCACAGACAGTAACAGGCAGTGTTCAGTATCCACAGACAGTAACAGGCAGTGTCTCAGTATTCACAGACAGTAACAGGCAGTGTCCAGTATCCACAGACAGTAACAGGCAGTGTCCAGTATTCACAGACAGTAACAGGCAGGCAGTCACAGACAGTCAGGCAGTGTCCACAGCAACATCCACAGACAGTAACAGGCAGTGTCCAGTATCCACAGACAGTAACAGGCAGTGTTCAGTATTCACAGACAGTAACAGGCAGTGTCCAGTATTCACAGACAGTAACAGGCAGTGTCCAGTATTCACAGACAGTAACAGGCAGTGTTCAGACATAACACAGATTCACAGACAGTAACAGGCAGTGTCCAGTATTCACAGACAGTAACAGGCAGTGTCCAGTATTCACAGACAGTAACAGGCAGTGTTCAGTATTCACAGACAGTAACAGGCAGTGTTCAGTATCACAGACAGTAACAGGCAGTGTTCAGTTCACAGACAGTAACAGGCAGTGTTCAGTATCACACAGTAACACAGTAACAGGCAGTGTTCAGTATTCACAGACAGTAACAGGCAGTGTCCAGTATTCACAGACAGTAACAGGCAGTGTTCAGTATCTCACAGACAGTAACAGGCAGTGTTCAGTATTCACAGACAGTAACAGGCAGTGTTCAGTATCACAGACAGTAACAGGCAGTGTTCAGTATCACAGACAGTAACAGGCAGTGTTCAGTATCTCACAGACAGTAACAGGCAGTGTCCAGTATCACAGACAGTAACAGGCAGTGTCCAGTATCCACAGACAGTAACAGGCAGTGTTCAGTATTCACAGACAGTAACAGGCAGTGTTCAGTATTCACAGACAGTAACAGGCAGTGTTCAGTATTCACAGACAGTAACAGGCAGTGTCCAGTATTCACAGACAGTAACAGGCAGTGTTCCAGTATTCACAGACAGTAACAGGCAGTGTATTCAGACAGTAACAGGCAGTGTTCAGTATCACAGACAGTAACAGGCAGTGTTCAGTATTCACAGACAGTAACAGGCAGTGTCCAGTATTCACAGACAGTAACAGGCAGTGTCCAGTATTCACAGACAGTAACAGGCAGTGTTCAGTATCCACAGACAGTAACAGGCAGTGCAGTATCTCACAGACAGTAACAGGCAGTGTTCAGTATCTCACAGACAGTAACAGGCAGTGTCCAGTATTCACAGACAGTAACAGGCAGTGTTCAGTATTCACAGACAGTAACAGGCAGTGTTCAGTATTCACAGACAGTAACAGGCAGTAACAGGCAGTGTCAGTATTCACAGACAGTAACAGGCAGTGTTCAGTATTCACAGACAGTAACAGGCAGTGTTCAGTATTCACAGACAGTAACAGGCAGTGTTCAGTATTCACAGACAGTAACAGGCAGTGTTCAGTATTCACAGACAGTAACAGGCAGTGCAGTCACAGACAGTAACAGGCAGTGTCCAGTATTCACAGACAGTAACAGGCAGTGTCCAGTATCAGACAGTAACAGGCAGTGTTCAGTATCTCACAGACAGTAACAGGCAGTGTTCAGTATTCACAGACAGTAACAGGCAGTGTTCAGTATTCACAGACAGTAACAGGCAGTGTCTCAGTATTCACAGACAGTAACAGGCAGTGTCTCAGTATTCACAGACAGTAACAGGCAGTATCCACAGACAGTAACAGGCAGTGTCCAGTATCCACAGACAGTAACAGGCAGTGTTCAGTATCACAGACAGGCAGTGTCTCAGTATTCACAGACAGTAACAGGCAGTGTTCAGTATTCACAGACAGTAACAGGCAGTGTTCAGTATTCACAGACAGTAACAGGCAGTGTCTCAGTATCACAGACAGTAACAGGCAGTGTTCAGTATCACAGACAGTAACAGGCAGTGTCCAGTATCTCACAGACAGTAACAGGCAGTGTTCAGTATTCACAGACAGTAACAGGCAGTGTTCAGTATTCACAGACAGTAACAGGCAGTGTTCAGTATCACAGACAGTAACAGGCAGTGTTCAGTATTCACAGACAGTAACAGGCAGTGTCTCAGTATTCACAGACAGTAACAGGCAGTGTTCAGTATTCACAGACAGTAACAGGCAGTGTTCAGTATTCACAGACAGTAACAGGCAGTGTTCAGTATCTCACAGACAGTAACAGGCAGTGTTCAGTATTCACAGACAGTAACAGGCAGTGTTCAGTATTCACAGACAGTAACAGGCAGTGTTCAGTATTCACAGACAGTAACAGGCAGTGTTCAGTATTCACAGACAGTAACAGGCAGTGTTCAGTATTCACAGACAGTAACAGGCATCCACAGACAGTAACAGGCAGTGTTCAGTATTCACAGACAGTAACAGGCAGTGTCCAGTATTCACAGACAGTAACAGGCAGTTCAGTATTCACAGGCAGGCAGTCAGCATTCACAGACAGTAACAGGCAGTGTTCAGTATTCACAGACAGTAACAGGCAGTGTTCAGTATCACAGACAGTAACAGGCAGTGCAGTATTCACAGACAGTAACAGGCACAGTAACAGGCAGTGTCCAGTATTCACAGACAGTAACAGGCAGTGTCAGTATTCACAGACAGTAACAGGCAGTATTCACAGACAGTAACAGGCAGTGTTCAGTATCACAGACAGTAACAGGCAGTGTCTCAGTATCCACAGACAGTAACAGGCAGTGTTCAGTATTCACAGACAGTAACAGGCAGTGTTCAGTATTCACAGACAGTAACAGGCAGTGTCCAGTATCCACAGACAGTAACAGGCAGTGTCCAGTATCTCACAGACAGTAACAGGCAGTGTCCAGTATCCACAGACAGTAACAGGCAGTGTCCAGTATCCACAGACAGTAACAGGCAGTTCAGTATTCACAGACAGTAACAGGCAGTGTCCAGTATTCACAGACAGTAACAGGCAGTGTCCAGTATCACACAACAGGCAGTGTCTCAGTATCACAGACAGTAACAGGCAGTGTTCAGTATCTCACAGACAGTAACAGGCAGTGTTCAGTATTCACAGGCAGTAACAGGCAGTGTCAGTATCACAGACAGTAACAGGCAGTGTTCAGTATCCACAGACAGTAACAGGCAGTGTCTCAGTATTCACAGACAGTAACAGGCAGTGTCCAGTATTCACAGACAGTAACAGGCAGTGTCTCAGTATTCACAGACAGTAACAGGCAGTGTCCAGTATTCACAGACAGTAACAGGCAGTATTCACAGACATAACAGGCACAGACAGTAACAGGCAGTGTTCAGTATCACAGACAGTAACAGGCAGTGTTCACAGACAGTAACAGGCAGTGTCACAGTATCTCACAGACAGTAACAGGCAGTGTCAGTATTCACAGACAGTAACAGGCAGTGTTCAGTATTCACAGACAGTAACAGGCAGTGTTCAGTATTCACAGACAGTAACAGGCAGTGTTCAGTATTCACAGACAGTAACAGGCAGTGTTCAGTATTCACAGACAGTAACAGGCAGTGTCACAGACAGTAACAGGCAGTGTTCAGTATCACAGACAGTAACAGGCAGTGTCCAGTATTCACAGACAGTAACAGGCAGTGTCCAGTATTCACAGACAGTAACAGGCAGTGTTCAGTATCTCACAGACAGTAACAGGCAGTGTTCAGTATTCACAGACAGTAACAGGCAGTGTTCAGTATCCACAGACAGTAACAGGCAGTGTCTCAGTATCCACAGACAGTAACAGGCAGTGTCCAGTATCACAGGCAGTAACAGGCAGTGTTCAGTATTCACAGGCAGTAACAGGCAGTGTCCAGTATCAGTTTCACAGGCAGTAACAGGCAGCATTCACAGACAGTAACAGGCAGTGTCCAGTATCCACAGACAGTAACAGGCAGTGTTCAGTATTCACAGACAGTAACAGGCAGTGTTCAGTATTCACAGACAGTAACAGGCAGTGTCCAGTATTCACAGACAGTAACAGGCAGTGTCCAGTATCCACAGACAGTAACAGGCAGTGTCCAGTATCTCACAGACAGTAACAGGCAGTGTTCAGTATCCACAGACAGTAACAGGCAGTGTCCAGTATTCACAGACAGTAACAGGCAGTGTTCAGTATTCACAGACAGTAACAGGCAGTGTAGTTCACAGACAGTAACAGGCAGTGTTCAGTATTCACAGACAGTAACAGGCAGTGTTCAGTATTCACAGACAGTAACAGGCAGTGTTCAGTATTCACAGACAGTAACAGGCAGTGTTCAGTATTCACAGACAGTAACAGGCAGTGTCAGTATCACAGACAGTAACAGGCAGTGTTCAGTATTCACAGACAGTAACAGGCAGTGTTCAGTATTCACAGACAGTAACAGGCAGTGTCCAGTATTCACAGACAGTAACAGGCAGTGTTCAGTATCCACAGACAGTAACAGGCAGTGTCCAGTATTCACAGACAGTAACAGGCAGTGTTCAGTATCACAGACAGTAACAGGCAGTATCCACAGCATAACAGGCAGTGTTCAGTATCACAGACAGTAACAGGCAGTGTTCAGTATTCACAGACAGTAACAGGCAGTGTTCAGTATCCACAGACAGTAACAGGCAGTGTCCAGTATTCACAGACAGTAACAGGCAGTGTTCAGTATTCACAGACAGTAACAGGCAGTGTTCAGTATTCACAGACAGTAACAGGCAGTGTTCAGTATTCACAGACAGTAACAGGCAGTGTTCAGTATTCACAGACAGTAACAGGCAGTGTTCAGTATTCACAGACAGTAACAGGCAGTGTCAGTATTCACAGACAGTAACAGGCAGTTCAGTATTCACAGACAGTAACAGGCATCAGTATCACAGACAGTAACAGGCAGTCCAGTATCAGTATTCACAGACAGTAACAGGCAGTGTTCAGTATTCACAGACAGTAACAGGCAGTGTTCAGTATTCACAGACAGTAACAGGCAGTCAGTATTCACAGACAGTAACAGGCAGTGTTCAGTATTCACAGACAGTAACAGGCAGTGTTCAGTATCACAGACAGTAACAGGCAGTGTTCAGTATTCACAGACAGTAACAGGCAGTGTCTCAGTATTCACAGACAGTAACAGGCAGTGTCCAGTATTCACAGACAGTAACAGGCAGTGTCCAGTATTCACAGACAGTAACAGGCAGTGTTCATAACAGGCAGTGTCCAGTATTCAGACAGTAACAGGCAGTGTTCAGTATTCACAGACAGTAACAGGCAGTGTTCAGTATTCACAGACAGTAACAGGCAGTGTTCAGTATTCACAGACAGTAACAGGCAGTGTTCAGTATTCACAGACAGTAACAGGCAGTGTTCAGTATCCACAGTATTCACAGACAGTAACAGGCAGTGTCCAGTATTCACAGACAGTAACAGGCAGTGTTCAGTATTCACAGACAGTAACAGGCAGTGTTCAGTATTCACAGACAGTAACAGGCAGTGTCCAGTATCCACAGACAGTAACAGGCAGTGTTCAGTATTCACAGACACAGGCACAGTATTCACAGACAGTAACAGGCAGTGTTCAGTATTCACAGACAGTATTCACAGACAGTAACAGGCAGTGTTCAGTATTCACAGACAGTAACAGGCATTGTTCAGTATTCACAGACAGTAACAGGCAGTGTCAGTATCACAGACAGTAACAGGCACAGTATTCACAGACAGTAACAGGCAGTGTTCAGTATTCAGACAGTAACAGGCAGTGTTCAGTATTCACAGACAGTAACAGGCAGTGTTCAGTATTCACAGACAGTAACAGGCAGTATTCACAGACAGTAACACAGACAGTAACAGGCAGTGTTCAGTATTCACAGACAGTAACAGGCAGTGTCAGTATTCACAGACAGTAACAGGCAGTGTTCAGTATTCACAGACAGTAACAGGCAGTGTTCAGTATTCACAGACAGTAACAGGCAGTGTTCAGTATTCACAGACAGGTAACAGTAACAGGCAGTGTTCAGTATTCACAGACAGTAACAGGCAGTGTTCAGTATTCACAGACAGTAACAGGCAGTGTTCAGTATTCACAGACAGTAACAGGCAGTGTTCAGTATTCACAGACAGTAACAGGCAGTGTCCAGTATTCACAGACAGTAACAGGCAGTGTCCAGTATTCACAGACAGTAACAGGCAGTGTTCAGTATTCACAGACAGTAACAGGCAGTGTTCAGTATTCACAGACAGTAACAGGCAGTGTTCAGTATTCACAGACAGTAACAGGCAGTGTTCAGTATCCACAGACAGTAACAGGCAGTGTTCAGTATTCACAGACAGTAACAGGCAGTGTTCAGTATTCACAGACAGTAACAGGCAGTGTTCAGTAGACAGTAACAGGCAGTGTTCAGTATTCACAGACAGTAACAGGCAGTGTTCAGTATTCACAGACAGTAACAGGCAGTTCAGTATTCACAGACAGTAACAGGCAGTGTTCAGTATTCACAGACAGTAACAGGCAGTGTCCAGTATCCAGTAACAGAGTGTTCAGTATTCACAACAGGCAGTGTCAGTATTCACAGACAGTAACAGGCAGTGTTCAGTATCTCACAGACAGTAACAGGCAGTGTTCAGTATTCACAGACAGTAACAGGCAGTGTTCAGTATTCACAGACAGTAACAGGCAGTGTTCAGTATTCACAGACAGTAACAGGCAGTGTTCAGTATTCACAGACAGTAACAGGCAGTGTTCAGTATTCACAGACAGTAACAGGCAGTGTTCAGTATTCACAGACAGTAACAGGCAGTGTTCAGTATTCACAGACAGTAACAGGCAGTGTTCAGTATTCACAGACAGTAACAGGCAGTGTTCAGTATTCACAGACAGTAACAGGCAGTGTTCAGTATTCACAGACAGTAACAGGCAGTGTTCAGTATTCACAGCAGTAACAGGCAGTGTTCAGTATTCACAGACAGTAACAGGCAGTGTTCAGTATTCACAGACAGTAACAGGCAGTGTTCAGTATTCACAGTAACAGGCAGTGTTCAGTATTCACAGACAGTAACAGGCAGTGTTCAGTAAAGACAGTAACAGGCAGTGTCAGTATTCACAGACAGTAACAGGCAGTGTTCAGTATTCACAGACAGTAACAGGCAGTGTTCAGTATTCACAGACAGTAACAGGCAGTGTTCAGTATTCACAGACAGTAACAGGCAGTGTTCAGTATTCACAGACAGTAACAGGCAGTGTTCAGTATTCACAGACAGTAACAGGCAGTGTTCAGTATTCACAGACAGTAACAGGCAGTGTTCAGTATTCACAGACAGTAACAGGCAGTGTTCAGTATTCACAGACAGTAACAGGCAGTGTTCAGTATTCACAGACAGTAACAGGCAGTGTTCAGTATTCACAGACAGTAACAGGCAGTGTTCAGTATTCACAGGCACAGTATTCACAGGCAGTGTTCAGTATTCACAGACAGTAACAGGCAGTGTTCAGTATCCACAGACAGTAACAGGCAGTGTTCAGTATTCAGACAGTAACAGGCAGTGTTCAGTATCACACAGTAACAGGCAGTGTTCAGTATTCACAGGCAGTAACAGGCAGTGTTCAGTATTCACAGGCAGTAACAGGCAGTGTTCAGTATTCACAGACAGTAACAGGCAGTGTTCAGTATTCACAGACAGTAACAGGCAGTGTTCAGTATTCACAGACAGTAACAGGCAGTGTTCAGTATTCACAGACAGTAACAGGCAGTGTTCAGTATTCACAGACAGTAACAGGCAGTGTTCAGTATTCACAGACAGTAACAGGCAGTGTTCAGTATTCACAGACAGTAACAGGCAGTGTTCAGTATTCACAGACAGTAACAGGCAGTGTTCAGTATTCACAGACAGTAACAGGCAGTGTTCAGTATTCACAGACAGTAACAGGCAGTGTTCAGTATTCACAGACAGTAACAGGCAGTGTTCAGTATTCACAGACAGTAACAGGCAGTGTTCAGTATTCACAGACAGTAACAGGCAGTGTTCAGTATCACAGACAGTCACAGGCAGTGTTCAGTATTCACAGACAGTAACAGGCAGTGTTCAGTATTCATTTCACAACAGGCAGTGTTCAGTATTCACAGGCAGTAACAGGCAGTGTTCAGTATTCACAGACACAGGCAGTGTTCAGTATTCACAGACAGTAACAGGCAGTGTTCAGTATTCACAGGCAGTAACAGGCAGTGTTCAGTATTCACAGACAGTAACAGGCAGTGTTCAGTATTCACAGGCAGTAACAGGCAGTGTTCAGTATTCACAGGCAGTAACAGGCAGTATTCACAGTATAACAGGCAGTGTTCACAGACAGTAACAGGCAGGTTCAGTATTCACAGCAGTAACAGGCAGTGTTAGTATTCACAGACAGTAACAGGCAGTGTTCAGTACAGACAGTAACAGGCAGTGTTCAGTATTCACAGACAGTAACAGGCAGTGTTCAGTATTCACAGACAGTAACAGGCAGTGTTCAGTATTCACAGACAGTAACAGGCAGTGTTCAGTATTCACAGACAGTAACAGGCAGTGTTCAGTATTCACAGACAGTAACAGGCAGTGTTCAGTATTCACAGACAGTAACAGGCACAGTATAATCACAGGCAGTAACAGGCAGTGTTCAGTATTCACAGACAGTAACAGGCAGTGTTCAGTATTCAGACAGTAACAGGCAGTGTTCAGTATTCACAGACAGTAACAGGCAGTGTTCAGTATTCACAGACAGTAACAGGCAGTGTTCAGTATTCACAGACAGTAACAGGCAGTGTTCAGTATTCACAGACAGTAACAGGCAGTGTTCAGTATTCACAGACAGTAACAGGCAGTGTTCAGTATTCACAGGCAGTAACAGGCAGTGTTCAGTATTCACAGGCAGTGTTCAGTATTCACAGACAGTAACAGGCAGTGTTCAGTATTCACAGACAGTAACAGGCAGTGTTCAGTATTCACAGACAGTAACAGGCAGTGTTCAGTATTCACAGGCAGTAACAGGCAGTGTTCAGTATTCACAGACAGTAACAGGCAGTGTTCAGTATTCACAGACAGTAACAGGCAGTGTTCAGTATTCACACAGTAACAGGCAGTTTTCAGTATTCACAGACAGTAACAGGCAGTGTTCAGTATTCACAGACAGTAACAGGCAGTGTTCAGTATTCACAGACAGTAACAGGCAGTGTTCAGTATTCACAGACAGTAACAGGCAGTGTTCAGTATTCACAGACAGTAACAGGCAGTGTTCAGTATTCACAGACAGTAACAGGCAGTGTTCAGTATTCACAGACAGTAACAGGCAGTGTTCAGTATTCACAGACAGTAACAGGCAGTGTTCAGTATTCACAGACAGTAACAGGCAGTGTTCAGTATTCACAGACAGTAACAGGCAGTGTTCAGTATTCACAGACAGTAACAGGCAGTGTTCAGTATTCACAGACAGTAACAGGCAGTGTTCAGTATTCACAGACAGTAACAGGCAGTGTTCAGTATTCACAGACAGTAACAGGCAGTGTTCAGTATTCACAGACAGTAACAGGCAGTGTTCAGTATTCACAGACAGTAACAGGCAGTGTTCAGTATTCACAGACAGTAACAGGCAGTGTTCAGTATTCACAGACAGTAACAGGCAGTGTTCAGTATTCACAGACAGTAACAGGCAGTGTTCAGTATTCACAGACAGTAACAGGCAGTGTTCAGTATTCACAGACAGTAACAGGCAGTGTTCAGTATTCACAGACAGTAACAGGCAGTGTTCAGTATTCACAGACAGTAACAGGCAGTGTTCAGTATTCACAGACAGTAACAGGCAGTGTTCAGTATTCACAGACAGTAACAGGCAGTGTTCAGTATTCACAGACAGTAACAGGCAGTGTTCAGTATTCAGACAGTAACAGGCAGTAACCAGTATTCACAGACAGTAACACAGTGTTCAGTATTCACAGACAGTAACAGGCAGTGTTCAGTATTCACAGACAGTAACAGGCAGTGTTCAGTATTCACAGACAGTAACAGGCAGTGTTCAGTATTCACAGACAGTAACAGGCAGTCAGTATTCACAGACAGTAACAGGCAGTGTTCAGTATTCACAGACAGTAACAGGCAGTGTTCAGTATTCACAGACAGTAACAGGCAGTGTTCAGTATTCACAGACAGTAACAGGCAGTGTTCAGTATTCACAGACAGTAACAGGCAGTGTTCAGTATTCACAGACAGTAACAGGCAGTGTTCAGTATTCACAGACAGTAACAGGCAGTGTTCAGTATTCACAGACAGTAACAGGCAGTGTCAGTATTCACAGACAGTAACAGGCAGTGTTCAGTATTCACAGACAGTAACAGGCAGTGTTCAGTATTCACAGACAGTAACAGGCAGTGTTCAGTATTCACAGACAGTAACAGGCAGGCAGTGTTCAGTATTCACAGACAGTAACAGGCAGTGTTCAGTATTCACAGACAGTAACAGGCAGTGTTCACAGGCAGTGTTCAGTATTCAGACAGTAACAGGCAGTGTTCAGTATTCACAGACAGTAACAGGCAGTGTTCAGTATTCACAGACAGTAACAGGCAGTGTTCAGTATTCACAGAACGTAACAGGCAGTGTTCAGTATTCACAGACAGTAACAGGCAGTGTTCAGTATTCACAGACAGTAACAGGCAGTGTTCAGTATTCACAGACAGCAACAGGCAGTGTTTAGTATTCAGACAGTAACAGGCAGTGTTCAGTATTCACAGACAGTAGCAGGCAGTGTTCAGTATTCACAGACAGTAACAGGCAGTATTCACAGACAGTAACAGACAGTGTTCAGTATTCATAGACAGTAACATGCAGTGTTCAGTTCACAGACAGTAACAGGCAGTGTTCAGTATTCACAGACAGTAACAGGCAGTGTTCAGTATTCACAGACAGTAGCAGGCAGTGTTCAGTATTCACAGACAGTAACACAGTGTTCAGTATTCACAGACAGTAACAGGCAGTGTTCAGTACTCACAGACAGTAACAGGCAGTGTTCACAGACAGTAACAGGCAGTGTTCAGTATTCACAGACAGTAACAGGCAGTGTTCACAGACAGTAACAGGCAGTGTTCAGTATTCACAGACAGTAACAGGCAGTGTTCAGTATTCACAGACAGTAACAGGCAGTATTCACAGACAGTAACAGGCAGTGTTTAGTAATCACAGACAGTAACAGGCAGTGTTCAGTATTCACAGACAGTAACAGGCAGTGTTCAGTATTCACAGACAGTAACAGGCAGTGTTCAGTATTCACAGACAGTAACAGGCAGTGTTCAGTATTCACAGACAGTAACAGGCAGTGTTCAGTAGTCACAGACAGTAACAGGCAGTGTTCAGTATTCACAGACAGTAACAGGCAGTGTTCAGTATTCACAGACAGTAACAGGCAGTGTTCAGTATTCACAGACAGTAACAGGCAGTATTCACAGACAGTAACAGGCAGTGTTCAGTATTCACATACAGTAACAGGCAGTGTTCAGTATTCACAGACAGTAGCAGGCAGTGTTCAGTATTCACAGACAGTAGCAGGCAGTGTTCAGTATTCACAGACAGTAGCAGGCAGTGTTCAGTATTCACAGACAGTAACAGGCAGTGTTCAGTATTCAGACAGTAACAGGCAGTGTTCAGTATTCACAGACAGTAACAGGCAGTGTTCAGTATTCACAGACAGTAACAGGCAGTGTTCAGTATTCACAGACAGTAACAGGCAGTGTTCAGTATTCACAGACAGTAACAGGCAGTAACAGGCAGTGTTCAGTATTCACAGGCAGTGTTCAGTATTCACAGACAGTAACAGGCAGTGTTCAGTATTCACAGACAGTAACAGGCAGTGTTCAGTATTCACAGACAGTAGCAGGCAGTGTTCAGTATTCACAGACAGTAGCAGGCAGTGTTCAGTATTCACAGACAGTAGCAGGCAGTGTTAGGTATTCACAGACAGTAGCAGGCAGTGTTCAGTATTCACAGACAGTAGCAGGCAGTGTTCAGTATTCACAGACAGTAGCAGGCAGTGTTAGGTCATAGACAGTAACAGGCAGTGTTCAGTATTCACAGACAGTAACAGGCAGTGTTCAGTATTCACAGACAGTAACAGGCATTGTTCAGTATTCACAGACAGTAACAGGCAGTGTTCAGTATTCAGACAGTAACAGGCAGTGTGTTCACAGACAGTATATTCACAGACAGTAACAGGCAGTGTTCAGTATTCACAGACAGTAACAGGCAGTGTTCAGTATTCAGACAGTAACAGGCAGTGTTCAGTATTCACAGACAGTAACAGGCAGTGTTCAGTATTCACAGACACAGAGTGTTCAGTAGTCACAGGCAGTGTTCAGTATTCACAGACAGTAACAGGCAGTGTTCAGTATTCACAGACAGTAACAGGCAGTGTTCAGTATTCACAGACAGTAACAGGCAGTGTTCAGTATTCACAGACAGTAACAGGCAGTATTCACAGACAGTAACAGGCAGTGTTCAGTATTCACATACAGTAACAGGCAGTGTTCAGTATTCACAGACAGTAGCAGGCAGTGTTCAGTATTCACAGACAGTAACAGGCAGTGTTCAGTATTCACAGACAGTAGCAGGCAGTGTTCAGTATTCACAGACAGTAACAGGCAGTGTTCAGTATTCAGACAGTAACAGGCAGTGTTCAGTATTCACAGACAGTAACAGGCAGTGTTCAGTATTCACAGACAGTAACAGGCAGTGTTCAGTATTCACAGACAGTAACAGGCAGTGTTCAGTATTCACAGACAGTAACAGGCAGTAACAGGCAGTGTTCAGTATTCACAGGCAGTGTTCAGTATTCACAGACAGTAACAGGCAGTGTTCAGTATTCACAGACAGTAACAGGCAGTGTTCAGTATTCACAGACAGTAGCAGGCAGTGTTCAGTATTCACAGACAGTAGCAGGCAGTGTTCAGTATTCACAGACAGTAGCAGGCAGTGTTAGGTATTCACAGACAGTAGCAGGCAGTGTTCAGTATTCACAGACAGTAGCAGGCAGTGTTCAGTATTCACAGACAGTAGCAGGCAGTGTTAGGTATTCATAGACAGTAACAGGCAGTGTTCAGTATTCACAGACAGTAACAGGCAGTGTTCAGTATTCACAGACAGTAACAGGCATTGTTCAGTATTCACAGACAGTAACAGGCAGTGTTCAGTATTCAGACAGTAACAGGCAGTGTTCAGTATTCACAAACAGTAACAGGCAGTGTTCAGTATTCACAGACAGTAACAGGCAGTATTCACAGACAGTAACAGGCAGTGTTCAGTATTCACAGACAGTAACAGGCAGTGTTCAGTATTCAGACAGTAACAGGCAGTGTTCAGTATTCACAGACAGTAACAGGCAGTGTTCAGTATTCACAGACGGTAACAGGCAGTGTTCAGTATTCACAGACAGTAACAGGCAGTGTTCAGTATTCACAGACAGTAACAGGCAGTGTTCACAGTAACAGGCAGTGTTCAGTATTCACAGACAGTAACAGGCACAGACAGTAACAGGCAGTGTTCAGTATTCAGACAGTAACAGGCAGTGTTCAGTATTCACAGACAGTAACAGGCAGTGTTCAGTATTCACAGACAGTAACAGGCAGTGTTCAGTATTCACAGACAGTAACAGGCAGTATTCACAGACAGTAACAGGCAGTGTTCAGTATTCACATACAGTAACAGGCAGTGTTCAGTATTCACAGACAGTAACAGGCAGTGTTCAGTATTCACAGACAGTAACAGGCAGTGTTCAGTATTCACAGACAGTAACAGGCAGTATTCACAGACAGTAACAGGCAGTGTTCAATATTCACAGACAGTAACAGGCAGTGTTCAGTATTCAGACAGTAACAGGCAGTGTTCAGTATTCACAGACAGTAACAGGCAGTGTTCAGTATTCACAGACAGTAACAGGCAGTGTTCAGTATTCACAGACAGTAACAGGCAGTGTTCAGTATTCACAGACAGTAACAGGCAGTAACAGGCAGTGTTCAGTATTCACAGGCAGTGTTCAGTATTCACAGACAGTAACAGGCAGTGTTCAGTATTCACAGACAGTAACAGGCAGTGTTCAGTATTCACAGACAGTAGCAGGCAGTGTTCAGTATTCACAGACAGTAGCAGGCAGTGTTCAGTATTCACAGACAGTAGCAGGCAGTGTTCAGTATTCACAGACAGTAACAGGCAGTGTTCAGTATTCACAGACAGTAACAGGCAGTGTTCACAGACAGTAACAGGCAGTGTTCAGTATTCACAGACAGTAACAGGCAGTGTTCAGTATTCACAGACAGTAAAGGCAGGCAGTATTCACAGACAGTAACAGGCAGTATTCACAGACAGTAACAGGCAGTGTTCAGTATTCACAGACAGTAACAGGCAGTGTTCAGTATTCAGACAGTAACAGGCAGTGTTCAGTATTCACAGACGGTAACAGGCATTGTTCAGTATTCACAGACGGTAACAGGCAGTGTTCAGTATTCACAGACAGTAACAGGCAGTGTTCAGTATTCACAGACAGTAACAGGCAGTGTTCACAGACAGTAACAGGCAGTGTTCAGTATTCACAGACAGTAACAGGCAGTGTTCAGTATTCACAGACAGTAACAGGCAGTGTTCAGTATTCAGACAGTAACAGGCAGTGTTCAGTATTCACAGACAGTAACAGGCAGTGTTCAGTATTCACAGACAGTAACAGGCAGTGTTCAGTATTCACAGAACGTAACAGGCAGTGTTCAGTATTCACAGACAGTAACAGGCAGTGTTCAGTATTCACAGACAGTAACAGGCAGTGTTCAGTATTCACAGACAGCAACAGGCAGTGTTTAGTATTCAGACAGTAACAGGCAGTGTTCAGTATTCACAGACAGTAGCAGGCAGTGTTCAGTATTCACAGACAGTAACAGGCAGTGTTCAGTATTCATAGACAGTAACACAGACAGTTCACAGACAGTAACAGGCAGTGTTCAGTATTCACAGACAGTAACAGGCAGTGTTCAGTATTCACAGACAGTAACAGGCAGTGTTCAGTATTCACAGACAGTAACAGGCAGTGTTCAGTATTCACAGACAGTAACAGGCAGTGTTCAGTATTCACAGACAGTAAGGCAGTGTTCAGTATTCACAGACAGTAACAGGCAGTGTTCAGTACAGTAACAGACAGTGTTCAGTATTCATAGACAGTAACATGCAGTGTTCAGTTCACAGACAGCAACAGGCAGTGTTCAGTATTCACAGACAGTAACAGGCAGTGTTCAGTATTCACAGACAGTAGCAGGCAGTGTTCAGTATTCACAGACAGTAACACAGTGTTCAGTATTCACAGACAGTAACAGGCAGTGTTCAGTACTCACAGACAGTAACAGGCAGTGTTCACAGACAGTAACAGGCAGTGTTCAGTATTCACAGACAGTAACAGGCAGTGTTCACAGACAGTAACAGGCAGTGTTCAGTATTCACAGACAGTAACAGGCAGTGTTCAGTATTCACAGACAGTAACAGGCAGTATTCACAGACAGTAACAGGCAGTGTTTAGTAATCACAGACAGTAACAGGCAGTGTTCAGTATTCACAGACAGTAACAGGCAGTGTTCAGTAGTCACAGACAGTAACAGGCAGTGTTCAGTATTCACAGACAGTAACAGGCAGTGTTCAGTATTCACAGACAGTAACAGGCAGTGTTCAGTATTCACAGACAGTAACAGGCAGTATTCACAGACAGTAACAGGCAGTGTTCAGTATTCACATACAGTAACAGGCAGTGTTCAGTATTCACAGACAGTAGCAGGCAGTGTTCAGTATTCACAGACAGTAACAGGCAGTGTTCAGTATTCACAGACAGTAGCAGGCAGTGTTCAGTATTCACAGACAGTAACAGGCAGTGTTCAGTATTCAGACAGTAACAGGCAGTGTTCAGTATTCACAGACAGTAACAGGCAGTGTTCAGTATTCACAGACAGTAACAGGCAGTGTTCAGTATTCACAGACAGTAACAGGCAGTGTTCAGTATTCACAGACAGTAACAGGCAGTAACAGGCAGTGTTCAGTATTCACAGGCAGTGTTCAGTATTCACAGACAGTAACAGGCAGTGTTCAGTATTCACAGACAGTAACAGGCAGTGTTCAGTATTCACAGACAGTAGCAGGCAGTGTTCAGTATTCACAGACAGTAGCAGGCAGTGTTCAGTATTCACAGACAGTAGCAGGCAGTGTTAGGTATTCACAGACAGTAGCAGGCAGTGTTCAGTATTCACAGACAGTAGCAGGCAGTGTTCAGTATTCACAGACAGTAGCAGGCAGTGTTAGGTATTCATAGACAGTAACAGGCAGTGTTCAGTATTCACAGACAGTAACAGGCAGTGTTCAGTATTCACAGACAGTAACAGGCATTGTTCAGTATTCACAGACAGTAACAGGCAGTGTTCAGTATTCAGACAGTAACAGGCAGTGTTCAGTATTCACAGACAGTAACAGGCAGTATTCACAGACAGTAACAGGCAGTGTTCAGTATTCACAGACAGTAACAGGCAGTGTTCAGTATTCAGACAGTAACAGGCAGTGTTCAGTATTCACAGACAGTAACAGGCAGTGTTCAGTATTCACAGACAGTAACAGGCAGTGTTCAGTAGTCACAGGCAGTGTTCAGTATTCACAGACAGTAACAGGCAGTGTTCAGTATTCACAGACAGTAACAGGCAGTGTTCAGTATTCACAGACAGTAACAGGCAGTATTCACAGACAGTAACAGGCAGTGTTCAGTATTCACATACAGTAACAGGCAGTGTTCAGTATTCACAGACAGTAGCAGGCAGTGTTCAGTATTCACAGACAGTAACAGGCAGTGTTCAGTATTCACAGACAGTAGCAGGCAGTGTTCAGTATTCACAGACAGTAACAGGCAGTGTTCAGTATTCAGACAGTAACAGGCAGTGTTCAGTATTCACAGACAGTAACAGGCAGTGTTCAGTATTCACAGACAGTAACAGGCAGTGTTCAGTATTCACAGACAGTAACAGGCAGTGTTCAGTATTCACAGACAGTAACAGGCAGTAACAGGCAGTGTTCAGTATTCACAGGCAGTGTTCAGTATTCACAGACAGTAACAGGCAGTGTTCAGTATTCACAGACAGTAACAGGCAGTGTTCAGTATTCACAGACAGTAGCAGGCAGTGTTCAGTATTCACAGACAGTAGCAGGCAGTGTTCAGTATTCACAGACAGTAGCAGGCAGTGTTAGGTATTCACAGACAGTAGCAGGCAGTGTTCAGTATTCACAGACAGTAGCAGGCAGTGTTCAGTATTCACAGACAGTAGCAGGCAGTGTTAGGTATTCATAGACAGTAACAGGCAGTGTTCAGTATTCACAGACAGTAACAGGCAGTGTTCAGTATTCACAGACAGTAACAGGCATTGTTCAGTATTCACAGACAGTAACAGGCAGTGTTCAGTATTCAGACAGTAACAGGCAGTGTTCAGTATTCACAAACAGTAACAGGCAGTGTTCAGTATTCACAGACAGTAACAGGCAGTATTCACAGACAGTAACAGGCAGTGTTCAGTATTCACAGACAGTAACAGGCAGTGTTCAGTATTCAGACAGTAACAGGCAGTGTTCAGTATTCACAGACAGTAACAGGCAGTGTTCAGTATTCACAGACAGTAACAGGCAGTGTTCAGTATTCACAGACAGTAACAGGCAGTGTTCAGTATTCACAGACAGTAACAGGCAGTGTTCACAGACAGTAACAGGCAGTGTTCAGTATTCACAGACAGTAACAGGCAGTGTTCAGTATTCACAGACAGTAACAGGCAGTGTTCAGTATTCACAGACAGTAACAGGCAGTGTTCAGTATTCACAGACAGTAACAGGCAGTGTTCAGTATTCACAGACAGTAACAGGCAGTGTTCAGTATTCACAGACAGTAACAGGCAGTATTCACAGACAGTAACAGGCAGTGTTCAGTATTCACAGACAGTAACAGGCAGTGTTCAGTATTCACAGACAGTAACAGGCAGTGTTCAGTATTCACAGACAGTAACAGGCAGTGTTCAGTATTCACAGACAGTAACAGGCAGTATTCACAGACAGTAACAGGCAGTGTTCAGTATTCACAGACAGTAACAGGCAGTGTTCAGTATTCAGACAGTAACAGGCAGTGTTCAGTATTCACAGACAGTAACAGGCAGTGTTCAGTATTCACAGACAGTAACAGGCAGTGTTCAGTATTCACAGACAGTAACAGGCAGTGTTCAGTATTCACAGACAGTAACAGGCAGTAACAGGCAGTGTTCAGTATTCACAGGCAGTGTTCAGTATTCACAGACAGTAACAGGCAGTGTTCAGTATTCACAGACAGTAACAGGCAGTGTTCAGTATTCACAGACAGTAGCAGGCAGTGTTCAGTATTCACAGACAGTAGCAGGCAGTGTTCAGTATTCACAGACAGTAGCAGGCAGTGTTAGTATTCACAGACAGTAACAGGCAGTGTTCAGTATTCACAGACAGTAACAGGCAGTGTTCAGTATTCACAGACAGTAACAGGCATTGTTCAGTATTCACAGACAGTAACAGGCAGTGTTCAGTATTCAGACAGTAACAGGCAGTGTTCAGTATTCACAGACAGTAACAGGCAGTGTTCAGTATTCACAGACAGTAACAGGCAGTATTCACAGACAGTAACAGGCAGTGTTCAGTATTCACAGACAGTAACAGGCAGTGTTCAGTATTCACAGACAGTAACAGGCAGTGTTCAGTATTCACAGACAGTAACAGGCAGTGTTCAGTATTCACAGACGGTAACAGGCAGTGTTCAGTATTCACAGACAGTAACAGGCAGTGTTCAGTATTCACAGACAGTAACAGGCAGTGTTCACAGACAGTAACAGGCAGTGTTCAGTATTCACAGACAGTAACAGGCAGTGTTCAGTATTCACAGACAGTAACAGGCAGTGTTCAGTATTCAGACAGTAACAGGCAGTGTTCAGTATTCAGACAGTAACAGGCAGTGTTCAGTATTCACAGACAGTAACAGGCAGTGTTCAGTATTCACAGACAGTAACAGGCAGTGTTCAGTATTCACAGACAGTAACAGGCAGTGTTCAGTATTCACAGACAGTAACAGGCAGTGTTCAGTATTCACAGACAGTAACAGGCAGTGTTCAGTATTCACAGACAGTAACAGGCAGTGTTCAGTATTCACAGACAGTAACAGGCAGTGTTCAGTATTCACAGACAGCAACAGGCAGTGTTTAGTATTCAGACAGTAACAGGCAGTGTTCAGTATTCACAGACAGTAACAGGCAGTGTTTAGTATTCACAGACAGTAACAGGCAGTGTTTAGTATTCACAGACAGTAACAGGCAGTGTTCAGTATTCACAGACAGTAACAGGCAGTGTTCACAGACAGTAACAGGCAGTGTTCAGTATTCACAGACAGTAACAGGCAGTTTTCACAGACAGTAACAGGCAGTATTCACAGACAGTAACAGACAGTGGTCAGTATTCATAGACAGTAACAGGCAGTGTTCAGTATTCACAGACAGTAACAGGCAGTGTTCAGTTCACAGACAGTAACAGGCAGTGTTCAGTATTCACAGACAGTAACAGGCAGTGTTCAGTACTCACAGACAGTAACAGGCAGTGTTCACAGACAGTAACAGGCAGTGTTCAGTATTCACAGACAGTAACAGGCAGTGTTCACAGACAGTAACAGGCAGTGTTCAGTATTCACAGACAGTAACAGGCAGTGTTCAGTATTCACAGACAGTAACAGGCAGTATTCACAGACAGTAACAGGCAGTGTTTAGTAATCACAGACAGTAACAGGCAGTGTTCAGTATTCACAGACAGTAACAGGCAGTGTTCAGTAGTCACAGACAGTGACAGGCAGTGTTCAGTATTCACAGACAGTAACAGGCAGTGTTCAGTATTCACAGACAGTAACAGGCAGTGTTCAGTATTCACAGACAGTAACAGGCAGTATTCACAGACAGTAACAGGCAGTGTTTAGTAATCACAGACAGTAACAGGCAGTGTTCAGTATTCACAGACAGTAACAGGCAGTGTTCAGTAGTCACAGACAGTAACAGGCAGTGTTCAGTATTCACAGACAGTAACAGGCAGTGTTCAGTATTCACAGACAGTAACAGGCAGTGTTCATTATTCACAGGCAGTAACAGGCAGTGTTCAGTATTCACAGGCAGTAACAGGCAGTGTTCAGTATTCACAGGCAGTAACAGGCAGTGTTCAGTATTCACAGGCAGTAACAGGCAGTGTTCACAGACAGTAACAGGCAGTGTTTAGTAATCACAGACAGTAACAGGCAGTATTCACAGACAGTAACAGGCAGTATTCAGTATTCACAGACAGTAACAGGCAGTGTTCAGTATTCACAGACAGTAACAGGCAGTGTTCAGTATTCACAGACAGTAACAGGCAGTGTTCAGTATTCACAGGCAGTGTTCAGTATTCACAGGCAGTAACAGGCAGTGTTCAGTATTCACAGGCAGTAACAGGCAGTGTTCAGTATTCACAGGCAGTAACGGGCAGTGTTCAGTATTCACAGGCAGTAACAGGCAGTGTTCACAGACAGTAACAGGCAGTGTTTAGTAATCACAGACAGTAACAGGCAGTATTCACAGACAGTAACAGGCAGTATTCAGTATTCACAGACAGTAACAGGCAGTGTTCAGTATTCACAGACAGTAACAGGCAGTGTTCAGTATTCACAGACAGTAACAGGCAGTGTTCAGTATTCACAGACAGTAACAGGCAGTGTTCAGTATTCACAGACAGTAACAGGCAGTGTTCAGTATGCACAGACAGTAGCAGGCAGTGTTCAGTATTCACAGACAGTAACAGGCAGTGTTCAGTATTCACAGACAGTAACAGGCAGTGCTCAGTATTCACAGGCAGTGTTCAGTATTCACAGGCAGTGTTCAGTATTCACAGGCAGTAACAGGCAGTGTTCAGTATTCACAGGCAGTAACAGGCAGTGTTCAGTATTCACAGGCAGTGTTCAGTATTCACAGGCAGTGTTCAGTATTCACAGGCAGTAACAGGCAGTGTTCAGTATTCACAGACAGTAACAGGCAGTGTTCAGTATTCACAGACAGTAACAGGCAGTGTTCAGTATTCACACAGTAACAGGCAGTGTTCAGTATTCACAGACAGTAACAGGCAGTGTTCAGTATTCACAGACAGTAACAGGCAGTATTCACAGACAGTAACAGACAGTGTTCAGTATTCACAGACAGTAACAGGCAGTGTTCAGTATTCACAGACAGTAGCAGGCAGTGTTCAGTATTCACAGACAGTAACAGGCAGTGTTCAGTATTCACAGACAGTAACAGGCAGTGTTCAGTATTCACAGACAGTAACAGGCAGTGTTCAGTATTCACAGGCAGTAACAGGCAGTGTTCAGTATTCACAGGCAGTGTTCAGTATTCACAGGCAGTAACAGGCAGTGTTCAGTATTCACAGGCAGTAACAGGCAGTGTTCAGTATTCACAGGCAGTGTTCAGTATTCACAGGCAGTAACAGGCAGTGTTCAGTATTCACAGGCAGTAACAGGCAGTGTTCAGTATTCACAGGCAGTGTTCAGTATTCACAGGCAGTAACAGGCAGTGTTCAGTATTCACAGGCAGTAACAGGCAGTGTTCAGTATTCACAGGCAGTAACAGGCAGTGTTCAGTATTCACAGGCAGTAACAGGCAGTGTTCAGTATTCACAGACAGTAACAGGCAGTGTTCACAGACAGTAACAGGCAGTGCTTAGTAATCACAGACAGTAACAGGCAGTATTCACAGACAGTAACAGGCAGTGTTCAGTATTCACAGACAGTAACAGGCAGTGTTCAGTATTCACAGACAGTAACAGGCAGTGTTCACAGACAGTAACAGGCAGTGCTTAGTAATCACAGACAGTAACAGGCAGTATTCACAGACAGTAACAGGCAGTGTTCAGTATTCACAGACAGTAACAGGCAGTGTTCAGTATTCACAGACAGTAACAGGCAGTGTTCAGTATTCACAGACAGTAGTAGGCAGTGTTCAGTATTCACAGACAGTAACAGGCAGTGTTCAGTATTCACAGACAGTAACAGGCAGTGTTCAGTATTCACAGACAGTAACAGGCAGTGTTCAGTATTCACAGGCAGTGTTCAGTATTCACAGGCAGTGTTCAGTATTCACAGGCAGTAACAGGCAGTGTTCAGTATTCACAGGCAGTGTTCAGTATTCACAGGCAGTAACAGGCAGTGTTCAGTATTCACAGGCAGTAACAGGCAGTGTTCAGTATTCACAGACAGTAGCAGGCAGTGTTCAGTATTCACAGACCGTAGCAGGCAGTGTTCAGTATTCACAGACAGTAACAGGCAGTGTTCAGTATTCAGACAGTAACAGGCAGTGTTCAGTATTCACAGACAGTAACAGGCAGTGTTCAGTATTCACAGACAGTAACAGGCAGTGTTCAGTATTCACAGACAGTAACAGGCAGTATTCACAGACAGTAACAGGCAGTGTTCAGTATTCACAGACAGTAACAGGCAGTGTTCAGTATTCAGACAGTAACAGGCAGTGTTCAGTATTCACAGACAGTAACAGGCAGTGTTCAGTATTCACAGACAGTAACAGGCAGTAACAGGCAGTGTTCAGTATTCACAGGCAGTGTTCAGTATTCACAGACAGTAACAGGCAGTGTTCAGTATTCACAGACAGTAACAGGCAGTGTTCAGTATTCACAGACAGTAGCAGGCAGTGTTCAGTATTCACAGACAGTAGCAGGCAGTGTTCAGTATTCACAGACAGTAGCAGGCAGTGTTAGGTATTCACAGACAGTAACAGGCAGTGTTCAGTATTCACAGACAGTAACAGGCAGTGTTCAGTATTCACAGACAGTAACAGGCATTGTTCAGTATTCACAGACAGTAACAGGCAGTGTTCAGTATTCAGACAGTAACAGGCAGTGTTCAGTATTCACAGACAGTAACAGGCAGTGTTCAGTATTCACAGACAGTAACAGGCAGTATTCACAGACAGTAACAGGCAGTGTTCAGTATTCACAGACAGTAACAGGCAGTGTTCAGTATTCAGACAGTAACAGGCAGTGTTCAGTATTCACAGACAGTAACAGGCAGTGTTCAGTATTCACAGACAGTAACAGGCAGTAACAGGCAGTGTTCAGTATTCACAGGCAGTGTTCAGTATTCACAGACAGTAACAGGCAGTGTTCAGTATTCACAGACAGTAACAGGCAGTGTTCAGTATTCACAGACAGTAGCAGGCAGTGTTCAGTATTCACAGACAGTAGCAGGCAGTGTTCAGTATTCACAGACAGTAGCAGGCAGTGTTAGGTATTCACAGACAGTAACAGGCAGTGTTCAGTATTCACAGACAGTAACAGGCAGTGTTCAGTATTCACAGACAGTAACAGGCATTGTTCAGTATTCACAGACAGTAACAGGCAGTGTTCAGTATTCAGACAGTAACAGGCAGTGTTCAGTATTCACAGACAGTAACAGGCAGTGTTCAGTATTCACAGACAGTAACAGGCAGTATTCACAGACAGTAACAGGCAGTGTTCAGTATTCACAGACAGTAACAGGCAGTGTTCAGTATTCAGACAGTAACAGGCAGTGTTCAGTATTCACAGACAGTAACAGGCAGTGTTCAGTATTCACAGACGGTAACAGGCAGTGTTCAGTATTCACAGACAGTAACAGGCAGTGTTCAGTATTCACAGACAGTAACAGGCAGTGTTCACAGACAGTAACAGGCAGTGTTCAGTATTCACAGACAGTAACAGGCAGTGTTCAGTATTCACAGACAGTAACAGGCAGTGTTCAGTATTCAGACAGTAACAGGCAGTGTTCAGTATTCACAGACAGTAACAGGCAGTGTTCAGTATTCACAGACAGTAACAGGCAGTGTTCAGTATTCACAGACAGTAACAGGCAGTGTTCAGTATTCACAGACAGTAACAGGCAGTGTTCAGTATTCACAGACAGTAACAGGCAGTGTTCAGTATTCACAGACAGCAACAGGCAGTGTTTAGTATTCAGACAGTAACAGGCAGTGTTCAGTATTCACAGGCAGTGTTCAGTATTCACAGGCAGTAACAGGCAGTGTTCAGTATTCACAGGCAGTAACAGGCAGTGTTCAGTATTCACAGGCAGTAACGGGCAGTGTTCAGTATTCACAGGCAGTAACAGGCAGTGTTCACAGACAGTAACAGGCAGTGTTTAGTAATCACAGACAGTAACAGGCAGTATTCACAGACAGTAACAGGCAGTATTCAGTATTCACAGACAGTAACAGGCAGTGTTCAGTATTCACAGACAGTAACAGGCAGTGTTCAGTATTCACAGACAGTAACAGGCAGTGTTCAGTATTCACAGACAGTAACAGGCAGTGTTCAGTATTCACAGACAGTAACAGGCAGTGTTCAGTATGCACATACAGTAGCAGGCAGTGTTCAGTATTCACAGACAGTAACAGGCAGTGTTCAGTATTCACAGACAGTAACAGGCAGTGCTCAGTATTCACAGGCAGTGTTCAGTATTCACAGGCAGTGTTCAGTATTCACAGGCAGTAACAGGCAGTGTTCAGTATTCACAGGCAGTAACAGGCAGTGTTCAGTATTCACAGGCAGTGTTCAGTATTCACAGGCAGTGTTCAGTATTCACAGGCAGTAACAGGCAGTGTTCAGTATTCACAGACAGTAACAGGCAGTGTTCAGTATTCACAGACAGTAGCAGGCAGTGTTCAGTATTCACAGACAGTAGCAGGCAGTGTTCAGTATTCACAGACAGTAGCAGGCAGTGTTAGGTATTCACAGACAGTAACAGGCAGTGTTCAGTATTCACAGACAGTAACAGGCAGTGTTCAGTATTCACAGACAGTAACAGGCATTGTTCAGTATTCACAGACAGTAACAGGCAGTGTTCAGTATTCAGACAGTAACAGGCAGTGTTCAGTATTCACAGACAGTAACAGGCAGTGTTCAGTATTCACAGACAGTAACAGGCAGTATTCACAGACAGTAACAGGCAGTGTTCAGTATTCACAGACAGTAACAGGCAGTGTTCAGTATTCAGACAGTAACAGGCAGTGTTCAGTATTCACAGACAGTAACAGGCAGTGTTCAGTATTCACAGACGGTAACAGGCAGTGTTCAGTATTCACAGACAGTAACAGGCAGTGTTCAGTATTCACAGACAGTAACAGGCAGTGTTCACAGACAGTAACAGGCAGTGTTCAGTATTCACAGACAGTAACAGGCAGTGTTCAGTATTCACAGACAGTAACAGGCAGTGTTCAGTATTCAGACAGTAACAGGCAGTGTTCAGTATTCACAGACAGTAACAGGCAGTGTTCAGTATTCACAGACAGTAACAGGCAGTGTTCAGTATTCACAGACAGTAACAGGCAGTGTTCAGTATTCACAGACAGTAACAGGCAGTGTTCAGTATTCACAGACAGTAACAGGCAGTGTTCAGTATTCACAGACAGCAACAGGCAGTGTTTAGTATTCAGACAGTAACAGGCAGTGTTCAGTATTCACAGGCAGTGTTCAGTATTCACAGGCAGTAACAGGCAGTGTTCAGTATTCACAGGCAGTAACAGGCAGTGTTCAGTATTCACAGGCAGTAACGGGCAGTGTTCAGTATTCACAGGCAGTAACAGGCAGTGTTCACAGACAGTAACAGGCAGTGTTTAGTAATCACAGACAGTAACAGGCAGTATTCACAGACAGTAACAGGCAGTATTCAGTATTCACAGACAGTAACAGGCAGTGTTCAGTATTCACAGACAGTAACAGGCAGTGTTCAGTATTCACAGACAGTAACAGGCAGTGTTCAGTATTCACAGACAGTAACAGGCAGTGTTCAGTATTCACAGACAGTAACAGGCAGTGTTCAGTATGCACATACAGTAGCAGGCAGTGTTCAGTATTCACAGACAGTAACAGGCAGTGTTCAGTATTCACAGACAGTAACAGGCAGTGCTCAGTATTCACAGGCAGTGTTCAGTATTCACAGGCAGTGTTCAGTATTCACAGGCAGTAACAGGCAGTGTTCAGTATTCACAGGCAGTAACAGGCAGTGTTCAGTATTCACAGGCAGTGTTCAGTATTCACAGGCAGTGTTCAGTATTCACAGGCAGTAACAGGCAGTGTTCAGTATTCACAGACAGTAACAGGCAGTGTTCAGTATTCACAGGCAGTGTTCAGTATTCACAGGCAGTAACAGGCAGTGTTCAGTATTCACAGGCAGTAACAGGCAGTGTTCAGTATTCACAGACAGTAGCAGGCAGTGTTCAGTATTCACAGACCGTAGCAGGCAGTGTTCAGTATTCACAGACAGTAACAGGCAGTGTTCAGTATTCAGACAGTAACAGGCAGTGTTCAGTATTCACAGACAGTAACAGGCAGTGTTCAGTATTCACAGACAGTAACAGGCAGTGTTCAGTATTCACAGACAGTAACAGGCAGTATTCACAGACAGTAACAGGCAGTGTTCAGTATTCACAGACAGTAACAGGCAGTGTTCAGTATTCAGACAGTAACAGGCAGTGTTCAGTATTCACAGACAGTAACAGGCAGTGTTCAGTATTCACAGACAGTAACAGGCAGTAACAGGCAGTGTTCAGTATTCACAGGCAGTGTTCAGTATTCACAGACAGTAACAGGCAGTGTTCAGTATTCACAGACAGTAACAGGCAGTGTTCAGTATTCACAGACAGTAGCAGGCAGTGTTCAGTATTCACAGACAGTAGCAGGCAGTGTTCAGTATTCACAGACAGTAGCAGGCAGTGTTAGGTATTCACAGACAGTAACAGGCAGTGTTCAGTATTCACAGACAGTAACAGGCAGTGTTCAGTATTCACAGACAGTAACAGGCATTGTTCAGTATTCACAGACAGTAACAGGCAGTGTTCAGTATTCAGACAGTAACAGGCAGTGTTCAGTATTCACAGACAGTAACAGGCAGTGTTCAGTATTCACAGACAGTAACAGGCAGTATTCACAGACAGTAACAGGCAGTGTTCAGTATTCACAGACAGTAACAGGCAGTGTTCAGTATTCAGAAAGTAACAGGCAGTGTTCAGTATTCACAGACAGTAACAGGCAGTGTTCAGTATTCACAGACGGTAACAGGCAGTGTTCAGTATTCACAGACAGTAACAGGCAGTGTTCAGTATTCACAGACAGTAACAGGCAGTGTTCACAGACAGTAACAGGCAGTGTTCAGTATTCACAGACAGTAACAGGCAGTGTTCAGTATTCACAGACAGTAACAGGCAGTGTTCAGTATTCAGACAGTAACAGGCAGTGTTCAGTATTCACAGACAGTAACAGGCAGTGTTCAGTATTCACAGACAGCAACAGGCAGTGTTTAGTATTCAGACAGTAACAGGCAGTGTTCAGTATTCACAGACAGTAACAGGCAGTGTTTAGTATTCACAGACAGTAACAGGCAGTGTTCAGTATTCACAGACAGTAACAGGCAGTGTTCACAGACAGTAACAGGCAGTGTTCAGTATTCACAGACAGTAACAGGCAGTTTTCACAGACAGTAACAGGCAGTATTCACAGACAGTAACAGACAGTGTTCAGTATTCATAGACAGTAACATGCAGTGTTCAGTTCACAGACAGTAACAGGCAGTGTTCAGTATTCACAGACAGTAACAGGCAGTGTTCAGTATTCACAGACAGTAGCAGGCAGTGTTCAGTATTCACAGACAGTAACACAGTGTTCAGTATTCACAGACAGTAACAGGCAGTGTTCAGTACTCACAGACAGTAACAGGCAGTGTTCACAGACAGTAACAGGCAGTGTTCAGTATTCACAGACAGTAACAGGCAGTGTTCACAGACAGTAACAGGCAGTGTTCAGTATTCACAGACAGTAACAGGCAGTGTTCAGTATTCACAGACAGTAACAGGCAGTATTCACAGACAGTAACAGGCAGTGTTTAGTAATCACAGACAGTAACAGGCAGTGTTCAGTAGTCACAGACAGTAACAGGCAGTGTTCAGTATTCACAGACAGTAACAGGCAGTGTTCAGTATTCACAGACAGTAACAGGCAGTGTTCAGTATTCACAGACAGTAACAGGCAGTATTCACAGACAGTAACAGGCAGTGTTCAGTATTCACATACAGTAACAGGCAGTGTTCAGTATTCACAGACAGTAGCAGGCAGTGTTCAGTATTCACAGACAGTAACAGGCAGTGTTCAGTATTCACAGACAGTAGCAGGCAGTGTTCAGTATTCACAGACAGTAACAGGCAGTGTTCAGTATTCAGACAGTAACAGGCAGTGTTCAGTATTCACAGACAGTAACAGGCAGTGTTCAGTATTCACAGACAGTAACAGGCAGTGTTCAGTATTCACAGACAGTAACAGGCAGTAACAGGCAGTGTTCAGTATTCACAGGCAGTGTTCAGTATTCACAGACAGTAACAGGCAGTGTTCAGTATTCACAGACAGTAACAGGCAGTGTTCAGTATTCACAGACAGTAGCAGGCAGTGTTCAGTATTCACAGACAGTAGCAGGCAGTGTTCAGTATTCACAGACAGTAGCAGGCAGTGTTAGGTATTCACAGACAGTAACAGGCAGTGTTCAGTATTCACAGACAGTAACAGGCAGTGTTCAGTATTCACAGACAGTAACAGGCATTGTTCAGTATTCACAGACAGTAACAGGCAGTGTTCAGTATTCAGACAGTAACAGGCAGTGTTCAGTATTCACAGACAGTAACAGGCAGTGTTCAGTATTCACAGACAGTAACAGGCAGTATTCACAGACAGTAACAGGCAGTGTTCAGTATTCACAGACAGTAACAGGCAGTGTTCAGTATTCAGACAGTAACAGGCAGTGTTCAGTATTCACAGACAGTAACAGGCAGTGTTCAGTATTCACAGACGGTAACAGGCAGTGTTCAGTATTCACAGACAGTAACAGGCAGTGTTCAGTATTCACAGACAGTAACAGGCAGTGTTCACAGACAGTAACAGGCAGTGTTCAGTATTCACAGACAGTAACAGGCAGTGTTCAGTATTCACAGACAGTAACAGGCAGTGTTCAGTATTCACAGACAGTAACAGGCAGTGTTCAGTATTCAGACAGTAACAGGCAGTGTTCAGTATTCACAGACAGTAACATGCAGTGTTCAGTATTCACAGACAGTAACAGGCAGTGTTCAGTATTCACAGACAGTAACAGGCAGTGTTCAGTATTCACAGACAGTAACAGGCAGTGTTCAGTATTCACAGACAGTAACAGGCAGTATTCACAGACAGTAACAGGCAGTGTTCAGTATTCACAGACAGTAACAGGCAGTGTTCAGTATTCAGACAGTAACAGGCAGTGTTCAGTATTCACAGACAGTAACAGGCAGTGTTCAGTATTCACAGACAGTAACAGGCAGTGTTCAGTATTCACAGACAGTAACAGGCAGTAACAGGCAGTGTTCAGTATTCACAGGCAGTGTTCAGTATTCACAGACAGTAACAGGCAGTGTTCAGTATTCACAGACAGTAGCAGGCAGTGTTCAGTATTCACAGACAGTAGCAGGCAGTGTTCAGTATTCACAGACAGTAGCAGGCAGTGTTAGGTATTCACAGACAGTAACAGGCAGTGTTCAGTATTCACAGACAGTAACAGGCAGTGTTCAGTATTCACAGACAGTAACAGGCATTGTTCAGTATTCACAGACAGTAACAGGCAGTGTTCAGTATTCAGACAGTAACAGGCAGTGTTCAGTATTCACAGACAGTAACAGGCAGTGTTCAGTATTCACAGACAGTAACAGGCAGTATTCACAGACAGTAACAGGCAGTGTTCAGTATTCACAGACAGTAACAGGCAGTGTTCAGTATTCACAGACAGTAACAGGCAGTGTTCAGTATTCACAGACAGTAACAGGCAGTGTTCAGTATTCACAGACGGTAACAGGCAGTGTTCAGTATTCACAGACAGTAACAGGCAGTGTTCAGTATTCACAGACAGTAACAGGCAGTGTTCACAGACAGTAACAGGCAGTGTTCAGTATTCACAGACAGTAACAGGCAGTGTTCAGTATTCACAGACAGTAACAGGCAGTGTTCAGTATTCAGACAGTAACAGGCAGTGTTCAGTATTCAGACAGTAACAGGCAGTGTTCAGTATTCACAGACAGTAACAGGCAGTGTTCAGTATTCACAGACAGTAACAGGCAGTGTTAAGTATTCACAGACAGTAACAGGCAGTGTTCAGTATTCACAGACAGTAACAGGCAGTGTTCAGTATTCACAGACAGTAACAGGCAGTGTTCAGTATTCACAGACAGCAACAGGCAGTGTTTAGTATTCAGACAGTAACAGGCAGTGTTCAGTATTCACAGACAGTAACAGGCAGTGTTTAGTATTCACAGACCGTAACAGGCAGTGTTTAGTATTCACAGACAGTAACAGGCAGTGTTCAGTATTCACAGACAGTAACAGGCAGTGTTCACAGACAGTAACAGGCAGTGTTCAGTATTCACAGACAGTAACAGGCAGTTTTCACAGACAGTAACAGGCAGTATTCACAGACAGTAACAGGCAGTGTTCAGTATTCATAGACAGTAACAGGCAGTGTTCAGTATTCACAGACAGTAACAGGCAGTGTTCAGTTCACAGACAGTAACAGGCAGTGTTCAGTATTCACAGACAGTAACAGGCAGTGTTCAGTATTCACAGACAGTAGCAGGCAGTGTTCAGTATTCACAGAGAGTAACACAGTGTTCAGTATTCACAGACAGTAACAGGCAGTGTTCAGTACTCACAGACAGTAACAGGCAGTGTTCACAGACAGTAACAGGCAGTATTCAGTATTCACAGACAGTAACAGGCAGTGTTCAGTATTCACAGACAGCAACAGGCAGTGTTTAGTATTCAGACAGTAACAGGCAGTGTTCAGTATTCACAGGCAGTGTTCAGTATTCACAGGCAGTAACAGGCAGTGTTCAGTATTCACAGGCAGTAACAGGCAGTGTTCAGTATTCACAGGCAGTAACGGGCAGTGTTCAGTATTCACAGGCAGTAACAGGCAGTGTTCACAGACAGTAACAGGCAGTGTTTAGTAATCACAGACAGTAACAGGCAGTATTCACAGACAGTAACAGGCAGTATTCAGTATTCACAGACAGTAACAGGCAGTGTTCAGTATTCACAGACAGTAACAGGCAGTGTTCAGTATTCACAGACAGTAACAGGCAGTGTTCAGTATTCACAGACAGTAACAGGCAGTGTTCAGTATTCACAGACAGTAACAGGCAGTGTTCAGTATGCACATACAGTAGCAGGCAGTGTTCAGTATTCACAGACAGTAACAGGCAGTGTTCAGTATTCACAGACAGTAACAGGCAGTGCTCAGTATTCACAGGCAGTGTTCAGTATTCACAGGCAGTGTTCAGTATTCACAGGCAGTAACAGGCAGTGTTCAGTATTCACAGGCAGTAACAGGCAGTGTTCAGTATTCACAGGCAGTGTTCAGTATTCACAGGCAGTGTTCAGTATTCACAGGCAGTAACAGGCAGTGTTCAGTATTCACAGACAGTAACAGGCAGTGTTCAGTATTCACAGGCAGTGTTCAGTATTCACAGGCAGTAACAGGCAGTGTTCAGTATTCACAGGCAGTAACAGGCAGTGTTCAGTATTCACAGACAGTAGCAGGCAGTGTTCAGTATTCACAGACCGTAGCAGGCAGTGTTCAGTATTCACAGACAGTAACAGGCAGTGTTCAGTATTCAGACAGTAACAGGCAGTGTTCAGTATTCACAGACAGTAACAGGCAGTGTTCAGTATTCACAGACAGTAACAGGCAGTGTTCAGTATTCACAGACAGTAACAGGCAGTATTCACAGACAGTAACAGGCAGTGTTCAGTATTCACAGACAGTAACAGGCAGTGTTCAGTATTCAGACAGTAACAGGCAGTGTTCAGTATTCACAGACAGTAACAGGCAGTGTTCAGTATTCACAGACAGTAACAGGCAGTAACAGGCAGTGTTCAGTATTCACAGGCAGTGTTCAGTATTCACAGACAGTAACAGGCAGTGTTCAGTATTCACAGACAGTAACAGGCAGTGTTCAGTATTCACAGACAGTAGCAGGCAGTGTTCAGTATTCACAGACAGTAGCAGGCAGTGTTCAGTATTCACAGACAGTAGCAGGCAGTGTTAGGTATTCACAGACAGTAACAGGCAGTGTTCAGTATTCACAGACAGTAACAGGCAGTGTTCAGTATTCACAGACAGTAACAGGCATTGTTCAGTATTCACAGACAGTAACAGGCAGTGTTCAGTATTCAGACAGTAACAGGCAGTGTTCAGTATTCACAGACAGTAACAGGCAGTGTTCAGTATTCACAGACAGTAACAGGCAGTATTCACAGACAGTAACAGGCAGTGTTCAGTATTCACAGACAGTAACAGGCAGTGTTCAGTATTCAGAAAGTAACAGGCAGTGTTCAGTATTCACAGACAGTAACAGGCAGTGTTCAGTATTCACAGACGGTAACAGGCAGTGTTCAGTATTCACAGACAGTAACAGGCAGTGTTCAGTATTCACAGACAGTAACAGGCAGTGTTCACAGACAGTAACAGGCAGTGTTCAGTATTCACAGACAGTAACAGGCAGTGTTCAGTATTCACAGACAGTAACAGGCAGTGTTCAGTATTCAGACAGTAACAGGCAGTGTTCAGTATTCACAGACAGTAACAGGCAGTGTTCAGTATTCACAGACAGCAACAGGCAGTGTTTAGTATTCAGACAGTAACAGGCAGTGTTCAGTATTCACAGACAGTAACAGGCAGTGTTTAGTATTCACAGACAGTAACAGGCAGTGTTCAGTATTCACAGACAGTAACAGGCAGTGTTCACAGACAGTAACAGGCAGTGTTCAGTATTCACAGACAGTAACAGGCAGTTTTCACAGACAGTAACAGGCAGTATTCACAGACAGTAACAGACAGTGTTCAGTATTCATAGACAGTAACATGCAGTGTTCAGTTCACAGACAGTAACAGGCAGTGTTCAGTATTCACAGACAGTAACAGGCAGTGTTCAGTATTCACAGACAGTAGCAGGCAGTGTTCAGTATTCACAGACAGTAACACAGTGTTCAGTATTCACAGACAGTAACAGGCAGTGTTCAGTACTCACAGACAGTAACAGGCAGTGTTCACAGACAGTAACAGGCAGTGTTCAGTATTCACAGACAGTAACAGGCAGTGTTCACAGACAGTAACAGGCAGTGTTCAGTATTCACAGACAGTAACAGGCAGTGTTCAGTATTCACAGACAGTAACAGGCAGTATTCACAGACAGTAACAGGCAGTGTTTAGTAATCACAGACAGTAACAGGCAGTGTTCAGTAGTCACAGACAGTAACAGGCAGTGTTCAGTATTCACAGACAGTAACAGGCAGTGTTCAGTATTCACAGACAGTAACAGGCAGTGTTCAGTATTCACAGACAGTAACAGGCAGTATTCACAGACAGTAACAGGCAGTGTTCAGTATTCACATACAGTAACAGGCAGTGTTCAGTATTCACAGACAGTAGCAGGCAGTGTTCAGTATTCACAGACAGTAACAGGCAGTGTTCAGTATTCACAGACAGTAGCAGGCAGTGTTCAGTATTCACAGACAGTAACAGGCAGTGTTCAGTATTCAGACAGTAACAGGCAGTGTTCAGTATTCACAGACAGTAACAGGCAGTGTTCAGTATTCACAGACAGTAACAGGCAGTGTTCAGTATTCACAGACAGTAACAGGCAGTAACAGGCAGTGTTCAGTATTCACAGGCAGTGTTCAGTATTCACAGACAGTAACAGGCAGTGTTCAGTATTCACAGACAGTAACAGGCAGTGTTCAGTATTCACAGACAGTAGCAGGCAGTGTTCAGTATTCACAGACAGTAGCAGGCAGTGTTCAGTATTCACAGACAGTAGCAGGCAGTGTTAGGTATTCACAGACAGTAACAGGCAGTGTTCAGTATTCACAGACAGTAACAGGCAGTGTTCAGTATTCACAGACAGTAACAGGCATTGTTCAGTATTCACAGACAGTAACAGGCAGTGTTCAGTATTCAGACAGTAACAGGCAGTGTTCAGTATTCACAGACAGTAACAGGCAGTGTTCAGTATTCACAGACAGTAACAGGCAGTATTCACAGACAGTAACAGGCAGTGTTCAGTATTCACAGACAGTAACAGGCAGTGTTCAGTATTCAGACAGTAACAGGCAGTGTTCAGTATTCACAGACAGTAACAGGCAGTGTTCAGTATTCACAGACGGTAACAGGCAGTGTTCAGTATTCACAGACAGTAACAGGCAGTGTTCAGTATTCACAGACAGTAACAGGCAGTGTTCACAGACAGTAACAGGCAGTGTTCAGTATTCACAGACAGTAACAGGCAGTGTTCAGTATTCACAGACAGTAACAGGCAGTGTTCAGTATTCACAGACAGTAACAGGCAGTGTTCAGTATTCAGACAGTAACAGGCAGTGTTCAGTATTCACAGACAGTAACATGCAGTGTTCAGTATTCACAGACAGTAACAGGCAGTGTTCAGTATTCACAGACAGTAACAGGCAGTGTTCAGTATTCACAGACAGTAACAGGCAGTGTTCAGTATTCACAGACAGTAACAGGCAGTATTCACAGACAGTAACAGGCAGTGTTCAGTATTCACAGACAGTAACAGGCAGTGTTCAGTATTCAGACAGTAACAGGCAGTGTTCAGTATTCACAGACAGTAACAGGCAGTGTTCAGTATTCACAGACAGTAACAGGCAGTGTTCAGTATTCACAGACAGTAACAGGCAGTAACAGGCAGTGTTCAGTATTCACAGGCAGTGTTCAGTATTCACAGACAGTAACAGGCAGTGTTCAGTATTCACAGACAGTAGCAGGCAGTGTTCAGTATTCACAGACAGTAGCAGGCAGTGTTCAGTATTCACAGACAGTAGCAGGCAGTGTTAGGTATTCACAGACAGTAACAGGCAGTGTTCAGTATTCACAGACAGTAACAGGCAGTGTTCAGTATTCACAGACAGTAACAGGCATTGTTCAGTATTCACAGACAGTAACAGGCAGTGTTCAGTATTCAGACAGTAACAGGCAGTGTTCAGTATTCACAGACAGTAACAGGCAGTGTTCAGTATTCACAGACAGTAACAGGCAGTATTCACAGACAGTAACAGGCAGTGTTCAGTATTCACAGACAGTAACAGGCAGTGTTCAGTATTCACAGACAGTAACAGGCAGTGTTCAGTATTCACAGACAGTAACAGGCAGTGTTCAGTATTCACAGACGGTAACAGGCAGTGTTCAGTATTCACAGACAGTAACAGGCAGTGTTCAGTATTCACAGACAGTAACAGGCAGTGTTCACAGACAGTAACAGGCAGTGTTCAGTATTCACAGACAGTAACAGGCAGTGTTCAGTATTCACAGACAGTAACAGGCAGTGTTCAGTATTCAGACAGTAACAGGCAGTGTTCAGTATTCAGACAGTAACAGGCAGTGTTCAGTATTCACAGACAGTAACAGGCAGTGTTCAGTATTCACAGACAGTAACAGGCAGTGTTAAGTATTCACAGACAGTAACAGGCAGTGTTCAGTATTCACAGACAGTAACAGGCAGTGTTCAGTATTCACAGACAGTAACAGGCAGTGTTCAGTATTCACAGACAGCAACAGGCAGTGTTTAGTATTCAGACAGTAACAGGCAGTGTTCAGTATTCACAGACAGTAACAGGCAGTGTTTAGTATTCACAGACCGTAACAGGCAGTGTTTAGTATTCACAGACAGTAACAGGCAGTGTTCAGTATTCACAGACAGTAACAGGCAGTGTTCACAGACAGTAACAGGCAGTGTTCAGTATTCACAGACAGTAACAGGCAGTTTTCACAGACAGTAACAGGCAGTATTCACAGACAGTAACAGGCAGTGTTCAGTATTCATAGACAGTAACAGGCAGTGTTCAGTATTCACAGACAGTAACAGGCAGTGTTCAGTTCACAGACAGTAACAGGCAGTGTTCAGTATTCACAGACAGTAACAGGCAGTGTTCAGTATTCACAGACAGTAGCAGGCAGTGTTCAGTATTCACAGAGAGTAACACAGTGTTCAGTATTCACAGACAGTAACAGGCAGTGTTCAGTACTCACAGACAGTAACAGGCAGTGTTCACAGACAGTAACAGGCAGTATTCAGTATTCACAGACAGTAACAGGCAGTGTTCACAGACAGTAACAGGCAGTGTTCAGTATTCACAGACAGTAACAGGCAGTGTTCAGTATTCACAGACAGTAACAGGCAGTGTTCAGTATTCACAGACAGTAACAGGCAGTGTTCAGTATTCACAGACAGTAACAGGCAGTGTTCACAGACAGTAACAGGCAGTGTTCAGTATTCACAGACAGTAACAGGCAGTGTTCAGTATTCACAGACAGTAACAGGCAGTGTTCAGTATTCAGACAGTAACAGGCAGTGTTCAGTATTCAGACAGTAACAGGCAGTGTTCAGTATTCACAGACAGTAACAGGCAGTGTTCAGTATTCACAGACAGTAACAGGCAGTGTTAAGTATTCACAGACAGTAACAGGCAGTGTTCAGTATTCACAGACAGTAACAGGCAGTGTTCAGTATTCACAGACAGTAACAGGCAGTGTTCAGTATTCACAGACAGCAACAGGCAGTGTTTAGTATTCAGACAGTAACAGGCAGTGTTCAGTATTCACAGACAGTAACAGGCAGTGTTAAGTATTCACAGACAGTAACAGGCAGTGTTCAGTATTCACAGACAGTAACAGGCAGTGTTCAGTATTCACAGACAGTAACAGGCAGTGTTCAGTATTCACAGACAGTAACAGGCAGTGTTCAGTATTCACAGACAGCAACAGGCAGTGTTTAGTATTCAGACAGTAACAGGCAGTGTTCAGTATTCACAGACAGTAACAGGCAGTGTTTAGTATTCACAGACAGTAACAGGCAGTGTTTAGTATTCACAGACAGTAACAGGCAGTGTTCAGTATTCACAGACAGTAACAGGCAGTGTTCACAGACAGTAACAGGCAGTGTTCAGTATTCACAGACAGTAACAGGCAGTTTTCACAGACAGTAACAGGCAGTATTCACAGACAGTAACAGGCAGTGTTCAGTATTCATAGACAGTAACAGGCAGTGTTCAGTATTCACAGACAGTAACAGGCAGTGTTCAGTTCACAGACAGTAACAGGCAGTGTTCAGTATTCACAGACAGTAACAGGCAGTGTTCAGTATTCACAGACAGTAGCAGGCAGTGTTCAGTATTCACAGAGAGTAACACAGTGTTCAGTATTCACAGACAGTAACAGGCAGTGTTCAGTACTCACAGACAGTAACAGGCAGTGTTCACAGACAGTAACAGGCAGTATTCAGTATTCACAGACAGTAACAGGCAGTGTTCACAGACAGTAACAGGCAGTGTTCAGTATTCACAGACAGTAACAGGCAGTGTTCAGTATTCACAGACAGTAACAGGCAGTAACAGGCAGTGTTCAGTATTCACAGACAGTAACAGGCAGTATTCACAGACAGTAACAGGCAGTGTTTAGTAATCACAGACAGTAACAGGCAGTGTTCAGTATTCACAGACAGTAACAGGCAGTGTTCAGTATTCACAGACAGTAACAGGCAGTGTTCAGTAGTCACAGACAGTAACAGGCAGTGTTCAGTATTCACAGACAGTAACAGGCAGTGTTCAGTATTCACAGACAGTAACAGGCAGTGTTCAGTATTCACAGACAGTAACAGGCAGTATTCACAGACAGTAACAGGCAGTGTTCAGTATTCACATACAGTAACAGGCAGTGTTCAGTATTCACAGACAGTAGCAGGCAGTGTTCAGTATTCACAGACAGTAACAGGCAGTGTTCAGTATTCACAGGCAGTAACAGGCAGTGTTCAGTATTCACAGACAGTAACAGGCAGTAACAGGCAGTGTTCAGTATTCACAGACAGTAACAGGCAGTATTCACAGACAGTAACAGGCAGTGTTTAGTAATCACAGACAGTAACAGGCAGTGTTCAGTATTCACAGACAGTAACAGGCAGTGTTCAGTAGTCACAGACAGTAACAGGCAGTGTTCAGTATTCACAGACAGTAACAGGCAGTGTTCAGTATTCACAGACAGTAACAGGCAGTGTTCAGTATTCACAGACAGTAACAGGCAGTATACACAGACAGTAACAGGCAGTGTTCAGTATTCACATACAGTAACAGGCAGTGTTCAGTATTCACAGACAGTAGCAGGCAGTGTTCAGTATTCACAGACAGTAACAGGCAGTGTTCAGTATTCACAGACAGTAGCAGGCAGTGTTCAGTATTCACAGACAGTAACAGGCAGTGTTCAGTATTCAGACAGTAACAGGCAGTGTTCAGTATTCACAGACAGTAACAGGCAGTGTTCAGTATTCACAGACAGTAACAGGCAGTGTTCAGTATTCACAGACAGTAACAGGCAGTGTTCAGTATTCACAGACAGTAGCAGGCAGTGTTCAGTATTCACAGACAGTAACAGGCAGTGTTCAGTATTCAGACAGTAACAGGCAGTGTTCAGTATTCACAGACAGTAACAGGCAGTGTTCAGTATTCACAGACAGTAACAGGCAGTGTTCAGTATTCAGACAGTAACAGGCAGTGTTCAGTATTCAGACAGTAACAGGCAGTGTTCAGTATTCACAGACAGTAACAGGCAGTGTTCAGTATTCACAGACAGTAACAGGCAGTGTTAAGTATTCACAGACAGTAACAGGCAGTGTTCAGTATTCACAGACAGTAACAGGCAGTGTTCAGTATTCACAGACAGTAACAGGCAGTGTTCAGTATTCACAGACAGCAACAGGCAGTGTTTAGTATTCAGACAGTAACAGGCAGTGTTCAGTATTCACAGACAGTAACAGGCAGTGTTAAGTATTCACAGACAGTAACAGGCAGTGTTCAGTATTCACAGACAGTAACAGGCAGTGTTCAGTATTCACAGACAGTAACAGGCAGTGTTCAGTATTCACAGACAGCAACAGGCAGTGTTTAGTATTCAGACAGTAACAGGCAGTGTTCAGTATTCACAGACAGTAACAGGCAGTGTTTAGTATTCACAGACAGTAACAGGCAGTGTTTAGTATTCACAGACAGTAACAGGCAGTGTTCAGTATTCACAGACAGTAACAGGCAGTGTTCACAGACAGTAACAGGCAGTGTTCAGTATTCACAGACAGTAACAGGCAGTTTTCACAGACAGTAACAGGCAGTATTCACAGACAGTAACAGGCAGTGTTCAGTATTCATAGACAGTAACAGGCAGTGTTCAGTATTCACAGACAGTAACAGGCAGTGTTCAGTTCACAGACAGTAACAGGCAGTGTTCAGTATTCACAGACAGTAACAGGCAGTGTTCAGTATTCACAGACAGTAGCAGGCAGTGTTCAGTATTCACAGAGAGTAACACAGTGTTCAGTATTCACAGACAGTAACAGGCAGTGTTCAGTACTCACAGACAGTAACAGGCAGTGTTCACAGACAGTAACAGGCAGTATTCAGTATTCACAGACAGTAACAGGCAGTGTTCACAGACAGTAACAGGCAGTGTTCAGTATTCACAGACAGTAACAGGCAGTGTTCAGTATTCACAGACAGTAACAGGCAGTGTTCAGTATTCACAGACAGTAACAGGCAGTATTCACAGACAGTAACAGGCAGTGTTTAGTAATCACAGACAGTAACAGGCAGTGTTCAGTATTCACAGACAGTAACAGGCAGTGTTCAGTATTCACAGACAGTAACAGGCAGTGTTCAGTAGTCACAGACAGTAACAGGCAGTGTTCAGTATTCACAGACAGTAACAGGCAGTGTTCAGTATTCACAGACAGTAACAGGCAGTGTTCAGTATTCACAGACAGTAACAGGCAGTATTCACAGACAGTAACAGGCAGTGTTCAGTATTCACATACAGTAACAGGCAGTGTTCAGTATTCACAGACAGTAGCAGGCAGTGTTCAGTATTCACAGACAGTAACAGGCAGTGTTCAGTATTCACAGGCAGTAACAGGCAGTGTTCAGTATTCACAGACAGTAACAGGCAGTAACAGGCAGTGTTCAGTATTCACAGACAGTAACAGGCAGTATTCACAGACAGTAACAGGCAGTGTTTAGTAATCACAGACAGTAACAGGCAGTGTTCAGTATTCACAGACAGTAACAGGCAGTGTTCAGTAGTCACAGACAGTAACAGGCAGTGTTCAGTATTCACAGACAGTAACAGGCAGTGTTCAGTATTCACAGACAGTAACAGGCAGTGTTCAGTATTCACAGACAGTAACAGGCAGTATTCACAGACAGTAACAGGCAGTGTTCAGTATTCACATACAGTAACAGGCAGTGTTCAGTATTCACAGACAGTAGCAGGCAGTGTTCAGTATTCACAGACAGTAACAGGCAGTGTTCAGTATTCACAGACAGTAGCAGGCAGTGTTCAGTATTCACAGACAGTAACAGGCAGTGTTCAGTATTCAGACAGTAACAGGCAGTGTTCAGTATTCACAGACAGTAACAGGCAGTGTTCAGTATTCACAGACAGTAACAGGCAGTGTTCAGTATTCACAGACAGTAACAGGCAGTGTTCAGTATTCACAGACAGTAGCAGGCAGTGTTCAGTATTCACAGACAGTAACAGGCAGTGTTCAGTATTCAGACAGTAACAGGCAGTGTTCAGTATTCACAGACAGTAACAGGCAGTGTTCAGTATTCACAGACAGTAACAGGCAGTGTTCAGTATTCACAGACAGTAACAGGCAGTGTTCAGTATTCACAGACAGTAACAGGCAGTAACAGGCAGTGTTCAGTATTCACAGGCAGTGTTCAGTATTCACAGACAGTAACAGGCAGTGTTCAGTATTCACAGACAGTAACAGGCAGTGTTCAGTATTCACAGACAGTAGCAGGCAGTGTTCAGTATTCACAGACAGTAGCAGGCAGTGTTCAGTATTCACAGACAGTAGCAGGCAGTGTTAGGTATTCACAGACAGTAACAGGCAGTGTTCAGTATTCACAGACAGTAACAGGCAGTGTTCAGTATTCACAGACAGTAACAGGCATTGTTCAGTATTCACAGACAGTAACAGGCAGTGTTCAGTATTCAGACAGTAACAGGCAGTGTTCAGTATTCACAGACAGTAACAGGCAGTGTTCAGTATTCACAGACAGTAACAGGCAGTATTCACAGACAGTAACAGGCAGTGTTCAGTATTCACAGACAGTAACAGGCAGTGTTCAGTATTCAGACAGTAACAGGCAGTGTTCAGTATTCACAGACAGTAACAGGCAGTGTTCAGTATTCACAGACGGTAACAGGCAGTGTTCAGTATTCACAGACAGTAACAGGCAGTGTTCACAGACAGTAACAGGCAGTGTTCAGTATTCACAGACAGTAACAGGCAGTGTTCAGTATTCACAGACAGTAACAGGCAGTGTTCAGTATTCACAGACAGTAACAGGCAGTGTTCAGTATTCACAGACAGTAACAGGCAGTGTTCAGTATTCACAGACAGTAACAGGCAGTGTTCAGTATTCACAGACAGTAACAGGCAGTGTTCAGTATTCACAGACAGTAACAGGCAGTGTTCAGTATTCACAGACAGTAACAGGCAGTGGTCAGTATTCACAGACAGCAACAGGCAGTGTTTAGTATTCAGGCAGTGTTCAGTATTCACAGACAGTAACAGGCAGTGTTTAGTATTCACAGACAGTAACAGGCAGTGTTCAGTATTCACAGACAGTAACAGGCAGTGTTCACAGACAGTAACAGGCAGTGTTCAGTATTCACAGACAGTAACAGGCAGTTTTCACAGACAGTAACAGGCAGTATTCACAGACAGTAACAGACAGTGTTCAGTATTCATAGACAGTAACAGGCAGTGTTCAGTATTCACAGACAGTAACATGCAGTGTTCAGTTCACAGACAGTAACAGGCAGTGTTCAGTATTCACAGACAGTAACAGGCAGTGTTCAGTATTCACAGACAGTAGCAGGCAGTGTTCAGTATTCACAGACAGTAACACAGTGTTCAGTATTCACAGACAGTAACAGGCAGTGTTCAGTACTCACAGACAGTAACAGGCAGTGTTCACAGACAGTAACAGGCAGTGTTCAGTATTCACAGACAGTAACAGGCAGTGTTCACAGACAGTAACAGGCAGTGTTCAGTATTCACAGACAGTAACAGGCAGTGTTCAGTATTCACAGACAGTAACAGGTAGTAACAGGCAGTGTTCAGTATTCACAGACAGTAACAGGCAGTATTCACAGACAGTAACAGGCAGTGTTTAGTAATCACAGACAGTAACAGGCAGTGTTCAGTATTCACAGACAGTAACAGGCAGTGTTCAGTATTCACAGACAGTAACAGGCAGTGTTCAGTATTCACAGACAGTAACAGGCAGTATTCACAGACAGTAACAGGCAGTGTTCAGTATTCACAGACAGTAACAGGCAGTGTTCAGTATTCAGACAGTAACAGGCAGTGTTCAGTATTCACAGACAGTAACAGGCAGTGTTCAGTATTCACAGACAGTAACAGGCAGTGTTCAGTATTCACAGACAGTAACAGGCAGTAACAGGCAGTGTTCAGTATTCACAGGCAGTGTTCAGTATTCACAGACAGTAACAGGCAGTGTTCAGTATTCACAGACAGTAGCAGGCAGTGTTCAGTATTCACAGACAGTAGCAGGCAGTGTTCAGTATTCACAGACAGTAGCAGGCAGTGTTAGGTATTCACAGACAGTAACAGGCAGTGTTCAGTATTCACAGACAGTAACAGGCAGTGTTCAGTATTCACAGACAGTAACAGGCATTGTTCAGTATTCACAGACAGTAACAGGCAGTGTTCAGTATTCAGACAGTAACAGGCAGTGTTCAGTATTCACAGACAGTAACAGGCAGTGTTCAGTATTCACAGACAGTAACAGGCAGTATTCACAGACAGTAACAGGCAGTGTTCAGTATTCACAGACAGTAACAGGCAGTGTTCAGTATTCACAGACAGTAACAGGCAGTGTTCAGTATTCACAGACAGTAACAGGCAGTGTTCAGTATTCACAGACGGTAACAGGCAGTGTTCAGTATTCACAGACAGTAACAGGCAGTGTTCAGTATTCACAGACAGTAACAGGCAGTGTTCACAGACAGTAACAGGCAGTGTTCAGTATTCACAGACAGTAACATGCAGTGTTCAGTATTCACAGACAGTAACAGGCAGTGTTCAGTATTCAGACAGTAACAGGCAGTGTTCAGTATTCAGACAGTAACAGGCAGTGTTCAGTATTCACAGACAGTAACAAGCAGTGTTCAGTATTCACAGACAGTAACAGGCAGTGTTCAGTATTCACAGACAGTAACAGGCAGTGTTCAGTATTCACAGACAGTAACAGGCAGTGTTCAGTATTCACAGACAGTAACAGGCAGTGTTCAGTATTCACAGACAGCAACAGGCAGTGTTTAGTATTCAGACAGTAACAGGCAGTGTTCAGTATTCACAGACAGTAACAGGCAGTGTTTAGTATTCACAGACAGTAACAGGCAGTGTTTAGTATTCACAGACAGTAACAGGCAGTGTTCAGTATTCACAGACAGTAACAGGCAGTGTTCACAGACAGTAACAGGCAGTGTTCAGTATTCACAGACAGTAACAGGCAGTTTTCACAGACAGTAACAGGCAGTATTCACAGACAGTAACAGGCAGTGTTCAGTATTCATAGACAGTAACAGGCAGTGTTCAGTATTCACAGACAGTAACAGGCAGTGTTCAGTTCACAGACAGTAACAGGCAGTGTTCAGTATTCACAGACAGTAACAGGCAGTGTTCAGTATTCACAGACAGTAGCAGGCAGTGTTCAGTATTCACAGAGAGTAACACAGTGTTCAGTATTCACAGACAGTAACAGGCAGTGTTCAGTACTCACAGACAGTAACAGGCAGTGTTCACAGACAGTAACAGGCAGTATTCAGTATTCACAGACAGTAACAGGCAGTGTTCACAGACAGTAACAGGCAGTGTTCAGTATTCACAGACAGTAACAGGCAGTGTTCAGTATTCACAGACAGTAACAGGCAGTAACAGGCAGTGTTCAGTATTCACAGACAGTAACAGGCAGTATTCACAGACAGTAACAGGCAGTGTTTAGTAATCACAGACAGTAACAGGCAGTGTTCAGTATTCACAGACAGTAACAGGCAGTGTTCAGTAGTCACAGACAGTAACAGGCAGTGTTCAGTATTCACAGACAGTAACAGGCAGTGTTCAGTATTCACAGACAGTAACAGGCAGTGTTCAGTATTCACAGACAGTAACAGGCAGTATTCACAGACAGTAACAGGCAGTGTTCAGTATTCACATACAGTAACAGGCAGTGTTCAGTATTCACAGACAGTAGCAGGCAGTGTTCAGTATTCACAGACAGTAACAGGCAGTGTTCAGTATTCACAGACAGTAACAGGCAGTGTTCAGTATTCACAGACAGTAACAGGCAGTAACAGGCAGTGTTCAGTATTCACAGACAGTAACAGGCAGTATTCACAGACAGTAACAGGCAGTGTTTAGTAATCACAGACAGTAACAGGCAGTGTTCAGTATTCACAGACAGTAACAGGCAGTGTTCAGTAGTCACAGACAGTAACAGGCAGTGTTCAGTATTCACAGACAGTAACAGGCAGTGTTCAGTATTCACAGACAGTAACAGGCAGTGTTCAGTATTCACAGACAGTAACAGGCAGTATTCACAGACAGTAACAGGCAGTGTTCAGTATTCACATACAGTAACAGGCAGTGTTCAGTATTCACAGACAGTAGCAGGCAGTGTTCAGTATTCACAGACAGTAACAGGCAGTGTTCAGTATTCACAGACAGTAGCAGGCAGTGTTCAGTATTCACAGACAGTAACAGGCAGTGTTCAGTATTCAGACAGTAACAGGCAGTGTTCAGTATTCACAGACAGTAACAGGCAGTGTTCAGTATTCACAGACAGTAACAGGCAGTGTTCAGTATTCACAGACAGTAACAGGCAGTGTTCAGTATTCACAGACAGTAACAGGCAGTAACAGGCAGTGTTCAGTATTCACAGGCAGTGTTCAGTATTCACAGACAGTAACAGGCAGTGTTCAGTATTCACAGACAGTAACAGGCAGTGTTCAGTATTCACAGACAGTAGCAGGCAGTGTTCAGTATTCACAGACAGTAGCAGGCAGTGTTCAGTATTCACAGACAGTAGCAGGCAGTGTTAGGTATTCACAGACAGTAACAGGCAGTGTTCAGTATTCACAGACAGTAACAGGCAGTGTTCAGTATTCACAGACAGTAACAGGCATTGTTCAGTATTCACAGACAGTAACAGGCAGTGTTCAGTATTCAGACAGTAACAGGCAGTGTTCAGTATTCACAGACAGTAACAGGCAGTGTTCAGTATTCACAGACAGTAACAGGCAGTATTCACAGACAGTAACAGGCAGTGTTCAGTATTCACAGACAGTAACAGGCAGTGTTCAGTATTCAGACAGTAACAGGCAGTGTTCAGTATTCACAGACAGTAACAGGCAGTGTTCAGTATTCACAGACGGTAACAGGCAGTGTTCAGTATTCACAGACAGTAACAGGCAGTGTTCAGTATTCACAGACAGTAACAGGCAGTGTTCACAGACAGTAACAGGCAGTGTTCAGTATTCACAGACAGTAACAGGCAGTGTTCAGTATTCACAGACAGTAACAGGCAGTGTTCAGTATTCAGACAGTAACAGGCAGTGTTCAGTATTCACAGACAGTAACAGGCAGTGTTCAGTATTCACAGACAGTAACAGGCAGTGTTCAGTATTCACAGACAGTAACAGGCAGTGTTCAGTATTCACAGACAGTAACAGGCAGTGTTCAGTATTCACAGACAGTAACAGGCAGTGTTCAGTATTCACAGACAGCAACAGGCAGTGTTTAGTATTCAGGCAGTGTTCAGTATTCACAGACAGTAACAGGCAGTGTTTAGTATTCACAGACAGTAACAGGCAGTGTTCAGTATTCACAGACAGTAACAGGCAGTGTTCACAGACAGTAACAGGCAGTGTTCAGTATTCACAGACAGTAACAGGCAGTTTTCACAGACAGTAACAGGCAGTATTCACAGACAGTAACAGACAGTGTTCAGTATTCATAGACAGTAACAGGCAGTGTTCAGTATTCACAGACAGTAACATGCAGTGTTCAGTTCACAGACAGTAACAGGCAGTGTTCAGTATTCACAGACAGTAACAGGCAGTGTTCAGTATTCACAGACAGTAGCAGGCAGTGTTCAGTATTCACAGACAGTAACACAGTGTTCAGTATTCACAGACAGTAACAGGCAGTGTTCAGTACTCACAGACAGTAACAGGCAGTGTTCACAGACAGTAACAGGCAGTGTTCAGTATTCACAGACAGTAACAGGCAGTGTTCACAGACAGTAACAGGCAGTGTTCAGTATTCACAGACAGTAACAGGCAGTGTTCAGTATTCACAGACAGTAACAGGTAGTAACAGGCAGTGTTCAGTATTCACAGACAGTAACAGGCAGTATTCACAGACAGTAACAGGCAGTGTTTAGTAATCACAGACAGTAACAGGCAGTGTTCAGTATTCACAGACAGTAACAGGCAGTGTTCAGTAGTCACAGACAGTAACAGGCAGTGTTCAGTATTCACAGACAGTAACAGGCAGTGTTCAGTATTCACAGACAGTAACAGGCAGTGTTCAGTATTCACAGACAGTAACAGGCAGTATTCACAGACAGTAACAGGCAGTGTTCAGTATTCACATACAGTAACAGGCAGTGTTCAGTATTCACAGACAGTAGCAGGCAGTGTTCAGTATTCACAGACAGTAACAGGCAGTGTTCAGTATTCACAGAAAGTAACAGGCAGTGTTCATTATTCACAGACAGTAACAGGCAGTGTTCAGTATTCACAGGCAGTAACAGGCAGTGTTCAGTATTCACAGGCAGTGTTCAGTATTCACAGGCAGTAACAGGCAGTGTTCAGTATTCACAGGCAGTAACAGGCAGTGTTCAGTATTCACAGGCAGTAACAGGCAGTGTTCAGTATTCACAGGCAGTAACAGGCAGTGTTCAGTATTCACAGGCAGTAACAGGCAGTGTTCAGTATTCACAGGCAGTAACAGGCAGTGTTCAGTATTCACAGGCAGTAACAGGCAGTGTTCAGTATTCACAGACAGTAACAGGCAGTGTTCACAGACAGTAACAGGCAGTGTTTAGTAATCACAGACAGTAACAGGCAGTATTCACAGACAGTAACAGGCAGTGTTCAGTATTCACAGACAGTAACAGGCAGTGTTCAGTATTCACAGACAGTAACAGGCAGTTTTCAGTATTCACAGACAGTAACAGGCAGTGTTCAGTATTCACAGACAGTAACAGGCAGTGTTCAGTATTCACAGACAGTAACAGGCAGTATTCACAGACAGTAACAGGCAGTGTTCAGTATTCACAGACAGTAGCAGGCAGTGTTCAGTATTCACAGACAGTAACAGGCAGTGTTCAGTATTCACAGACAGTAACAGGCAGTGTTCAGTATTCACAGGCAGTGTTCAGTATTCACAGGCAGTAACAGGCAGTGTTCAGTATTCACAGGAAGTAACAGGCAGTGTTCAGTATTCACAGGCAGTAACAGGCAGTGTTCAGTATTCACAGGCAGTAACATGCAGTGTTCAGTATTCACAGGCAGTAACAGGCAGTGTTCAGTATTCACAGACAGTAGCAGGCAGTGTTCAGTATTCACAGACAGTAGCAGGCAGTGTTCAGTATTCACAGACAGTAACAGGCAGTGTTTAGTATTCACAGACAGTAACAGGCAGTGTTCAGTATTCAGACAGTAACAGGCAGTGTTCAGTATTCACAGACAGTAACAGGCAGTGTTCAGTATTCACAGACAGTAACAGGCAATATTCACAGACAGTAACAGGCAGTGTTCAGTATTCACAGACAGTAACAGGCAGTGTTCAGTATTCAGACAGTAACAGGCAGTGTTCAGTATTCACAGACAGTAACAGGCAGTGTTCAGTATTCACAGACAGTAACAGGCAGTGTTCAGTATTCACAGACAGTAACAGGCAGTGTTCAGTATTCACAGACAGTAACAGGCAGTAACAGGCAGTGTTCAGTATTCACAGGCAGTGTTCAGTATTCACAGACAGTAACAGGCAGTGTTCAGTATTCACAGACAGTAGCAGGCAATGTTCAGTATTCACAGACAGTAGCAGGCAGTGTTAGGTATTCACAGACAGTAACAGGCAGTGTTCAGTATTCACAGACAGTAACAGGCAGTGTTCAGTATTCACAGACAGTAACAGGCAGTGTTCAGCATTCACAGACAGTAACAGGCAGTGTTCAGTATTCAGACAGTAACAGGCAGTGTTCAGTATTCACAGACAGTAACAGGCAGTGTTCAGTATTCACAGACAGTAACAGGCAGTGTTCAGTATTCACAGACAGTAACAGGCAGTATTCAGTATTCACAGACAGTAACAGGCAGTGTTCAGTATTCACAGACAGTAACAGGCAGTGTTCAGTATTCACAGACAGTAACAGGCAGTGTTCAGTATTCACAGACAGCAACAGGCAGTGTTTAGTATTCAGGCAGTGTTCAGTATTCACAGACAGTAACAGGCAGTGTTTAGTATTCACAGACAGTAACAGGCAGTGTTCAGTATTCACAGACAGTAACAGGCAGTGTTCACAGACAGTAACAGGCAGTGTTCAGTATTCACAGACAGTAACAGGCAGTTTTCACAGACAGTAACAGGCAGTATTCACAGACAGTAACAGACAGTGTTCAGTATTCATAGACAGTAACAGGCAGTGTTCAGTATTCACAGACAGTAACATGCAGTGTTCAGTTCACAGACAGTAACAGGCAGTGTTCAGTATTCACAGACAGTAACAGGCAGTGTTCAGTATTCACAGACAGTAGCAGGCAGTGTTCAGTATTCACAGACAGTAACACAGTGTTCAGTATTCACAGACAGTAACAGGCAGTGTTCAGTACTCACAGACAGTAACAGGCAGTGTTCACAGACAGTAACAGGCAGTGTTCAGTATTCACAGACAGTAACAGGCAGTGTTCACAGACAGTAACAGGCAGTGTTCAGTATTCACAGACAGTAACAGGCAGTGTTCAGTATTCACAGACAGTAACAGGTAGTAACAGGCAGTGTTCAGTATTCACAGACAGTAACAGGCAGTATTCACAGACAGTAACAGGCAGTGTTCAGTATTCACATACAGTAACAGGCAGTGTTCAGTATTCACAGACAGTAGCAGGCAGTGTTCAGTATTCACAGACAGTAACAGGCAGTGTTCAGTATTCACAGAAAGTAACAGGCAGTGTTCAGTATTCACAGACAGTAACAGGCAGTGTTCAGTATTCACAGGCAGTAACAGGCAGTGTTCAGTATTCACAGGCAGTGTTCAGTATTCACAGGCAGTAACAGGCAGTGTTCAGTATTCACAGGCAGTAACAGGCAGTGTTCAGTATTCACAGGCAGTAACAGGCAGTGTTCAGTATTCACAGGCAGTAACAGGCAGTGTTCAGTATTCACAGGCAGTAACAGGCAGTGTTCAGTATTCACAGGCAGTAACAGGCAGTGTTCAGTATTCACAGGCAGTAACAGGCAGTGTTCAGTATTCACAGACAGTAACAGGCAGTGTTCACAGACAGTAACAGGCAGTGTTTAGTAATCACAGACAGTAACAGGCAGTATTCACAGACAGTAACAGGCAGTGTTCAGTATTCACAGACAGTAACAGGCAGTGTTCAGTATTCACAGACAGTAACAGGCAGTGTTCAGTATTCACAGACAGTAACAGGCAGTGTTCAGTATTCACAGACAGTAACAGGCAGTGTTCAGTATTCACAGACAGTAACAGGCAGTATTCACAGACAGTAACAGGCAGTGTTCAGTATTCACAGACAGTAACAGGCAGTGTTCAGTATTCACAGACAGTAGCAGGCAGTGTTCAGTATTCACATACAGTAACAGGCAGTGTTCAGTATTCACAGACAGTAACAGGCAGTGTTCAGTATTCACAGGCAGTGTTCAGTATTCACAGGCAGTAACAGGCAGTGTTCAGTATTCACAGGAAGTAACAGGCAGTGTTCAGTATTCACAGTCAGTAACAGGCAGTGTTCAGTATTCACAGGCAGTAACATGCAGTGTTCAGTATTCACAGGCAGTAACAGTCAGTGTTCAGTATTCACAGACAGTAGCAGGCAGTGTTCAGTATTCACAGACAGTAGCAGGCAGTGTTCAGTATTCACAGACAGTAACAGGCAGTGTTTAGTATTCACAGACAGTAACAGGCAGTGTTCAGTATTCAGACAGTAACAGGCAGTGTTCAGTATTCACAGACAGTAACAGGCAGTGTTCAGTATTCACAGACAGTAACAGGCAATATTCACAGACAGTAACAGGCAGTGTTCAGTATTCACAGACAGTAACAGGCAGTGTTCAGTATTCAGACAGTAACAGGCAGTGTTCAGTATTCACAGACAGTAACAGGCAGTGTTCAGTATTCACAGACAGTAACAGGCAGTGTTCAGTATTCACAGACAGTAACAGGCAGTGTTCAGTATTCACAGACAGTAACAGGCAGTAACAGGCAGTGTTCAGTATTCACAGGCAGTGTTCAGTATTCACAGACAGTAACAGGCAGTGTTCAGTATTCACAGACAGTAACAGGCAGTGTTCAGTATTCACAGACAGTAACAGGCAGTGTTCAGCATTCACAGACAGTAACAGGCAGTGTTCAGTATTCAGACAGTAACAGGCAGTGTTCAGTATTCACAGACAGTAACAGGCAGTGTTCAGTATTCACAGACAGTAACAGGCAGTATTCACAGACAGTAACAGGCAGTGTTCAGTATTCACAGACAGTAACAGGCAGTGTTCAGTATTCAGACAGTAACAGGCAGTGTTCAGTATTCACAGACAGTAACAGGCAGTGTTCAGTATTCACAGACGGTAACAGGCAGTGTTCAGTATTCACAGACAATAACAGGCAGTGTTCAGTATTCACAGACAGTAACAGGCAGTGTTCACAGACAGTAACAGGCAGTGTTCAGTATTCACAGACAGTAACAGGCAGTGTTCAGTATTCACAGACAGTAACAGGCAGTGTTCAGTATTCAGACAGTAACAGGCAGTGTTCAGTATTCACAGACAGTAACAGGCAGTGTTCAGTATTCACAGACAGTAACAGGCAGTGTTCAGTATTCACAGACAGTAACAGGCAGTGTTCAGTATTCACAGACAGTAACAGGCAGTGTTCAGTATTCACAGACAGTAACAGGCAGTGTTCAGTATTCACAGACAGTAACAGGCAGTGTTCAGTATTCACAGACAGTAACAGGCAGTGTTCAGTATTCACAGACAGTAACAGGCAGTGTTTAGTATTCAGACAGTAACAGGCAGTGTTCAGTATTCACTGACAGTAACAGGCAGTGTTTAGTATTCACAGACAGTAACAGGCAGTGTTCAGTATTCACAGACAGTAACAGGCAGTGTTCACAGACAGTAACAGGCAGTGTTCAGTATTCACAGACAGTAACAGGCAGTTTTCACAGACAGTAACAGGCAGTATTCACAGACAGTAACAGACAGTGTTCAGTATTCATAGACAGTAACAGGCAGTGTTCAGTATTCACAGACAGTAACAGGCAGTGTTCAGTTCACAGACAGTAACAGGCAGTGTTCAGTATTCACAGACAGTAACAGGCAGTGTTCAGTATTCACAGACAGTAGCAGGCAGTGTTCAGTATTCACAGACAGTAACACAGTGTTCAGTATTCACAGACAGTAACAGGCAGTATTCACAGACAGTAACAGGCAGTGTTCAGTATTCACAGACAGTAACAGGCAGTGTTCAGTATTCAGACAGTAACAGGCAGTGTTCAGTATTCACAGACAGTAACAGGCAGTGTTCAGTATTCACAGACAGTAACAGGCAGTGTTCAGTATTCACAGACAGTAACAGGCAGTGTTCAGTATTCACAGACAGTAACAGGCAGTGTTCAGTATTCACAGACAGTAACAGGCAGTGTTCAGTATTCACAGACAGTAACAGGCAGTGTTCAGTATTCACAGACAGTAACAGGCAGTGTTCAGTATTCACAGACAGTAACAGGCAGTGTTTAGTATTCAGACAGTAACAGGCAGTGTTCAGTATTCACTGACAGTAACAGGCAGTGTTTAGTATTCACAGACAGTAACAGGCAGTGTTCAGTATTCACAGACAGTAACAGGCAGTGTTCACAGACAGTAACAGGCAGTGTTCAGTATTCACAGACAGTAACAGGCAGTTTTCACAGACAGTAACAGGCAGTATTCACAGACAGTAACAGACAGTGTTCAGTATTCATAGACAGTAACAGGCAGTGTTCAGTATTCACAGACAGTAACAGGCAGTGTTCAGTTCACAGACAGTAACAGGCAGTGTTCAGTATTCACAGACAGTAACAGGCAGTGTTCAGTATTCACAGACAGTAGCAGGCAGTGTTCAGTATTCACAGACAGTAACACAGTGTTCAGTATTCACAGACAGTAACAGGCAGTATTCACAGACAGTAACAGGCAGTGTTCAGTATTCACAGACAGTAACAGGCAGTGTTCAGTATTCAGACAGTAACAGGCAGTGTTCAGTATTCACAGACAGTAACAGGCAGTGTTCAGTATTCACAGACGGTAACAGGCAGTGTTCAGTATTCAGACAGTAACAGGCAGTGTTCAGTATTCACAGACAGTAACAGGCAGTGTTCAGTATTCACAGACGGTAACAGGCAGTGTTCAGTATTCACAGACAGTAACAGGCAGTGTTCAGTATTCACAGACAGTAACAGGCAGTGTTCAGTATTCACAGACAGTAACAGGCAGTGTTCAGTATTCACAGACAGTAACAGGCAGTGTTTAGTATTCAGACAGTAACAGGCAGTGTTCAGTATTCACAGACAGTAACAGGCAGTGTTTAGTATACACAGACAGTAACAGGCAGTGTTCAGTATTCACAGACAGTAACGGGCAGTGTTCACAGACAGTAACAGGCAGTGTTCAGTATTCACAGACAGTAACAGGCAGTATTCACAGACAGTAACAGGCAGTATTCACAGACAGTAACAGACAGTGTTCAGTATTCATAGACAGTAACAGGCAGTGTTCAGTATTCACAGACAGTAACAGGCAGTGTTCAGTTCACAGACAGTAACAGGCAGTGTTCAGTATACACAGACAGTAACAGGCAGTGTTCAGTATTCACAGACAGTAGCAGGCAGTGTTCAGTATTCACAGACAGTAACACAGTGTTCAGTATTCACAGACAGTAACAGGCAGTGTTCAGTACTCACAGACAGTAACAGGCAGTGTTCACAGACAGTAACAGGCAGTGTTCAGTATTCACAGACAGTAACAGGCAGTATTCACAGACAGTAACAGGCAGTGTTCAGTATTCACAGACAGTAACAGGCAGTGTTCAGTATTCACAGACAGTAACAGGCAGTGTTCAGTATTCACAGACAGTAACAGACAGTGTTCAGTATTCACAGACAGTAACAGGCAGTGTTCAGTATTCACAGACAGTAACAGGCAGTGTTCAGTATTCACAGACAGTAACAGGCAGTGTTCACAGACAGTAACAGGCAGTGTTCAGTATTCACAGACAGTGTGTCCAGTAACAGACAGTGTGTCCAGTAACAGACAGTGTGTCCAGTAACAGGCAGTGTTCAGTATTCACAGACAGTAACAGACAGTGTGTCCAGTAACAGACAGTGTGTCCAGTAACAGACAGTGTGTCCAGTAACAGACAGTGTGTCCAGTGACAGACAGTGTGTCCAGTGACAGACAGTGTGTCCAGTAACAGACAGTGTGTCCAGTAACAGACAGTGTGTCCAGTAACAGACAGTGTGTCCAGTAACAGACAGTGTGTCCAGTAACAGACAGTGTGTCCAGTGACAGACAGTGTGTCCAGTACCCCTCCCGAGCTGAACCAAGCTGATGTTACTGTGTCTGTCTGTCAGATGGCAACCTGATCTGAACTGGCCCCTAAACAATTTATCGTCTAAGTCTGTTAACGTGACAATCCCCAAGCAACCGTGAAGAAAGGTTACGGCAATGTGGGGGTGTGGGAAGGCAGAAATCAGACACTGGGTCAGTTAGTCAGGAGGTATTACAGACACTGGGTCAGTTAGTCAGGAGGTATTACAGACACTGGGTCAGTTAGTCAGGAGGTATTACAGACACTGGGTCAGTTAGTCAGGAGATATTACAGACACTGGGTCAGTTAGTCAGGAGGTATTACAGACACTGGGTCAGTTAGTCAGGAGGTATTACAGACACTGGATCAGTTAGTCAGGAGGTATTACAGACACTGGGTCAGTTAGTCAGGAGGTATTACAGACACTGGGTCAGTTAGTCAGGAGGTATTACAGACACTGGGTCAGTTAGTCAGGAGGTATTACAGACACTGGGTCAGTTAGTCAGGAGGTATTACAGACGCTGGGTCAGTTAGTCAGGAGGTATTACAGACACTGGGTCAGTTAGTCAGGAGGTATTACAGACACTGGGTCAGTTAGTCAGGAGGTATTACAGACACTGGATCAGTTAGTCAGGAGGTATTACAGACACTGGGTCAGTTAGTCAGGAGGTATTACAGACACTGGGTCTGTTAGTCAGGAGGTATTACAGACACTGGGTCAGTTAGGAGGTATTACAGACACTGGGTCAGTTAGTTAGGAGGTATTACAGACACTGGGTCAGTTAGTCAGGAGGTATTACAGACACTGGGTCAGTTAGTCAGGAGGTATTACAGACACTGGGTCAGTTAGTCAGGAGGTATTACAGACGCTGGGTCAGTTAGTCAGGAGGTATTACAGACGCTGGGTCAGTTAGTCAGGAGGTATTACAGACGCTGGGTCAGTCAGTCAGGAGGTATTACAGACACTGGGTCAGGAGGTATTACAGACACTGGGTCAGTTAGTCAGGAGGTATTACAGACACTGGGTCAGTTAGTCAGGAGGTATTACAGACACTGGGTCAGTTAGTCAGGAGGTATTACAGACACTGGGTCAGTTAGTCAGGAGGTATTACAGACACTGGGTCAGTTAGTCAGGAGGTATTACAGACACTGGGTCAGTTAGTCAGGAGGTATTACAGACACTGGGTCTGTTAGTCAGGAGGTATCACAGACACTGGGTCAGTTAGGAGGTATTACAGACACTGGGTCAGTTAGTTAGGAGGTATTACAGACACTGGGTCAGTTAGTCAGGAGGTATTACAGACACTGGGTCAGTTAGTCAGGAGGTATTACAGACACTGGGTCAGTTAGTCAGGAGGTATTACAGACACTGGGTCAGTTAGTCAGGAGGTATTACAGACACTGGGTCAGTTAGTCAGGAGGTATTACAGACACTGGGTCAGTTAGTCAGGAGGTATTACAGACACTGGGTCAGTTAGTCAGGAGGTATTACAGACACTGGGTCAGTTAGTCAGGAGGTATTACAGACACTGGGTCAGTTAGTCAGGAGGTATTACAGACACTGGGTCTGTTAGTCAGGAGGTATCACAGACACTGGGTCAGTTAGGAGGTATTACAGACACTGGGTCAGTTAGTTAGGAGGTATTACAGACACTGGGTCAGTTAGTCAGGAGGTATTACAGACACTGGGTCAGTTAGTCAGGAGGTATTACAGACACTGGGTCAGTTAGTCAGGAGGTATTACAGACACTGGGTCAGTTAGTCAGGAGGTATTACAGACACTGGGTCAGTTAGTTAGGAGGTATTACAGACACTGGGTCAGTTAGTTAGGAGGTATTACAGACACTGGGTCAGTTAGTCAGGAGGTATTACAGACACTGGGTCAGTTAGTCAGGAGGTATTACAGACACTGGGTCAGTTAGTCAGGAGGTATTACAGACACTGGGTCAGTTAGTCAGGAGGTATTACAGACACTGGGTCAGTTAGTTAGGAGGTATTATAGACACTGGGTCAGTTAGTCAGGAGGTATTACAGACACTGGGTCAGTTAGTCAGGAGGTATTACAGACACTGGGTCAGTTAGTCAGGAGGTATTACAGACACTGGGTCAGTTAGTCAGGAGGTATTACAGACACTGGGTCAGTTAGTCAGGAGGTATTACAGACACTGGGTCAGTTAGTCAGGAGGTATTACAGACACTGGGTCAGTTAGTCAGGAGGTATTACAGACACTGGGTCAGTTAGTCAGGAGGTATTACAGACGCTGGGTCAGTTAGTCAGGAGGTATTACAGACGCTGGGTCAGTCAGTCAGGAGGTATTACAGACACTGGGTCAGTTAGGAGGTATTACAGACACTGGGTCAGTTAGTCAGGAGGTATTACAGACACTGGGTCAGTTAGTCAGGAGGTATTACAGACACTGGGTCAGTTAGTCAGGAGGTATTACAGACACTGGGTCAGTTAGTCAGGAGGTATTACAGACACTGGGTCAGTTAGTCAGGAGGTATTACAGACACTGGGTCAGTTAGTCAGGAGGTATTACAGACACTGGGTCTGTTAGTCAGGAGGTATCACAGACACTGGGTCAGTTAGGAGGTATTACAGACACTGGGTCAGTTAGTTAGGAGGTATTACAGACACTGGGTCAGTTAGTCAGGAGGTATTACAGACACTGGGTCAGTTAGTCAGGAGGTATTACAGACACTGGGTCAGTTAGTCAGGAGGTATTACAGACACTGGGTCAGTTAGTCAGGAGGTATTACAGACACTGGGTCAGTTAGTTAGGAGGTATTACAGACACTGGGTCAGTTAGTCAGGAGGTATTACAGACACTGGTTCAGTTAGTCAGGAGGTATTACAGACACTGGGTCAGTTAGTCAGGAGGTATTACAGACACTGGGTCAGTTAGTCAGGAGGTATTACAGACACTGGGTCAGTTAGTTAGGAGGTATTATAGACACTGGGTCAGTTAGTCAGGAGGTATTACAGACACTGGGTCAGTTAGTCAGGAGGTATTACAGACACTGGGTCAGTTAGTCAGGAGGTATTACAGACACTGGGTCAGTTAGTCAGGAGGTATTACAGACACTGGGTCAGTTAGTCAGGAGGTATTACAGACACTGGGTCAGTTAGTCAGGAGGTATTACAGACACTGGGTCAGTTAGTCAGGAGGTATTACAGACACTGGGTCAGTTAGTCAGGAGGTATTACAGACACTGGGTCAGTTAGTCAGGAGGTATTACAGACACTGGGTCAGTTAGTCAGGAGGTATTACAGACACTGGGTCAGTTAGTCAGGAGGTATTACAGACACTGGGTCTGTTAGTCAGGAGGTATTACAGACACTGGGTCAGTTAGTCAGGAGGTATTACAGACACTGGGTCAGTTAGTCAGGAGGTATTACAGACACTGGGTCAGTTAGTCAGGAGGTATTACAGACACTGGGTCAGTTAGTCAGGAGGTATTACAGACACTGCGTCAGTTAGTCAGGAGGTATTACAGACACTGGGTCAGTTAGTCAGGAGGTATTACAGACACTGGGTCAGTTAGTCAGGAGGTATTACAGACACTGGGTCAGTTAGTCAGGAGGTATTACAGACACTGGGTCAGTTAGTCAGGAGTTATTACAGACACTGGGTCAGTTAGTCAGGAGGTATTACAGACGCTGGGTCAGTTAGTCAGGAGGTATTACAGACACTGGGTCAGTTAGTTAGGAGGTATTACAGACACTGGGTCAGTTAGTCAGGAGGTATTACAGACACTAGGTCAGTTAGTCAGGATGTATTACAGACACTGGGTCAGTTAGTCAGGAGGTATTACAGACACTGGGTCAGTTAGTCAGGAGGTATTACAGACACTGGGTCAGTTAGGAGGTATTACAGACACTGGGTCAGTTAGTCAGGAGGTATTACAGACACTGGGTCAGTTAGTCAGGAGGTATTACAGACACTGGGTCAGTTAGTCAGGAGGTATTACAGACACTGGGTCAGTTAGTCAGGAGGTATTACAGACACTGGGTCAGTTAGTCAGGAGGTATTACAGACACTGGGTCAGTTAGTCAGGAGGTATTACAGACACTGGGTCAGTTAGTCAGGAGGTATTACAGACACTGGGTCAGTTAGTCAGGAGGTATTACAGACACTGGGTCAGTTAGTCAGGAGGTATTACAGACACTGGGTCAGTTAGTCAGGAGGTATTACAGACACTGGGTCAGTTAGTCAGGAGGTATTACAGACGCTGGGTCAGTTAGTCAGGAGGTATTACAGACACTGGGTCAGTTAGTCAGGAGGTATTACAGACACTGGGTCAGTTAGTCAGGAGGACACTATTACAGACACTGGGTCAGTTAGTCAGGAGGTATTACAGACGCTGGGTCAGTTAGTCAGGAGGTATTACAGACACTGGGTCTGTTAGTCAGGAGGTATTACAGACACTGGGTCAGTTAGTCAGGAGGTATTACAGACACTGGGTCAGTTAGTCAGGAGGTATTACAGACACTGGGTCAGTTAGTCAGGAGGTATTACAGAGACTGGGTCAGTTAGTCAGAGGTATTACAGACACTGGGTCAGTTAGTCAGGAGGTATTACAGACACTGGGTCAGTTAGTCAGGAGGTATTACAGACACTGGGTCAGTTAGTCAGGAGGTATTACAGACACTGGGTCAGTTAGTCAGGAGGTATTACAGACGCTGGGTCAGTTAGTCAGGAGGTATTACAGACACTGGGTCAGTTAGTCAGGAGGTATTACAGACACTGGGTCAGTTAGTCAGGAGGTATTACAGACACTGGGTCAGTTAGTCAGGAGGTATTACAGACACTGGGTCAGTTAGTCAGGAGGTATTACAGACACTGGGTCAGTTAGTCAGGAGGTATTACAGACACTGGGTCAGTTAGTCAGGAGGTATTACAGACACTGGGTCAGTTAGTCAGGAGGTATTACAGACACTGGGTCAGTTAGTCAGGAGGTATTACAGACACTGGGTCAGTTAGTCAGGAGGTATTACAGACACTGGGTCAGTTAGTCAGGAGGTATTACAGACACTGGGTCAGTTAGTCAGGAGGTATTACAGACACTGGGTCAGTTAGTCAGGAGGTATTACAGACGCTGTGTAACATTGGATTCCGCTTTTATAAAGACTAAATTCCCGGACTTGCGACTCACCTGACACACGGCTAGACAGACATGTGCGGCCAAATTGCACCCTATATCCTACAGTGCACTATAGGGCTCTGGTCTAAAGTAGTGTACTATATAGGGAATAGGGCTCTGGTCTAAAGTAGTGCACTATATAGGGAATAGGGCTCTGGTCTAAAGTAGTGCACTATATAGGGAATAGGGCCCTGTTCTAAAGTAGTGCACTATATAGGGATTAGGGCTCTGGTCTAAAGTAGTGCACTATATAGGGAATAGGGCCCTGGTCTAAAGTAGTGCACTATATAGGGAATAGGGCCCTGGTCTAAAGTAGTGCACTATATAAGGAATAGGGCTCTGGTCTAAAGTAGTGCACTATATAGGGAATAGGGCTCTGGTCTAAAGTTGTGCACTATATAGGGAATAGGGTTCCATAGGGCTCTGGTCTAAAGTAGTGCACTACATAGGGAATAGGGCTCTAGTCTAAAGTAGTGCACTATATAGGGAATAGGGCTCTGGTCTTAAGTAGTGCACTATATAGGGAATAGGGTGCAATGGGGCTCTGGTCTAAAGTAGTGCACTACATAGGGAATAGGGTTCTATAGGGCTCTGGTCTAAAGTAGTGCACTATATAGGGAATAGGGCTCTGGTCTAAAGTAGTGCACTATATAGGGAATAGGGTTCTGGTCTAAAGTAGTGCACTATATAGGGAATAGGGCTCTGGTCTAAAGTAGTGTACTATATAGGGAATAGGGCTCTGGTCTAAAGTAGTGCACTATATAGGGAATAGGGCTCTGGTCTAAAATAGTGCACTATATAGGGAATAGGACTCTGTTCTAAAGTAGTGCACTATGTAGGGAATAGGGCTCTGGTCTAAAGTAGTGTACTATATAGGGAATAGGGCTCTGTTCTAAAGTAGTGCACTATATAGGGAATAGGGCTCTGGTCTAAAGTAGTGTACTATATAAGGAATAGGGCTCTGGTCTAAAGTAGTGCACTATGTAGGGAATAGGGCTCTGGTCTAAAGTAGTGCACTATGTAGGGAATAGGGCTCTGGTCTAAAGTAGTGCACTATATAGGGAATAGGGCTCTGGTCTAAAGTAGTGCACTATATAGGGAATAGGGCTATGGTCTATAGGTAAATCAAATTTATTTGTCACATACACATGGTTAGCAGATGTTAATGCGAGTGTAGCGAAATGCTTGTGCTTCTAGTTCCGACAGTGCAGTAATATCTAACAAGTAGTCTAACAATTTCACAACAACTACCTAATACACACAAAAGTAAAGGGATGGAATAAGAATATGTACATATAAATATATGGATGAGCGATGACCGTGCGGCATGATGCAGTAGATGGTATAGAGTACAGTATATACAAATGAGATGAGTAATGTAGGGCATGTAAACATTATATAAAGTGGCATTGTTTAAAGTGACTAGTGATACATTTATTACATCCATTTTAAATTATTAAGCAGCCTCTTGGACCTAGACTTGGCGCTCCGGTACCGCTTGCCGTGCGGTAGCAGAGATTACAGTCTAGCCACTAGGGTGGCTGGAGTCTTTGACAATTTTTAGGGCCTTGCTCTGACACCGCCTGGTATAGAGGTCCTGGATGGCAGGAAGCTTGTACTGGGCCGTTCGCACTACCCTCTGTAGTGCCTTGCGGTCGGAGGCCGAGCAATTGCCGTACCAGGCAGTGATGCTCTCGATGGTGCAGCTATAGAACCTTTTGAGGATCTCAGGACCCATGCCAAATCTTTTCAGTCTCCTGAGGGGAAATAGGTTTTGTTGTGCCCTCTTCCCAACTGTCTTGGTGTGTTTGGACCATTCTAGTTTGTTGGTGATGTGGACACCAAGGAATTTGAAGCTCTCAACCTGCTCCCCTACAGCCCCGTCGATGAGAATGGGGGCGTACTCGGTCCTCCTTTTCCTGTAGTCCACAATCATCTCATTTGTCTTGATCACATTGAGGGAGTGGTTGTTGTCCCGGCACCACACGGCCAGGTCTCTGATCTCCTCCCTATAGGCTGTCTCATCGTTGTTGGTGATCAGGCCTACCACTGTTGTGTCATCAGCAAACGTAATGATGGTATTGGAGTCGTGCCTGGCTGTGCAGTCATGAGTGAACAGGGAGTACAGGAGGGGACTGAGCATGCACCCCTGAGGGGCGCCTGTGATGAGGATCAGCATGGCAGATGTGTTGTTACCTAACCTCACCACCTGGCAGAGGCCCGTCAGGAAGTCCAGGATCCAGTTAGAGAGGGAGGTGTTTAGTCCCAGGGTCCTTAGCTTAGTGATGAGCTTTGAGGACACAATGGTGTTGAACACTGAGTTATAGTCAATGAACAGCATTCTTACATAGGTGTTCATTTTGTCCAGGTGGGGAAGGGCAGTGTGGAGTGCAATAGAGATTGCATCATCTGTGGATCTGTTGGTGCGGTATGCATATTGGAGTGGGTCTAGGGTTTCTGGGATAATGGCATTGATGTGAGCCATTACCAGCGTTTCAAAGCACTTCATGGCTACGGACGTGTGTACTAAGGTTCTGTAGTCATTTAGGCAGGTTACCTTCGTGTTATTGGTGGTCTGCTTCAAACATGTTGGTATCAAAACATTTTGGAGAAGAATTCTTTGACCTCCTAATCTGCCACTAGGCAGACACGGCACACCATTGGTTAGGCAGCACAACAAGAGCAGAGCCATTCGGGGCTCAGGGTTGGAATACCAACTGTAGTGTGTAATGCAGCCTAGTTGTAGTTACACCATCCCAGCAGCTATCTTCTCCATGCATGCACGTTGTAGCTGATAAGATATAGACTATGGATAATTTGATTGAGATTACATTAATATATGCCATTTAGCAGACGCTTTTATCCAAAGCGACTTACAGTCATGTGTGCATACATTCTACGTATGGGTGGTCCCGGGAATTGAACCCACTACCCTGGCGTTACAAGCGCCATGCTCTACCAACTGAGCTACAGAAGGACCACAAGGATTGGCGCCTTTTTTAAACATTTTTTTTTATTTAGCCTAAAATGACATACCCAAATCTAGCTGTCTGTAACTCAGGCCCTGAAGCAAGGATATGCATATTCTTGGTACCATTTGAAAGGAAACACTTTGCAGTTTGTGGAAATGCGAAAGGAATGTAGGAGAATATAACACATTAGATCTGGTAAAAGAAAATACAAAGAAAAAAACAACCGTTTTTTTGTATCTTTTTTGTACCGTCATCTTTGAAATGGAAGAGAAAGGCCATAATGTATGATTCCAGTCCAGGTGCATTTTAGATGTTGGTCTACTAGATGGCAGCAGTGTATGTGAAAAGTTTTAGTCTGATCCAATGAACCATTGCATTTCTGTTCAAATTTCTATATTAAGACAGTCCAAATGAGCCTAATTGGTTTATTAATAACGTTTCATGTTCATAACTGCGCACTCTCCTCAAACAATAGCATGGTTTTGTTTCACTGTAACAGCTACTGTAAATTGGACAGTGCAGTTAGATGAACGTCTTCTACCCCCAAGCCGCGTCTTTGTGAGACGAGGTGTGGGTGAACGGAAGATCTTTGCATGTCTATTTCCTACTTTAAAGCATGGAGGAGGAGCAGGTGTGGAGGTGTTTTGCTGGTGACACTGTCTGTAATTTATTTAGAATTCAAGGCACACCTAACCAGTATGGCTACCACAGCTCACAGCATTCTGCAGCTATACGCCATCCCATCTGGTTTGGGCTTAGTGGGACATTCAACAGGACAATGACCTCCAGGTCTGTCCTCTGGGTGGAATGACAGTGTAAACCTGTCTGTCTGAACTGGGTGAATATGAATGACAGTAACCTAAACCTGTCACTTTTACATTGAACTGGGTGAATGACAGTAACCTAAACCTGTCACTGTTACATTGAACTGGGGAATATGAATGACAGTAACCTAAACCTGTCACTGTTACATTGAGCTGGGTGAATATGAATGACAGTAACCTAAACCTGTCACTGTTACATTGAACTGGGTGAATGACAGTAACCTAAATGAATGACTGGGTGAATATGAATGACAGTAACCTAAACCTATCACTGTTACATTGAGCTGGGTGAATATGAATGACAGTAACCTAAACCTGTCACTGTTACATTGAGCTGGGTGAATATGCATGACAGTAACCTAAACCTGTCACTGTTACATTGAACTGGGTGAAATGAATGACAGTAACCTAAACCTGTCACTGTTACATTGAACTGGGTGAATATGATAGACAGTAACCTAAACCTGTCACTGTTACATTGAACTGGGTGAATATGAATGACAGTCATCCAATATGATGCAATAGAAATAAGACCATGCTCATTTAAATAAAATCGCCCTCATTTAAATACAATCGTCCTCCCTAATCTTAAATGGCGCTGATTGACACCGATCTGCAACGCCAGGTGCTAAAATAGAATTTGGCTCTATTTGAGATGTTTTGAAGTGCTGCAGGTCCCGCCTCTCCCACCTCCTCATTGGTCTTTAGGAGCATATACCCACATGGTTGATTGAAAGATGAATGACGTCCACACTCCGGTTGGGTGCAGTAATGAACCTTAAAGTTTGTTGTCAATTCTATATAAAATCCACAAAAAAACGAAGAAGAGGACTAGGAGATATAGAAACTAGAAACTAACTAGGTTTCCCCTTTAATCTGTGGATTAGTTGTGGGAGTAGAGAACACACGATTTTGTGTGACTCAAAGGGGGTCAATATTCTACTAAAATAACAACCTAATGTTTGTATATCCCAGGACAAATTAACTAGCAACAGCAAGATAGCTAAATGTCCACGAATGTTTCGACCCCCTGTCCCCAAATGAATATAGTTAGTTCTGACTTTAAAAAAAAAATATATATATATATTTCAACCTGCGTGTCCTGAAAACGTTTGGTGTGGATGGACAAAATCTACGTGCACACGCTACGCGCGTGTCCGTTGGGCTCAGTGACGTCATGGTAATGTTAATGCCATAATTCTGTTGACAAAATGAAAACAGACCCAGAGATGTACTTTGAGACACACACGCAGATTCGACAGTTCTACCTGGAAAGTGTTGTTTTGAAATTATTGGATGCTACACACACACACACAAAAATGCTTTTATTTATTTATAACTAAGGAAATATGTTCTTCACTGGTTATTCTGCTCATTTAGCATTTATTAACAATCTTGGTTTACAAAATACAAGTCAACAGGTGTTTGTTTGTGGATAATGAATTGTATTTGTGCATATTTTGTTACGGATCATATGGGGATGGGGAGGCATTGTACGGTGCCATATAATTAATACCATCACAAACACTGGTAGTCTAAAAATAACGTTTCCGACATTTTACTCGGTTTGTGTGGCATCACCTTGACAACGGCGGGTATCACCTTGACAACGGCTACTCTCCGGAGAAGCAGCAGACCGGGACGGGAGCGGGCACTACTCTCCGTGCTGCAAAGCAACCGGGGCTCAAACCGGGGCTAAATCCTACCGTGAGTAGCCGACAGACCACCTCTTGTCTTCTTCCTGAGTTTTCTATCTCCTTGCAAGTTTAGGCCACATATTTTTCTGACTTCAGCTCAATCGAGATATTTCGTTTAGCCAATTTCTAAACAGGATTACTAGACCTACTCATTGAATAACTTTTTTTGTTGTTGAAGTTTTAATATCTATTCACTAATACCAATTCAAAAGTGTAGTGCCAATTGTAGATGTGGACGCTCGACCTCTCGTGTAGGGTAACTAGGAGACGAGCTCCACCTCTCGTGTAGGGTAACTAGGAGACGAGCTCGACCTCTCGTGTAGGGTAACTAGGAGACGAGCTCCACCTCTCGTGTAGGGTAACTAGGAGACGAGCTCCACCTCTCGTGTAGGGTAACTAGGAGACGAGCTCCACCTCTCGTGTAGGGTAACTAGGAGACGAGCTCCACCTCTCGTGTAGGGTAACTAGGAGACGAGCTCCACCTCTCGTGTAGGGTAACTAGGAGACGAGCTCCACCTCTCGTGTAGGGTAACTAGGAGACGAGCTCCACCTCTCGTGTAGGGTAACTAGGAGACGAGCTCCACCTCTCGTGTAGGGTAACTAGGAGACGAGCTCCACCTCTCGTGTAGGGTAACTAGGAGACGAGCTCCACCTCTCGTGTAGGGTAACTAGGAGACGAGCTCCACCTCTCGTGTAGGGTAACTAGGAGACGAGCTCCACCTCTCGTGTAGGGTAACTAGGAGACGAGCTCCACCTCTCGTGTAGGGTAACTAGGAGACGAGCTCCACCTCTCGTGTAGGGTAACTAGGAGACGAGCTCCACCTCTCGTGTAGGGTAACTAGGAGACGAGCTCCACCTCTCGTGTAGGGTAACTAGGAGACGAGCTCCACCTCTCGTGTAGGGTAACTAGGAGACGAGCTCCACCTCTCGTGTAGGGTAACTAGGAGACGAGCTCCACCTCTCGTGTAGGGTAACTAGGAGACGAGCTCCACCTCTCGTGTAGGGTAACTAGGAGACGAGCTCCACCTCTCGTGTAGGGTAACTAGGAGACAGAGCTCCACCTCTCGTGTAGGGTAACTAGGAGACGAGCTCCACCTCTCGTGTAGGGTAACTAGGAGACGAGCTCCACCTCTAGTGTAGGGTAACTAGGAGACGAGCTCGACCTCTCGTGTAGGGTAACCAGGAGATAGCTCCACCTCTCAGTGTAGTAGGGTAATCTAGAGCCCAGGAGTGAGAGCCATTCATAGAGCTCATAGAGCCAGTGATCATAGAGCCCATTCATAGAGGTGTAGAGCCCATTCTAGAGCCAGATCATAGAGCTCCACCTCTAGAGCCGTAGAGCCCATTCATAGAGGTGTAGAGCCCACTAGAGCCAGTGATCATAGAGCCCATTCATAGCTCCACCTCTAGAGCCAGTGTCTAGGGTAAGCCAGTGATCATAGAGCCCATTCATAGAGCCCATTCATAGAGCTCCACCTCTAGAGCCAGTGTAGAGCCCATTCATAGAGCCAGTGTAATTCATAGAGCCAGATCATAGAGCTAGAGCCCAGCCCATTCTAGAGCCAGTGATCATAGGGTAACTAGAGAGTGATCATAGAGCCCATTCATAGAGCCTCGACCATTCATAGAGCCAGTGTAGAGCCCATTCATAGAGGTGAACTAGAGCCCATTCATAGAGCCTCCACCATTCTAGAGCCGTGTAGGGTAACTATAGAGCCCATTCATAGAGCCTCCAGCCCATTCTAGAGCCGTGTAGAGGTATTCATAGAGCCAGTGATCATAGAGCTAGAGCCAGTGATCATAGAGCTCATTCAGTGTGTAGGGTATCACTCATAGAGCCAGTGATCTCCAGCCCTCTAGAGCCGTGTAGGGTAACTAGGAGCCCATTCATAGAGCTCCAGCCCATTCTAGAGCCAGTGTAGAGCCCATTAAGAGCCAGTGATCATAGAGCCCATTCATAGAGCTCCAGCCCATTCTAGAGCCAGTGTGTTAGAGGGTAATTCATAGAGAGTGATCATAGAGCTCCATAGAGCCCATTCTAGAGCCAGTGATCATAGAGGGTAACATAGAGAGTGATCATAGAGCTCCACCTCTCGTGTAGGGTAACTAGAGAGTGATCATAGAGCCCATTCTCCAGCCCATTCTAGAGCCAGTGTGTAGCCAGTGTAACTAGAGAGATCATAGAGCCCATTCTAGAGCCACCTCTCGTGAGCCAGTGATCATAATTCATAGAGCCAGTGATCATAGAGCCCATTCCATAGAGCCAGTGATCTAGAGCCCATTCATAGAGCCAGTGTAGCCCATTCTAGAGCCAGTGATCATAGAGCTAGAGCCAGTGATCAGCCCATTCTCGTGTAGGTGATCATAGAGCCCATTCTAGAGGCCAGTGATCATAGAGCTCCAGCCCTCATAGAGCCAGTGATCATAGAGCCCATTCATAGAGCCAGTGATCATAGAACTAGAGGAGTGATGAGCTCCAGCCCATTCTAGAGCCAGTGATCATAGGGTAAGCCAGTGATCATAGAGCCCATTCATAGAGCCAGTGATCCATAGAGCCCATTCATAGAGCCAGTGATCATAGAGTAGAGGGTAACTAGGCCAGTGATCATAGAGCCCATTCATAGAGCCAGTGATCTAGAGCCCGTTCATAGAGGTGTAGAGCCCATTCATAGAGCCAGTGAGAGCCCATTCCTAGAGCCAGTGATCTAGAGCCCATTCATAGAGCCAGTGATCATGAGCCCATTCATAGAGCCAGTGATCATAGAGCCCATTCATAGAGCCAGTGATCATAGAGCCCATTCATAGAGCCAGTGATCATAGAGCCCATTCATAGAGCCAGTGATCATAGAGCCCATTCATAGAGCCAGTGATCATAGAGCCCATTCATAGAGCCAGTGATCATAGAGCCCATTCATAGAGCCAGTGATCATAGAGCCCATTCATAGAGCCAGTGATCATAGAGCCCATTCATAGAGCCAGTGATCATAGAGCCCATTCATAGAGCCAGTGATCATAGAGCCCATTCATAGAGCCAGTGATCATAGAGCCCATTCATAGAGCCAGTGATCATAGAGAGCCCATTCATAGAGCCAGTGATCATAGAGCCCATTCATAGAGCCAGTGATCATAGAGCCCATTCATAGAGCCAGTGATCATAGAGCCCATTCATAGAGCCAGTGATCATAGAGCCCATTCATAGAGCCAGTGATCATAGAGCCCATTCATAGAGCCAGTGATCATAGAGCCCATTCATAGAGCCAGTGATCATAGAGCCCATTCATAGAGCCAGTGATCATAGAGCCCATTCATAGAGCCAGTGATCATAGAGCCCATTCATAGAGCCAGTGTGCCCATTCATAGAGCCAGTGATCATAGAGCCCATTCATAGAGCCAGTGACCATAGAGCCCATTCATAGAGCCAGTGGCCATAGAGCCCATTCATAGAGCCAGTGATCATAGAGCCCATTCATAGAGCCAGTGATCATAGAGCCAGTGATCATAGAGCCAGTGATCATAGAGCCAGTGATCATAGAGCCCATTCATACAGCCAGTGATCATAGAGCCCATTCATAGAGCCAGTGATCATAGAGCCCATTCAGTAGAGCCAGTGATCATAGAGCCCATTCATAGAGCCAGTGATCATAGAGCCCATTCATAGAGCCAGTGCTGAATACAACATCATAGAGCCAGTGAAATGCTGAATGACCTCACATCATAGAGCCAGTGATCATAGAGCCCATTCAGGTGTAGAGCCAGTGAAAGCTGATCAGTGAAATAGTAGACCCACAGTGAAATTCAGGTGTAGTAGACCTCCAGTGAAATGCTGAATCAGGTGTAGTAGACCCAGTGAAATCTGAATACAACAGGTGTAGTAGCCAGTGAAAGCTGATCAGGTGTAGAGCACAGTGAAAGCTGAATACAACAGGTGTAGTAGACCTCACAGTGAAATGCTGAATCAGGTGTAGTAGACCTCACAGTGAAATGCTGAATACAACAGGTGTAGTAGACCTCACAGTGAAATGCTGAATACAACAGGTGTAGTAGACCTCACAGTGAAATGCTGAATACAACAGGTGTAGTAGACCTCACAGAAACTGAATCAACAGGTGTGAAATGCTGAATACAACAGGTGTAGTAGACCTTACAGTGAAATGCTGAATACAACAGGTGTAGTAGACCTCACAGTGAAAAATACAACTGAATACAACAGGTGTAGTAGACCTCACAGTGAAATGCTGAATACAACAGGTGTAGTAAACCTTACAGTGAAATGCTGAATACAACAGGTGTAGTAGACCTCACAGTGAAAAGCTGAATACAACAGGAGTAGAGGCTATATACAGTGAAATGCTGAGAGGCTATATACAGTAGAGAGGCTATATACAGTAGAGAGGCTATATACAGTAGAGAGGCTATATACAGTAGAGACCTCACAGGGCTATAACAGTAGAGAGGCTATATACAGTAGAGAGGCTATATACAGTAGAGGGGCTATAACAGTAGAGAGGCTATATACAGTAGAGAGGCTATTTACAGTAGAGAGACCTCACAGGCTATATACAGTAGAGAGGCTATATACAGTAGAGAGGCTATATACAGTAGAGAGGCTATATACCGTAGAGAGGCTATAACAGTAGAGAGGCTATAACAGTAGAGAGGCTATATACAGTAGAGAGGCTATATACAGTAGAGAGGCTACATACAGTAGAGAGGCTATATACAGTAGAGAGGCTATATACAGTAGAGAGGCTATATACCGTAGAGAGGCTATAACAGTAGAGAGGCTATAACAGTAGAGAGGCTATATACAGTAGAGAGGCTATATACAGTAGAGAGGCTACATACAGTAGAGAGGCTATATACAGTAGAGAGGCTATATACAGTAGAGAGGCTATATACCGTAGAGAGGCTATAACAGTAGAGAGGCTATAACAGTAGAGAGGCTATATACCGTAGAGAGGCTATAACAGTAGAGAGGCTATATACAGTAGAGAGGCTATATACCGTAGAGAGGCTATAACAGTAGAGAGGCTATAACAGTAGAGAGGCTACATACAGTAGAGAGGCTATAACAGTAGAGAGGCTATATACAGTAGAGAGGCTATATACAGTAGAGAGGCTACATACAGACACCTGTTAGTCAGGCTTATTGAGGTAGTATGTACATGTAGGTTATAGTGACTATGCATATATGATGAAGAGAGAGTAGCAGTAGTGTAAAAGAGGGGTTGGGTGGGGCACAATGCAGATATCAAATCAAATCAAATGTATTTATATAGCCCTTCGTACATCAGCTGATATCTCAAAGTGCTGTACAGAAACCCAGCCTAAAACCCCAAACAGCAAACAATGCAGGTAGCCCGGTTAGCCAATGTGCAGGAGCACTGGTTGGTCGGCCCAATTGGGGTAGTATGTACATGAATGTATAGTTAAAGTGACTATGCATATAAGATAAACAGAGAGTAGCAGCAGTGTAAAAGAGGGGTTGGGAGGGGCACAATGCAAACAGCTGTGGGATGGGGGCTCTAGAAAATGTCACTACTCTCAAATGCATGGACAGAGCTATGGATGCATGTCTGTCCATGATATCAACATTATAGTTTAACTATGTTTTGATGCTATACAGGGTTTGTTTACAATTAAAATGTTTACAAACAATGGAGCAAAACAAGCTTTGAGGTTCTGATGGGCTATGACATTTGAACTAAGGTCATATGTTATATTCGTCAACAAACCGATGTGTATATATGATCAATCATACCTTTTGGAAAAATAGAATATAATTATGTAAACCAAATCCTTATTCTCTGCCCTTTATACTGTGGATGTGTCCGTGTGTAGCCACGGTTCTAAACATTGTCCCCTTCTTTAGGCCCTGATACTGCCTCGGTTACAACTCCTTTCCCGGGAGACTTGAGTTATTGTTCTTGTTCAATTCAAATGTTATCTCTTAGTCACAACGGGGTCCAGGTTTGTCTCAGGAAGAGAGAAGGGGTAGAGAGAGAAGAAGAGAGAGAGGGTGTAGGAGATAGAGGAAGAGGGGGTAGGGGAGAGAAGAAGAGAGAGAGGGTGTAGGAGATAGAGGAAGAGGGGGGTAGGGGAGAGAGGAAGAGGGGGGTAGGGGAGAGAGGGTGAGGGGGGTAGGGGAGAGAGGAAGATAGAGGTTTGTCTCACAGATTCCCGTTTGTTGAAGGGTAAAACAAAATTACCTGTACATTAAAGGGTTTCAATTAAACAAGATAAATGAAGTGGGTCGTTTCTCTTAGGCGTCTGCTAATACAGACCTGTTCCAATCCAGCTCTAAATCCATCTTTACCCATAACCCCCTGCTACGCTGCAGGTAAACCCAAAAGGTGTCACAATAACAGTAAAAAGGGTTTCTAATATAAATAATGAACATAATAACTTTTCTATACATTTCCTTACATTTCTATACATACTAAGAATGTTCTATACATACTAAGAATGTTCTATACATACTAAGAATGTTCTATACATACTAAGAATGTTCTATACATACTAAGAATGTTCTATACATACTAAGAATGTTCTATACATACTAAGAATGTTCTATACATACTAAGAATGTTCTATACATACTAAGAATGTTCTATACATACTAAGAATGTTCTATACATACTAAGAATGTTCTATACATACTAAGAATGTTCTATACATACTAAGAATGTTCTATACATTTCTATACATACTAAGAATGTTCTATACATACTAAGAATGTTCTATACATTTCTATACATACTACGAATGTTCTATACATTTCTATACATACTATGAATGTTCTATACATTTCTATACATACTAAGGATGTTCTATACATTTCTATACATACTAAGAATGTTCTATACATTTCTATACATACTAAGAATGTTCTATACATTTCTATACATACTAAGAATGTTCTATACATACTAAGAATGTTCTATACATACTAAGAATGTTCTATACATACTAAGAATGTTCTATACATACTAAGAATGTTCTATACATACTAAGAATGTTCTATACATTTCTATACATACTAAGAATGTTCTATACATACTAAGAATGTTCTATACATACTAAGAATGTTCTATACATTTCTATACATACTAAGGATGTTCTATACATTTCTATACATACTAAGAATGTTCTATACATTTCTATACATACTAAGAATGTTCTATACATTTCTATACATACTAAGAATGTTCTATACATTTCTATACATACTAAGAATGTTCTATACATTTCTATACATACTAAGAATGTTCTATACATTTCTATACATACTAAGAATGTTCTATACATACTAAGAATGTTCTATACATACTAAGAATGTTCTATACATTTCTATACATACTAAGGATGTTCTATACATTTCTATACATACTAAGAATGTTCTATACATTTCTATACATACTAAGAATGTTCTATACATTTCTATACATACTAAGAATGTTCTATACATTTCTATACATACTAAGAATGTTCTATACATTCTATACATACTAAATAATACATTATACCTTCCGTGTTCTTCATGGTAGTGTATTAACACATTATACAGTTACATTACATTTAAGTCATTTAGCAGACGCTCTTATCCAGAGCACTTACAAATTGGTGCATTCACCTTATGACATCCAGTGGAACAGTCACTTTACAATAGTGCATCTAAATCTTAAGGGGGGGAGAGGGATTACTTATCCTATCTAGGTATTCCTTAAAGAGGTGGGGTTTCAGGTGTCTCCGGAAGGTGGTGATTGACTCCGCTGTCCTGGCGTCGTGAGGGAGTTTGTTCCACCATTAGGGGGCCAGAGCGCGAACAGTTTTGACTGGGCTGAGCGGGAGCTGTACTTCCTCAGTGGTAGGGAGGCGAGCAGGCCAGAGGTGGATGAACGCAGCGCCCTTGTTTGGGTGTAGGGCCTGATCAGAGCCTGGAGGTACTGAGGTGCCGTTCCCCTCACAGCTCCGTAGGCAAGCACCATGGTCTTGTAGCGGATGCGAGCTTCAACTGGAAGCCAGTGGAGAGAACGGAGGAGCGGGGTGACGTGAGAGAACTTGGGAAGGTTGAACACCAGACGGGCTGCGGCGTTCTGGATGAGTTGAAGGGTTTAATGGCACAGGCAGGAGCCCAGCCAACAGCGAGTTGCAGTAATCCAGACGGGAGATGACAAGTGCCTGGATTAGGACCTGCGCCACTTCCTGTGT